>NC_092767.1:36414286-36753380 GCF_047496795.1 Chiloscyllium punctatum
CCTTGTCGAATGCCTTACTGAAGTCCATGTAGATCACAGCCACTGCTCTGCCCTCACCAATCCTCTTCATAGGCATAAAGCCATGCTGACTGTCCCTAAAGAGTCCTTTCTTTCCAAATACATGTACATCCTGTCCCTTAGGATTCCCTCCAACAACCTGCCCACCACTGATCGGGCTCACCAGTCTATAGTTCCCTGGCTTTTCCTTCCCATCTTTCTTAAATAGTGCCACTACATTAGCCAAGCCTCAGTTTTCCGGTAACTCACCTGTGACTATCAATGATACAAATATCTCAGCACGGAGCCCAGCAATCACTTCACTAGCTTCCCACAGAGTTCTCGGGTACACCTGATCACATCCTGGGAATTTAACCACCTCTATGCATCTTAAGATGTCCAGCACCTCCTCCTCTGTAATCTGAACATTTTTCAAGATGTCACCATCTCTTTCCCCACATTCTATATCTTCCATGTCCTTCTCCACAGTAAACAGTGATGCAAAATATTTGTTTAGTATCTCCCCAATCTCCTGTGGGCACACATAGGCTGCCTTACTGATCTTTGAGGGGCCCTATTCTCCCCCATTTACTCTGTTGTCCTTCATGTATTTATAGAATCCCTTTGGATTCTCCTTAACCTTATTTGCCAATGCTGTCTCATGGCCCCTTTTGGCCCTCCTGATTTCCCTCTTAGGTATATACCTACTGCATTTATACCCTTCTCACGATTCACTTGATCTCTGCTGTCCAAACCTGACATAAACCTCTTTCTTTTTCTTGACCAAAATCTCAATTTCTCCAGTCATCCAGCATTTGCCCACACCTCCCAGCCGTGCCTTTCCCCCTAACAGGAACATCCTGTCTCTGGATTCTCGTTATCTCATTGTTGAAGGCTTCTATTTTCCAGCCCTGTGTAGCTTTGAGTGTGGTTTTAGAGATACCAACTCGATTGAGTGAAGAACCATCTCTGTCCTGTATGATGCCATCATTCTCTGATTTTGAATTGTAAGTTCTGATTATTTTTGTGCTTGTTTTGAGAAAATGTGACCTATCGGAAGTTCCAGCTGTAGGTGTGGTCAGTATCAGCTTCAGGTTCAGTATTAGAATGCTCACTCACAGAGAGAATTTCCCAACTCAGTCGCATAACTGAATGAACACGGAAAGCAGTGGGCTAACAGTGTGCAGTAGAACAGCTCTCAAGGAGCTCTCCAACTTGAGATATTGAATGACTGAATAACCTCAGCAGAATGAAGGTCATCACTGAAAAGATATCAAAAGATATTGAGATATTGATGGGATTGATAGTGAGTGAAATATTGCAAGTATTGTTACTTGAAGACAAACTGGAACTAATGTTTGAGATCGAATAGGATAAGATTAATGAATTCTTTGGGGTATTCAAATACAGATATAAATCTCAATGCTATTACATCATTAAAATAAACCTGTTGTCGTAATTCGTTTGTTGAAAATGATAATAAAACAGTTGAAGATGTAATCACAGTTTCCCAGTGGAGATACCACACAATATAAAATAAAGTCTCTGGAACTTTGTCAGCTTCAACTTCGAGAGAATTCTCCAATTCTGACACATAGCCAGCAGCAGGAAGGGAAAGGTTGTGTCACAAACAACAAAATGCATCTTCTCAGGGAAAGGATCGATAGAGTGTACGAGACCATCATCGCTGTCACTGGTGTTCCTGGTAAGTCTTGGAACAACTTAACTTATATAAACCTCTGCATTGAATCATCCTCATTTCTATAGACAACTGATAACTATTATATTTCCATTTAGCAAGGCAAATCCCACTGTCAGACTATAGTGTCCTCACTGACTGAGTTTAAAGTGAATAGTTTGTCAGTTCACGGGCTCCTCAGTAATGTGCAGCATTGTGTGTTTCCCTATACTGTGCAGAATGGGTTTACACTGAGGCCACATTGATGGAGTTTGGCTGAGCACCGGTCCTGGCTGGTCTAGAAAGGGTTTCGGAAGACCACCCTCTCTCTGTGGTAGTTCACAGCCTGCTATCGGTCAGATGGTTTTGTAACAACCCACCTCGCAGTGACACCTGGTGTTTCCCATTCCTTGATGGAAAGGGATTGTGTTGGTGGATCTTGTTCAGGCAGCTCGCTCCAAATGGGAGCCCAGATACAACAGGACAATGGGTGGGTCCAGCAGGTCATTAGGAATGAGGAGATTATGGGGACATGCTAATAGAGCGTGGTGCTGGAAAAGGCACAGCAGGTCAGGCAACATCCAAGGACCAAGAGGGTCAAGGTTTCAGGCAGGACACTTCTTCAGAGCAGTTGCAATGACCAATGTTGCATAGATTCAGATTTTATTTGTGTGAAGGCAGTGCCATACCATCGTGGGCAGGTGGGGAGAGTCGTGCCCGAAACATCGACTCTCTTGCTCCTGGGATGCTGCCTGACCTGCTGTACTTTTTCTAGTACCACACTCTATTAACTCAGGTTATTCGGAGTGATAACTGATGGTGAGCACGGATGAGTTTGTCCATCTTGTGTGTTTTCATCAGTCAGTGGATGTGTGGAGGCGTGATATTTATGAGGACAGATCACTGGTAGGGGTGTTGAGAACAGGGTTTCAATTATGATGTGTATTGTTGAGTCACTGAATGTCAAAAAGGCGTGTGAGTGTGTAATTTGTAAAATGATGCACAATGCCGTGGTACAGCGTCTAATAGGACAAACACTAAGATCTGGTGTATTAAGGCAGCTGCACTCCCACAGAGATCAAACAACTTCATCCAACAGGATGTTTCCCACGTTGACCTTCATTGCTGTCATCCTTTGATGTTCCACATCAATAATGGTCTGTATGAAGGTGCGTTCATTTGGGATTGTTATTTTGTCTTTGGCTATCAATTTCAATCAATATTTATTAGGCTGCAGTGCCAAGCTGTGGTACAATTCTAGTGATCTCCATGGAGAATGCTGAGTAACCTGTGGGGTTTTCTCACCCCAGTGTGTGCTCCCAATCTGGGAGGGGGAATCTCCATTCACAAAGAGAGGGATGAGGAGAGGAGCTTGGGAGCATGAGCCTGGACATCAGGCAGGAAGCTTTGCTTCATCCCAGATAAAGCGTCTGCTTTCTAAACCAGAGCGATACCGTGACCAATGTTGTGGGGATTCAGATTTTTTGCTGAGGACGGTGCTGTGCCGTCCTGTACAGATGAGGGAGGTCGGGTCAAATGTTGAAGGCTTTCTGGTTGTGGTGAGTATCCAACCTGGGACATGGTGATTGGATTTACTACTGAATATCTTCATGGTTCAGATTGTCAGGATGTTCACGAGGGACGGATTCAATGCCCTATCATTTATTCATCCATATTGTAGAGGCCATTCATTCTGGGATACTGTGGACTGATTAAATACCCTGTCCTGTAGTTCATACAGTGGGGATATAGAATTCTGGAGGAAAACTAAACCATGGAGACTCCAAAACCCAATGCAGTAATTTTGCGATCAATGTCCACATTAGGTGCCTGCTATTCTGTGTTTTGCTGATCCCAGGTGTCTTTGTGTGGATGCTATGGGCTTATGAGAAATGCCAGCCAGTTAGAGTAACCTGGAATGTAGGTGAAATCGACTGCTGCTGACCCAAAACCACCTTGAGGATGTGACTGTGTTTCTGTGAGTAATCTGCTGCTCATGTTCTTCCCTATGTCTTTTAAAAATGCAAATGCTTCATTTTGAGAGAGTTTGTTGCTGTGGTTCATATGACATGGAACAACAATTATCTTTGTATCATTACTTACAGTCTGAGCTCAGGCACAGACAATCTTTGATTATTAACTTTATGTCCTTTTTTCCTTTCTCTTACAGTTAGTCTAGTGGTGATTGTAATCTTAGCTCGGGGCAAATGTGGTCTTTCTGTGTGCAGCACTCTCTATCTGGTGGCCATGACAACGTCAGATCTATTGTTCATTGTTTTTTACATCATCCTTCACCGATTTCGACAGTATTATTATCCACTGTGTTTCCTGCAAATCACTCCTGTTTGTGGTGTTCTCTATGCCCTCGGCCGCTGGAGCATTGATTGTTCTGCATGGTTCACCATTGCTTTTTCCTTTGATCGATTTGTTGCCATTTGTTTACATGAGATGAAAACTAAGTATTGCACAGGGAAAACTGCAACCAGGGTTCTAGCAACAATCTGCATCTTCTTTTGTTTATAGAACATTCCAAATGCCTTTGTGTATAGACCTGGAAAAATGATCAACAATATACCATTTTTCTGTTATGTCACGTACAGTTATGAACATGACCCTCGGTGGATAGGTTTTAGATATTTTGAGACTTTTTTAACACCAATGTTCCCATTCACTTTTATTCTCTTTATCAACATTCTGACTGTCAGACATATCTTCGAGGCCATTAAGGTGCGGAAGGAACTGAGAGGTCAGAGAAAAACAGAGAATGATCCAGAGGTAGAGAGCAGGAAGAATTCTGTGATTTTACTCTTTGCCATATCTGCCAGCTTCATACTTCTCTGGTTGTTGCATATTTTATTTTTCTTTAATGCTGGTTATTCCTTGGATTCTGTTTCTTTTGGTCTCTTTGCTCAGATTGGATATATGCTGAGGAACTTAAGTTGCTGCACAAATGCCCTTATTTATGTGGTGACACAGAAACATTTCAGAGACCAGTTAAAGTATGCCGTGACATATCCAGTTAGAACAATAATTCAATTGGTGAATCAATCCAAGTAACTCAGAGCCAACGTTGGATGCAGCAGATAACGGAACGAGGAGTCCACGTGAGGAATGGACCGAAAGGAGAAGGAGGAGCAGCAACATGATAACACTCCTTTCCTCATGGGCAAGGACTGACTCCATCTGAGGGGCAAAATGACAGAGACTGGAGGGGGAAAGCCAGTGTAAAGGGCTGTTAGTAATCAGCAACAATTAGTAGGAAGTGGGACAACAAAAGAAAAACCAAAAGATGAATTAGCAATGCACAAAAGCGACATTCATGTCAAGTAATCTGTTCACAGTGAGTGAAGTGGGGAGAAAAATAAATGATATGGAGGAAGGTGAGTATTAGATGAGATGAGATGAGATTGCTCAGAGTATGGAAGCAGGCCATTTGGCCCAACCAGTCCACACTGACCCTCTGAAGAGTAACCCACCCAGACCCATTCCCCTATATTTACCGCTGACTAATGCACCTAACACTGTGGGCAATTTAGCATTACCAATTCACCTGACCCGCACATCTTTGGATTGTGGGAGGAAACTGAAGCACCCTGATGGAACCCACGCAGACAGGGGGAGAATGTGCAAACCCCACACAGACAGTTACCTGAGGCAGGAATGTAATCGTTCACTGCAGGCCAGAGAGGGAAATGCAACGACAGGCTCCTGTCCACTCTTCCTCACTGAATTCTCTGAGCTACACATCTGGGCAAATTAAAACAAACCAGGAATTTCCTGTCAGAAAGAGGAAAGAACATAATGTAAGGATTCCTTGTCTTCTGATTGCACATTTATTTTCAACAGGAATTTACTTTGTTTTCATTCAGTTCCTCACTTTGATTCCTGGCAATCACACGTTGACATTTTCACATTGATCAACAGGAAATCCCAAAGAGAAAAGGAATTTGATCAGTTTGTGAAAACATGTGACTTTCATTCCAAGACAGTAAAATGCAGAGTAGGCAGAGACAAAGGCAGGCTGGACTAAACTATTTCTCTGATATCATTCTGTTTCTTTATTTGTTCCTTTCTACGAACCAGCAGATGCATTGCCGGGGGAATCCAAACCCAACCAGAGGGATTTCAGAACTCCCCCCCTGCACCTGCCCAATGAGCCAGCTCCCTCCCCGATTTCAGATGCTCCGACAAATCTACCCTTTCATATTAGTTATTGTCACCTGACCTAACATCACCTTTAGTGAATCAACATTACCTCTGTTTAATTTGTCATGATAAAGGTCGTTTTAACTATGTTTGGGGACTGTGTTGTGGTAAAGTGCACGGTGATGGTGCTATCGTGGTTAGTGTAGCTGTCTTCCAAGCAGGTGACCTGGGTTAGATTCTTGGCAATCGCAAATTGAGATTTTTAACATTGATCAATAGGAAACCACAAAGACAAAGGAATTTGATCAGTTTGAAAATATATTTGGCTCTCATTCCAAGATAATAAGATGCAAAGCAGGAGCAGACAAAGGCAGACTGGATGAAACTATTTCCCTGCTGCCTTCTCTCACACCTCCCTCCCTCCCTCCTCCCTGTAATCCCACTGAGATGACTCTGGCTGTGCTCCATCCCTGGGTGAGGTATGCCTGGAGTAGAGAGAGCTGGGAGCTGACTGAATGAGCTGGACTTTGGCAGAGAGGGCACTTTGAATGAGAGACTTGTGGATATTTCAAACAGTTTCTGGCAGCCATTGTCCCTTTCACTGTGTGCACTGAGCAGGGGGTGAGTCTCAGTGTGTTTCTGTCTGTCTCTGTGTGTGAAAGTGCACGGAATGTTTGAATCTCAAAAGCAAGCCCCTGGAACAGAGTCTGTCCTAAATGGGAAAAATGGAGAGTGAGCGACCATTGAGAGAGCTTAGACCAATCAGAATTTGGAATATCACCTCTTTAATCTCACCATAGCGTTCTTTATCACCTGTTTGCATCTGTCTGATTTTTCCTCTTTTCTCTCTCTCGGTCTCTCTCTTTGCCTCTGTCTCTTGTTCTCTGTCTGTACACTCTACATCTCTCTCTTCCTCTCAACTTTTCTCGATCACACTATCTTTCTGCCTCCCTCTCTCTCTCTCTCACTGTCTCTGTTACTGACAGCCTCTTCTTTTGTATTTTCTCTCCCCTGCCTCTACTTCCCACCTTTATCTATAATCTTTTTCACTCTCTTGCTCTTTCTTCTTCTGTCATTTTCTCTATCTTTCTTTCTCTTTCTTTCCTTCCCTATTTCTGTTATTCAATCCTGAAACTGCACCCCCTTCAATATTGGACAACCTCCCACCCATCGCAAATTTAGCCCCTGTCCCCCTCCATGACCCCTGTCCATTTGCCCTTCCCTGTGCTGCTTCATCTCCCCTGAACTGCCCCTCTGTAGTTTCTCTATTTCACACCCACTGCATATAAAAGCCCCTCAGTATCTCCATCCACCAACAATACCCTTCCCCTTGCTGTGTCCCAGCCTCTGCTCTGGAGGACAAAGTGAGCATGTGCAGAGACTATCTTGTCTTTTGACTGTGTACCGTAATGTCATGGAGTCATAGAGTCATCCAGCACGGAGACAGACCCTTCGGACCAATCAGGCCACACTGACCATGTTCCAAAACTAAACTATTCCCAACTGCCTGCACTTGGCCCATATCCCTCTAAACCTTTCCTATTCATGAACTTATCCAAAGGTATTTTCAACATTGAAACTGCACCTGCATCCACCACTTCCTCTGGTAGTTCATTCCACACATAAACACCTAAAAACTTTGCCCCTCAAGCCCTTTTGAAATCTTTGCCCTCTCATCTTCAAAATATACCCACCAGGTTTGAACTCCCCTACCCTAGGGAAAATACCCCTGTCATTCACCTTATTTATGCCCCTCATAGTTTTTCAAAGATCAATAAGGTCACCCCTCACCTTCCAATGCAGCAGCCCATTACTATATCTCAAGCCCTCCATTCCTGGCAACATCTTGGTAAGTCCTTACTGAACCCTCTCCAGTTTAATAATATCCTTCCTATAACAGGGCGATGAGAATTGCACACATTAATCCAGAAGAGGCCTCATCAATGTCCTGTACAAGTTCAATATGATGTCAGAACTCCGATACTCAAAGGACTGAGAAATGAAAGTGTGTGTGTGAAATACATTCTTAACTACCCTGTCTAACTGGGATGCAAATTTCAAAGAAATATGTCCCTGAACCCTGAGGTCTCTCTGCTCGACAATACTACCCAGGGCCCTACCGTTAACTCCTGCCCTTGTTTGTATTACCGGAAAAGTGCAGCAGTTCTGGCAGCACCCAAGGAGCAGGAGAATCGACATTTCGGGCATGAGCCCTCCTTCAGGAGCCCTCCTTCAAGAAGGGCATGATCCCTTCTTCTTCAGGGTCATTCCCGAAACGTCGATTCTCCTGCTCCTTGGATGCTGCCTGACCTGCTGCGCTTTTCCAACAACACATTTTCAGCTCTGATCTCCAGCATCTGCAGTCCTCACTTTCTCCTTGTTTGTATTACCACAATGCAATACCTCACGTTTATCCAAATTAAACTCCATCTGCCACTCCTCAGCCCTTTGACCCAATTGATCAAGATCTCTTTGTAATCTTGGGTCACATTCTTCACTGTTCAATTTACCATTTTGGTGTCATCCACAAACTTACTAAACATACCTCCTATATTCTCATCCAAATCCTTTGTATAAATGACAAACAGAAATGGAGCCAGTACCGATCCCTGTGGAACACCGCTGGTCACAGGCCTCCAGTCTGAAAAACAATGTCTTCTACCATAAAGCCAATTCTGTATCCAATTGGCAAGCCCACCCTGAATCCTATTTGATCTCACTTCACTAAAGGCCAAGCAAACAACATGCAACACTCTGTCTTCATTAATCATTTTGGTTACTTCCAAAAGCAAACCCAATCAAGTGTGAGACATGATTTCCCTCGCACAAAGCCACACTGAGCATCTCTAATCAATTCTTTCCTCTCCAACTTCTGTTAATCCTATCTCTAAAAACGTACCCACCACCAAGGTCAGACTCACAGGTCGATCGTTCCCAGACTTCTCCTCACATCCCTTCTTAAACAATGGCACCACATTAGCCACACCCCAGTCCTCCAGTTCTTCACCATGTTTATGGATGATACAAATATTTCTGTTAGGGGCACTGCAATTTTTCCCTTACTTCCCACAACGTCCTGGGACACACTTGATCAGGTCCTGGAGGCTTATCTATCTTTATGTTTTTTTAGGTTCTCGAGCACTTCCTCTTCCATTCCTGTGAACTGTTTCCAAACCATCAATATTTATTTCCCTGATCTCTCTCACCTCCATTTCTTTCCCAACAGTAAAAACTGATGCGAAATATTCATTTAGATCTCTCCCATCTCTTGAGGTACGACACAAAGACAACCTCATTGGTCTTTCAGGGGTTCAACTCCCTCTCCAGTTGCTCCCTCTCTCTTAGTGTATTTATAGAATCTCTTTGGATTATCTTTACCTCATCTGCCAAAGCAATTTCCTATCTTCTCTTTGCCTTCCTCATTTCCTTCTGGAAAATGTCCCGACAGTCTTTATACTTTTCAAGACATTCAGTTGATCCTAATTGTCTCTCTAATAGATGATTAGCTTTTGATTCTTGACTTGAACTTCAAGATCTTAATTCATCCATTGTTCCCTAATCTTACCAGCCTTGCCTTTCACTCTAACAGGAACAGAATATTTCTGAACTCTTGTTCTCACGCATTGGAAAGACTCCCACTTGTCAGTCATCCTTTTCCTGTGATTATTTTGCTCCAATCAACTTTTGAAAGATCTTGTTTCATATCCTTTCATACCCATTTGTCTTACTCCAATTAAGAACTTTAATTGCTATCAATTTACATCACTATTTTAACATTACTAGGTTTATGATCATTGGTCCAAAAGTGTTCCCTGACTAACACATTTGTCACTTGCACTGCCTTATTTCTCAAGAGAAGTTCAAGTTTTGATCTGTTTATCACAGGAAAATTTATATCTTGATAAAGAAAATGTTCTTGCATTTGAACAAATTCTTCACCATTAAAACTTTTAACACCACAGCAGTCTGAGTCAATGCTTGGAAAATTAAAATTCCCTACTATTGCAACATTATTATTCTTACATATATTTAATATCTCTACATATTTCCTTCTCAATTGCCCTCTGACTATTAGGGAGCCGATAGTACAATCCCAGCAAAGTGATCATCCCTTTCTTATTACTAACTTCAACTCATATATTTTCACTAAATGATCCCTCAGAAATACCTTCTCTAATTACAGGAGTAATATTTTCATTAATCAAAAATGCCAGTCCTTCTCCCACCTTGCCTCTTTCTATCCTTCCTGTACCATCTAAAACCCAGAACACTGAGCTGCCAGTCTTTTCCATACCTCAGCCATGTTGCTGTAATAGCGATGACATCCCAGGCCCATGTTCCCTTACATGCCCTGAGTTCATCAGCCTTATCCATGAGACCTCTTGCATTGAAATAAATACAGTTGAAGTGTTCAGTGTTCCTTTGTTCTCTGACTTGTTCTTGTCTGTCTTTTCTCAATAACTTGATGTTTTCTGATTCAGAATCAATGTCACCTTTCTTTCTATTTTCATTGTTGTTTAGAAAGCCCCGCCCAACCTCTCCCAGGAGGACCAATTCCACCATTGAACATCCCAGATGCCCTCCTTCTTCAAGGACTGCACTTTCCCCTCCCAGGTGGTCGATGATACCCTCCAATGCATCTCATCCACTTCCTGCACCTCCGCCCTTGAACCCCACCTCTCCAATCGCAACAAGGACAGAACCCCCCCCCCCCGGTCCTCACCTTCTACTCCACTAACCTCCGGATACAATGCACCATCCTCTTCCATTTCTGCCACCTACAAACAGACCCCACTATCAGGGATATATTTTCCTCCCCACCCTTCTCTGCATTCCACAGAGACCATTCCCTCCGCGACTCCCTTGTGAGGTTCACACACACCCACCAACCCACCCTCCCCTCCCGGCACCTTCCCTGGCCACTGCAAGAAGTGCAAAACCTGCGCCCACACCTCCCCCCTCACCTCCATCCTCGGCCCCAAAGAATCCTTCCAAATCCAGCAGAAATTTACCTGTACTTCCACACACATCACCCACTGTGTCTATTGCTCTTGTTGTGGTCTCCTCTATATTGGCGCGACAGGGCGCCTACTTACGGAATGTTGCAGAGAACATCTCTGGGAGGCACACACTAAACAGCCCCACCACTCTGTGGCTGAACACCTTAACTCCCCTTTCCCACTCTGCCAAGGACATTCAAGTCCTGGTCCTCCTCCACTGCCAAACTCTAGCCACCAGATCACTGGAGGAAGAATGCCTCATCTTCCACTTTGGTACTCTCCAACCACACGGGATCAATGTAGATTTCACCAGTTTCTTCATTTCACCTTCCTCTACCTTATCCCAGATCCAACCATCCAACTCAGCACTGCCCTCTTGAACTGTCCTACCTTTCCATCTTCCTTCCCACCTGCCTGCTTCACCCTCCTTTCCGACCTGTTATCATCACCCCCACCTCCATCTCCCTATTACGTTCCCAGTTACCTTCCCCACAGCCACACCCCTGCCTTGCCCACCCACCCCCATTCCTGATGAAAAGCGTGTGCTTGGAGCATCGACTCTCCTGCTCCTCGGATGCTGCCTGCCTGGCTGTGCTTTTCCAGCACTACAATTGTCGACTCTGATCTCCAGCATCTGCAATCCTCACTTTCTCCAAGAGCAAGACTCTGCCCAGCAGCATGTCCAAATGCATACATCATCACCACCATCGACAAGTGGAAGGGGGAAGGAGAGCACTGTCTCTCTGTCACTGACCCAGGGGAGAGCAGACTGACCACACTGTACCTGTGTCACTGACCCAGGGGAGAGCAGACTGACCCCACTGATTCTCTGTCACTGAGCCAGAGGGGAGCAGACTGACCCTACTGTGTCTCTGTCACTGACCCAGGGGAGAGCAGAATGACCCTACTGTGTCTCTGTCACTGACCCAGGGGAGAGCAGACTGACCCCACTGTGTCCCTGTCACTGACCCAGGGGAGAGCAGACTGACCCCAGGGTGTGTCTGTGTCACTGACCCAGGGGAGAGCAGAGTGACACCACTGTGTCTGTTTCACTGACTCAGGGGAGAGCAGAGTGACACCACTGTGTCTCTGTCACTGACCCAGGGGAGAGCAGACTGACCCCACTGTGTCTCTGTCACTGACTTAGGGGAGAGCAGACTGACCCCACTGTCTCTCTGTCACTGACCCAGGGGAGAGCAGAGTGACCCCACTGTGTCTCTGTCACTGACCCAGGGGAGAGCAGACTGACCCCACTGTGTCTCTGTCACTGACCCTGGGGAGAGCAGACTGACCCCACTGTGTCTCTGTCACTGACCCAGGGGAGTGCAGACTGACCCCAGGGTGTGTCTGTGTCACTGACCCAGGGGGAGCAGCCTGACCCCACTGTGTCTCTGTCACTGACCCAGGGGAGAGCAGAGTGACCCCACTGTGTCTGTGTCACTGACCCAGGGGAGAGCAGACTGACCCCACTGTACCTGTGTCACTGACCCAGGGGAGAGCAGACTGACCCCACTGTGTCTGTGTCACTGACCCAGGGGAGAGCAGACTGACCCCACTGTGTCTGTGTCACTGACCCAGGGGAGAGCAGAGTGACCCCACTGTGTCTGTGTCACTGACCCAGGGGAGAGCAGACTGACCCCACTGTACCTGTGTCACTGACCCAGGGGAGAGCAGACTGACCCCACTGTGTCTGTGTCACTGACCCAGGGGAGAGCAGACTGACCCCACTGTGTCTGTGTCACTGACCCAGGGGAGAGCAGAGTGACCCCACTTTTTCTCTGTCACTGGTTTCTGTGTGTTTATGTAAGTACTAGAAAGGAGCATAACTGAACTTTCTCTTGATAAATAAGGCAGGGCAGGTGACTGTGGTGTCAGCTGAGAATACTTTGGGGTCAGCGATCATAATTCAACTTGCTTCAAACTCATGACGGAAGAGGATGGATTGGATCGAAAAGTTAATGTTCTCAATTGGAGTAAGGCAATTTTGATGGTATTAGACAAGACTTTTCAAACGTTGATTGGGGCAGATGTTTGCAGGCAAAAGGAGGGCTGGAAAATGGGAAGCCTTTGAAAATGGAGATAGTGAGTTTTCAGTGACAGTATGTTCCTGTTAGGGTGAAGGGCAAGGATTGTAAGTGTAGGGAGTGCTGGGTGATCAGGAATAATAACATGCTTCCCTATCTACCTAACCGTCTCCAGGACCTGCACTTCTGTAGGTTTCTGTGACATCACTCTGTCCCAAAACACCACCCTATCATTGTAACCACTTCCAGACACTACAACCCCTTCCCTATCTCTGTAATCTCCTCCACCACCTCCACCCCTCCCTCTCTCTGTATCCTCCAGCCCCTTCACCACAAACTATCTCTGTCATATCCAGTGCACATGTAGGAGACACGTCACGTGCACAAAGGTTGCTTGTCAGTGACAGACTCTTTGTTTCATGTGAAGTTCTCAGGATCTGAGAGGAAGGGTCCATCACACCAACAGCCAGAGGACATTTCCCTGTGTCTTCCCACTGAAACTGGGCTGGAACAGAATTTCTGTAAATCCAATGAATTGGTCGCTTGACTCCAGGCCCGTTTGCTGAAACAGGATCCTTTAAAACTGAGAGTAACTGGCAATGTGAGAGTTAATGATGAGAAAACAGATTCATTCAGAATCTGAGAGTAAATGTGCATCCTGTAAACAGTGAAGGGGGACATGACAGACTACCTCACTTTCTTATCTCTGTCACCATTTTCTTTTGTTTTGTTTGTTTTTAGATGACAGTCAGTGAGGATCATTTACACCTCAATCTTTTGTTTCTTCTCTTCTCCCATTCTCCCACCTCACCTCCACCCATGGTTCCTTGCACCATTTTGGTCAATATTGTTACTCTGTCATTTCAGCCTCTCCTGCCCTCCAGCCCATCACAGCCTTTCCCTTCTGCTCTTCTTCCCACATTCCAGCTGAGACACAAGTAACAATACAGGTAGTTCCCTCTCACACACACTCACATTATCACTGACAGAGATACAGAGACACAGAGGGTCATCACTCCCACAGGCTCAGACAAAGACACTGTTCAGTCCCACTCTGATCCCACCTTCCGGTGACATTTTTATTTGAACACTCAGACAGAACAAGAGCGAAAGAAATGATTTATATTTCTCTCCAAACTGGTCCGTAAATAAATCCCATTTCCAATAATACGTTATGGAGATTTATAATTTGAAAAGCTGTATATTCCAGATACTGTGAACATTAAATAAACACAGAGACTGCTGGAAATTCTCAGTCACTTTCTCTGATGAAAGGTCATTGGCCAGAAACGTTCATTCTGTTTCTCTCTCTCTACAAATGCTGTCTGACATATAAAGTATTTGCAGCATTTTCTGTTTTACATCATGTTCAGAAGGCACGCAAGTTATTCAATTCAAATGGATACTCCCATTAGAGGTCAGGTTCTTTATAATTGATATATCACATCAAAAATTATTTGTACAGTGCAATATTAGAGATACAATTACAAACAATAATAGAGATAAGCATTAAATATATAAACATTATCCATTAGACTTGTAAAGAATAACAGAGACCTGAATGCAGAGTGGATCTCACTCTCATTTACAAGACTCAGAAAAAGATTCTACACATCACACTTACAGATTGTAATGTCCAAAGACCCCACTGTCAACTCCATACACTTTAACTTGTCGACCAGTCTATCCTTTTCCATAGCTATTTTAAAACTAATCGAATAGCAGTTAGTGCTCCCCCATTAATACCTCCATCACTTGACCTGCCTTATTTCCTGAGAGAAGGTTGGGTATTGCCCCTTCTCATGGAGGGCCGCCTTCATATTAATTGAGAAAGTTTTCCTGAGTATATCTCGTAAATTCTCCAATCCATTCCAAGTCTAGATTTGGAAGGTTAAAATCCCCTTTTCTTGAAACCCTATAATTCTTACAGCGTTATGCAAGCTCCCTTCATATTTTCCCCCCAATTTCCTGCTGAGTCTTGGGGGGGGGGTAGGGGGAGTGGAGCGGGGCTAGTGCATAATCCCAACAACATGATCACACCCTTCATTTTTCTCAGTTCCATCCATACAACTTCACTGGATGATCCATCAGGAATATCCTCTCTGAGTACTGCCATGACGTTTTCCCTTATCAAAAACACCACTCCCCTCCTCTCTTGCCTCTCCTTCTCTCCTTCCTATAAACACACCTTCAGTGCAGGTTTGCAATTGAACACAGACCTTGTGGTTCAGAGGTAGGGGCACAGCCACTGCACCACAAAAGCCCCGCAAATCAGAATTAAACCACAGAGAGCATTCATAACACCTGACATAATAAGAGACACCAATGTTCGAGTGTCTGTATAATGGCGACCACTGGACCAAAACATAACATCTTCGATCACAAGGTGAAGGGAGCAACTCTCACCCAGATTTACAAAGTTTCAATAGTTTAAATCCCTTATCAGGAATACTAACATGACAAGAATCATTTTGAATAATTTATTGATAATTCCGGATGTTTTCAGCGTTGAGGTAATCTGTGTTTTCATGCTGCACTCAATCTCTCTCCATCAAACACTGATGTCCCACGTTTCCCAGCCCTTTAACCGATACCATGGAGGATCACCTGGGGATTGTGAGGTGCCCCCACTCTTCACATTAGTGTTTCATTCAAATGTGAACAAACAGATCAGGACAACGCACATTAAGGGTTCACATAAATATACATGTATTTGTGAAATTAAGTTTTAAAGACTGGACAATTCTGATCACATTAATAAATGAAATGAGAACTTTCATTCCCCAAGCAATATTGTTTTCCAATCAAACACTCCCATCTCTAAATCTCATTATGTTCCAAAGGTATCCTTCTCTCGAGAATGTCCACTCAATAACTCGTTCCCTCAGTGAGCTGGATAGCTGGTTTACAATGGAGAGGCACACCAACTGCATTGGCCCTATTCCCACATTAGCTGATGTTACCATGAAGGACTCTTCTTCTTACCCTGGCCTGAGCTATGGTGACCCTGAGGTTACACTCAGCACCAGTTGCCCCTCTCCGATGGGGGTCTGGTGTGTGACCATGTCCTTGGAGAAAAAGAGATGATACCAGAGGGTGGTGTGAGTATGACTGGGCTTAATGTTAAAGCTGTGTTTGACTGAGTGTGACATCAAGGAGCCTGAGCAAATCTGGAGCCAATGGAAATTGAGGAAAACTCTCTGCTGGTTGGAGTTGGACCTGGCACAAAGGAAGAAGGTTGTGATTGTTGGTGGTCAGTCATCACAACGAAAGAACATTTCTGTTGGAGTTCCTCAGGAGAATGTCCTCGGCACAACAATCTTCAATAGTTTATAAATGTACATCCCTCCATCTTAAGGATGTTAGCCAATGTTGGCACAATGTTCAACAGCATGTGTGACTACTCAGATACTGAAGCAGCCCTTGGCAAGTGCAGTAAAACCTGGATAATATCCAGGACTAGGAAGAAAAGTGACAAAGAACATTCGTGCCACGTAAATGCCAGACACTGATTATCTCCAACAACAGAGAATCAAACCATTATCCTTTGATATTCAATGGGATTACCGTTGCTGAATCCTCTCCTGTCAACACCTTGGGGTTACCATTGACCTGAAACTGAATTGTACCAGTGACAACAGAGCAGGTCAGAGGCTCGGAATACTGCAGTGAATGACTCACCTCCTGATCCCCTACAGACCGTCCTCCATCTACAATACACAAGTCAGGATTATGATGGAATACTCCCCACAGGCCTGGATGGGGGCAGCTCCAACAGTATTCCAGAAGCTTGGCACCAGCCGGGATAAAAGACCCCACTTGATTGCCACGACATCCACAAACATCCATGTTATTTTCCCCACTGACCCACAGGAGCAGCAATGTGCACCAGCGACAAGGTGCCCTGCAGAAATTCACAGAAGCTCCTTAGACAGCACTTTCCAAACCCACAACACATTCTCAACAACCACTAGGGATGAGCAATAATTGCCGGCCCAACTAGCGATGCCCAGGAATGGATTAGAATTCATTTAAAATGTTACCCAATCACAACCAACGGTGGGCACTGGGTTTTATGTTTTGTGAGTGTAAGCTGGTTGGGTCCAGGCTGTAACCTGTTTGTTATGAAGACCTGAAGAGAAATGCTGTCTGGAACAATCTGTCAGTCTTTCAGAGACATGGCCTACATACATAGCATCACACAGACACTGACATTCATATACCAGATTACTCACATGGGAGAGAGGTGGAAGCAATTTAAAATGTATTTGTATCTGGACTGAAGAATATTTGGAAACACAATTAAAAATATTGTCATGAAAACAATTTGGTAAGGAAGTTATTTCCAAATTGGATATTTTCAAAGTGCTTGACCTTTATAATAGTTTGATCTGGGTGTGATAACCAGGCACGTTTGTGCACTTTGTCTTCAACAGATTTGAGTCTGAAAATTAAACCAAACGAATGGGTGGACCTGTGATTATTGGACAATTAAAGTGGACACGGTTAGTATTGAAGAACAATCATTGGACACAAAACAATTTCTCTTCACAGATGCTGCTGAGCTTTTCCAGCAAGTTTTGCTTTTGTTTCTGATTTAAAGCATCTGCAGTTTTTTTTGGATATGGTCAAAAGATTTATGACCTTGAATAATTAGACTTTGCTGTTGAAGGTCAGGACAATCTTGAAATCAGTGACATTCTGACTTGAGTCACACACAAAGATGTCGGCTGGGATTATGCCGGATATCAATGTAAATGCACAGTTCTGTTTGGACACTGAAGTTGGGGAGCTGACATACACTGGATATGGTTGATGAGAGATTCAATGTAAGACCCCATGTGCTGCAGTATTCCATCACCTTTGTAACACCTTCATTAAGGATCTGGGGCAGAATTACAGAGGCTTTATTGGTCAGTCCATTGAGCGTAGTAATGTCGTTGTACATGACATTGGTTAGGCCACTTTGGGAATACTATATTCAATTCTGGTCTCCCTGCTAGAGGAAAGATGTTGTTAAACTTGAAATGCTGTGGTTGAAATATATAAAAATGTCACTGGGGCTCCAGGGTTTGAGCTATTGGAAGCTGAGAAGTGACCTGTTGCTGAACAAAGAGACCTTGGAGTGCAGGTTCATAGCTCTCTGAAAGTGGAGTCGCAGGTAGATAGGATCGTGAGGAAAGCTTTCCTTTATTGGTCAGAGTATTGAGTACATGAGTTGGGAGGTCAATTTGCAGCTGTACAGGACATTGGGGAGGCCACTGTTGGAATACTGTGCGCAATTCTGGTCTCCTTCCTATTGGAAAGATGTTGTGAAACTTGAAGGGGTTCAGAAAAAATCTACAAGGATATTGCCAGCTTTGGAAGATTGGAGCGATAGGGAAAGGCTGAACAGGCTGGGGCTGTTTTCCCTGGAGCATTGGAGGCTGAGGGGTGAGCTTCGAGAGATTTATAAAATCATGAAAGGCATGGAAAAGGTAAATAGACAAAGTATTTTCCCTGAGGTGGGGGAGACCAGAACTAGAAGTTATAGGTTTAGGGTGAGAGGGGAAAGATATAAAAGAGACCGAAGGGGCAACTTTTTCATTCAGAGCTGGAGTGAGGTGGCAGGGAAAATGGTGGAGGCTGGTGCAATTGCAACATTGAAGAGGCATTTGGATGGGGGTATGAATAGGAAGGGTTTGGAGGGATATGGGCTGGGTGCTGGCAGGTGGGACTAGGTTGGGTTGGGATGTCTGCTACACATCTTTATGACTCTCTGACTCGATGACCTCAGAGAGGTTTGCTAAATCATGAACAGCGTGGATAGGGTGAATAGCCAAGGTCTTTTCTATGGGGAAGAGGAGTTCATACTGGTGCGCACAGGGTTAAGGTGAGATGGGAACATTTAAGATGGACCTAAGGGGCAACCTTTCTCAAATAGAAGTCAGTGCGTGCATGGAATGAGCTGCAAAAGGAAGTGGTGGAAGCTGGTACAATGACAGCATTTGAAAGGCATCCGGATGGTTGTATGAATAGGAAGGGTTCAGAGGGATTGGGGCCATGTGCTGGCAAATGGGACTAGATCTGTTCAGGGTGAATGGGTTTAACGGAGCGGCCTGTGTCCATGCTATGACAATTTAACTCTCAGTCATCAGCATAGGGAAAACCGTGAGACACGGTTGTTGGTAGATCATTTGTCTGAACGTTGAAAAGTGTTTAGATCAACCCTGTGTCCAACCCTTGGACAGTCTGCCCCATGCACTTCCTACCTTTCATAGAGTCATAGTGTCATCGAGATGGACAGCATGGAAACTGACCATTGATTCAACCCTTCCATGCTGGCCAGATACCCGACATTATTCTCATCCCATTCGCCAGCACTTGCCCCACATCCCTCTGAACCCTTCCTATTAATATACACATCCAAATACCTTTTATATGTTGTAAATGTACCAGTCTCCACCACTTCCTCTGGCTGTTCATTCCATACACACATCAATCTCTGCAAGAAAAAAACTGCCCTAAATTCCCTTTTAAGTCATTCCCCTCACACCTTATACCCACAACTTCTGGTCTTGGAAATAGATACTTCCCCTGTCCATGCCCCTCTTGATTTTATAAATTTCTGCAAGGTCACCCCTCAACCTCCAACGTTCCAGGGACAATAGCCCCAGCCTATTCAGCCTCTTCCAATAGCTCAAAACCTTCAATCCAACAACATCATTGTAAAGCTTTTCAGAACCCTTTCAAGTTTTATAACCTTCATCCTACAGCAGGAATTGAATGCAGGATTTCACTAATGACCTAACCAATGTCCTTGACAGCGACAACATGATCTCCCAACTCCTATATTCAATGCACTGATTATAAAATCAAGCAACCCCGGCATTGCAAAGTGGAGAGAGTGGGAACAGGCAGTATGAGGGAGAGAGAGAGTGGGAGCAGGCAGTGTGAGGGAGAGAGAGAGTGGGAGCAGGCAGTGTGAGGGAGAGAGAGAGTGGGAACGGGCAGTGTGAGGGAGAGAGAGAGAGTGGGAGCAGGCAGTGTGAGGGAGAGAGAGAGTGGGAACGGGCAGTGTGAGGGAGAGAGAGAGAGTGGGAGCAGGCAGTATGAGGGAGAGAGACAGTGGGAGCAGGCAGTGTGAGGGAGAGAGAGAGTGGGAGTGGGCAGTGTGAGGGAGAGAGAGTGGGAGTGCGCAGTGTGAGGGAGAGAGAGAGTGGGAGCGGACAGTGTGAGGGAGAGAGAGAGTGGGAGTGGGCAGTGTGAGGGAGAGAGAGTGGGAGAAGGCAGTGTCAGGGAGAGAGAGTGGGTGCGGGCAGTGTGAAGGAGAGAGAGTGGGTGCGGGCAGTGTGAAGGAGAGAGAGTGGGAGAGGGCAGTGTGGGGGAGAGAGAGTGGGAGAGGGCAGTGTGAGGGAGAGAGAGTGGGAGAGGGCAGTGTGAGGGAGAGAGAGAGTGAGTTGGCAGAGTGAGGGAGAGAGAGAGTGAGTTCGCAGTGTGAGGGAGAGAGAGAGTGGGAGTGGGCAGTGTGAGGGAGAGAGAGAGTGGGAGCCGGCAGTGTGTGTGTGAGAGAGAGAGTGGGAGCGGGCAGTGTGAGGGAGAGAGAGAGTGGGAGCGGGCAGTGTGAGGGAGAGAGAGTGTGAGTTGGCAGTGCGAGGGAGAGAGAGTGGGAGAGGGCAGTGTGAAGGAGAGAGAGAGTGGGGGCTGACAGTGCGAGCGAGAGAGAGAGTGGGAGTCGGCAGTGTGAGGGAGAGAGAGTGTGAGTTGGCAGTTATAGGGAGAGAGAGAGTGGGAGCGGGCAGTCTGAGGGAGAGAGAGTGGGAGAAGGCAGTGTGAGGGAAAGAGAGTGGGAGAAGGCAATGTGATAGAGAGAGAGAGTGGGAGTCGGCAGTGTGAGGGAGAGAGAGTGGGAGTCGGCAGTGTGAGGGAGAGAGAGTGGGAGTCGGCAGTGTGAGGGAGAGAGAGTGGGAGCCGGCAGTGTGAGGGAGAGAGTGGGAAAGGGCAGTGTGAGGGAGAGGGAGTGGGAGAGGGCAGTGTGAGGGAAAGAGAGTGGGAGAAGGCAATGTGATGAGAGAGAGAGAGTGGGAGAAGGCAATGTGATGAGAGAGAGAGAGTGGGAGAAGGCAATGTGATGGAGAGAGAGAGTGGGAGAAGGCAGTGTGAGGGGGAGAGAGAGTGGGAGCGGGCAGTGTGAGGGAGAGGGAAGTGTGAGCCGGCAGTGTGAGGGAGAGAGAGTGGGAGCGGGCAGTGTGAGGGAGAGAGAGTGGGAGCGGGCAGTGTGAGGGAGGGAGAGAGTGGGAGCGGACATTGTGAGGGAGAGAGAGAGGGAGTAGGCAGTGTGAGGGAGAGAGAGTGGGAGCGGGCAGTGTGAGGGAGGGAGAGAGTGGGAGCGGACATTGTGAGGGAGAGAGAGTGGGAGTAGGCAGTGTGAGGGAGAGGGAGTGGGAGCGGGCAGTGTGAGGGCGAGAGAGAGTGGGAGAAGGCAGTGTGAGGGAGAGAGAGTGTGAGTTGGCAGTGTGAGGGAGAGAGAGTGTGAGTTGGCAGTGTGAAGGAGAGAGAATGGGAGATGGCAGTATGAGGGAGAGAGAGAGTGGGAGCGTGTGGTGTGAGTGAGAGAGAGAGTAGGAGCGGGCAGTGTGAGTGAGAGAGAGTGGGAGACGGCCGTGTGAGGGAGAGAGAGTGGGAGTTGGCAGTGTGAAGGAGAGAGGGTGGGAGTTGGCAGTGTGAAGGAGAGAGGGTGGGAGTTGGCAGTATGAGGGAGAGAGAGAGTGGGAGCGTGTAGTGTGAGGGAGAGAGAGAGTAGGAGCGGGCAGTGTGAAGGAGAGAGAGTGGGAGCCAGCAGTCTGACGGAGAGCGAGAGCGGGAGTTGGCAGTGTGAGGGAGAGAGAGTGGGAGAGGGCAGTGTGAGGGAGAGAGAGTGGGAGAGGGCAGTGCGAGTGAGAGAGAGTGGGAGAGGGCAGTGTGAGGGAGAGAGAGTGTGAGTTGGCAGAGTGAGGGAGACAGAGAGTGGGAGCGGGCAGTGTGAGGGAGAGAGAGAGTGGGAGCGGGCAGTGTGATGGAGAGAGAGAGTGGGAGCGGGCAGTGTGAGGGAGAGAGAGAGTGGGAGCGGGCAGTGTGAGGGAGAGAGAGTGGGAGAGGGCAGTGTGAGGGAGAGAGAGTGGGAGTTGGCAGTGTGAGGGAGAGAGTGTGAGTTGGCAGTGTGAGGGAGAGAGAGAGTGGGAGCGGGCAGTGTGATGGAGAGAGAGAGTGGGAGCGGGCAGTGTGAGGGAGAGAGAGAGTGGGAGCAGGCAGTGTGATGGAGAGAGAGAGTGGGAGCGGGCAGTGTGAGGGAGAGAGAGAGTGGGAGCGGGCAGTGTGAGGGAGAGAGAGAGTGGGAGCGGGCAGTGTGAGGGAGAGAGAGAGTGGGAGCGGGCAGTGTGATGGAGAGAGAGAGTGGGAGAGGGCAGTGTGAGGGAGA
The DNA here is from genome assembly GCF_047496795.1 of Chiloscyllium punctatum. Taxonomy (NCBI): domain Eukaryota; kingdom Metazoa; phylum Chordata; class Chondrichthyes; order Orectolobiformes; family Hemiscylliidae; genus Chiloscyllium; species Chiloscyllium punctatum. The sequence goes on from NC_092767.1 coordinate 36,436,568, forward strand.
GAGAGAGTGGGAGCGGGCAGTGTGAGGGAGAGAGAGAGTGGGAGCGGGCAGTGTGAGGGAGAGAGAGAGTGGGAGAGGGGGGCAGTGTGAGGGAGAGAGAGAGTGGGAGCGGGCAGTGTGAGGGAGAGAGAGAGTGGGAGTGGGCAGTGTGAGGGAGAGAGAGAGTGGGAGAGTGCAGTGTGAGGGAGAGAGAGAGTGGGAGCGGGCAGTGTGAGGGAGAGAGAGAGTGGGAGCGGGCAGTGTGAGGGAGAGAGAGTGGGAGAGGTCAGTGTGAGGGAGAGAGAGAGTGGGAGCGGGCAGTGTGAGGGAGAGAGAGAGTGGGAGCGGGCAATGTGAGGGAGAGAGAGTGGGAGTTGGCAGTGTGAAGGAGAGAGAGTGGGAGTTGGCAGTGTGAAGGAGAGAGAGTGGGAGTTGGCAGTGTGAGGGAGAGAGAGTGGGAGAGGGCAGTGTGAGGGAGAGAGAGAGTGGGAGCGTGTAGTGTGAGGGAGAGAGATTGGGTGTTGTCAGTGTGAGTGAGAGAGAGTGGGAGAGGGCAGTTTGAGGGAGAGAGAGTGGGAGAGGGCAGTGTGAGGGAGAGAGAGAGTGGGAGCGTGTAGTGTGAGGGAGAGAGATTGGGTGTTGTCAGTGTGAGTGAGAGAGAGTGGGAGAGGGCAGTGTGAGGGAGAGAGAGTGGGAGAGGGCAGTGTGAGGGAGAGAGAGTGGGAGCGGGCAGTGTGAGGGAGAGCCAGAGTGGGAGCGGACATTGTGAGGGAGAGGGAAGTGTGAGCCAGCAGTGTGAGGGAGAGAGAGAGTGGGAGCGGACAGTATGAGGGAGAGAGAGTGGGAGCGGGCAGTGTGAGGGAGGGAGAGTGGGAGAGGGCAGTGTGAGTGAGAGAGAGTGGGAGAGGGCAGTGTGAGTGAGAGAGAGAGTGGGAGCGGGCAGTGTGAGGGAGGGAGAGAGTGGGAGCGGACATTGTGAGGGAGAGAGAGAGTGGGAGTGGGCAGTGTGAGGGAGAGAGAGATTGGGAGCGGGCAGTGTGAGGGAGGGAGAGAGTGGGAGCGGACATTGTGAGGGAGAGAGAGAGTGGGAGTGGGCAGTGTGAGGGAGAGAGAGAGTGGGAGTGGGCAGTGTGAGGGAGAGAGAGAGTGGGAGCGGGCAGTGTGAGGGAGAGAGAGTGTGGGAGAAGGCAGTGTGAGGGAGAGAGAGTGTGAGTTGGCAGTGTGAGGGAGAGAGAGAGTGGGAGCGGGCAGTGTGAGGGAGAGAGATTGGGAGTGGGCAGTGTGAGGGAGTGAGAGTGGGAGAAGGCAGTGTGAGGGAGAGAGAGTGGGAGAGGGCAGTGTGAGGGAGAGAGAGATTGGGAGTGGGCAGTGTGAGGGAAACAGAGTGGGAGAAGGCAGTGTGAGGGAGAGAGAGAGTGGGAGTGGGCAATGTGAGGGAGAGGGAAGTGTGAGCCGGCAGTGTGAGGGAGAGAGAGAGTTGGAGCGGGCAGTGTGAGGGAGAGAGAGTGGGAACGGGCAGTGTGAGGGAGGGAGAGAGTGGGAGCGGACATTGTGAGGGAGAGAGAGTGGGAGTGGGCAGTGTGAGGGAGAGAGAGAGTGGGAGCCGGCAGTGTGAGGGAGAGCCAGAGTGGGAGTGGTCATTGTGAGGGAGAGGGAAGTGTGAGCCGGCAGTGTGAGGGAGAGAGAGTGGGAGCGGACATTGTGAGGGGGAGGGAGTAGGAGTTGGCAGTGTGAGGGAGAGAGAGTGGGAGCAGGCAGTGTGAGGGAGAGAGAGTGGGTGCGGGCAGTGTGAAGGAGAGAGAGTGGGAGCCAGCAGTATGACGGAGAGCGAGAGCGGGAGTTGGCAGTGTGAGGGAGAGAGAGAGTGGGAGAAGGCAGTGTGAGGGAGAGAGAGTGGGAGTTGGCAGTGTGAAGGAGAGGGAGTGGGAGTTGTCAGTGTGAGTGATAGAGAGTGTGAGAGGGCAGTGTGAGGGAGAGAGAGTGGGAGCGGGCAGTGTGAGGGAGAGAGAGTGGGAGTGGGCAGTGTGGGAGAGAGAGAGTGGGAGTGGGCAGTGTGAGGGAGAGAGAGAGTGGGAGAAGGCAGTGTGATGGAGAGAGAGAGTGGGAGCCGGCAGTGTGAGGGAGAGAGAGAGTGGGAGAAGGCAGTGTGATGGAGAGAGAGAGTGGGAGCCGGCAGTGTGATGGAGAGAGAGAGTGGGAGCCGGCAGTGTGATGGAGAGAGAGTGGGAGAAGGCAGTGTGAGGGAGAGAGAGAGTGGGAGAAGGCAGAGTGAGGGAGAGAGAGTGTGAGCGCGGACATTGTGAGGGAGAGAGAGAGTGTGAGTGGGCAGTATGAGGCCGAGAGAGAGTGGGAGAGGGCAGTGTGAGGGAGAGAGAATGGGAGTCGGCAGTGTGAGGAAGAGAGAGAGTGAGAGCGGGCAGTGTGAGGGGGAGAGAGAGTAGGAGCGGGCAGTGTGAGGGAGAGAGAGAGTCGGGGATGCAGTGTGAGGGAGAGAGAGAGTGGGAGCGGGCAGTGTGAGGGGGAGATTGAGCAAGTTATCCAAGATTGTGGAACAGGCACATTCGGCCTGCCTGCTCCAGGCTGGCCATATTCCTTTCTCTCTCTCTCCTTGTAGTCTGTATTTTCCTTAATTTCTGGAGTTCTGTCGGGAGGCAGCAGTGGTGATGCATTGTGGGAAGTGTGCCAGTGGCTGTGGGTCCTGAGTGCTGTCGGATGGCCATCTGGGATGTGACCATAAGACATAGGACCTAGGAGTGGAAGTAAGGCCATTCGGCCCATCGAGTCGTGGATGTGGCTGTGGGCCCGAGACTAACATTGTCAGAGCAAGCCCAAAGTGGCAATGCGGGAGATACATAAATGATGAAAAGAGGTGGACCCAGCACCAATCAACGTGTCACACCGCTGGTCACAGGTCTCACAGGTTTCCATCACTACCCTCTGTCTCCTACCTTCTGTATCCAAATGGGCTAGTATTCTACCTGCATTCCACGTGACCTCATGTTTCTAAACAATTGACCATGCAGAACTTTGTTTTACTCGGAGAAAGTGAGGACTGCAGATGCTGGAGATCAGGGCTGAAAAATGTCTTCCTGGAAAAGCGCAGCAGGTCAGGCAGCATCAAAGGAGCATGAGAATCGACGTTTCAGGCATAAGCACTTCTTCAGGAATGAGAACTTTGTTTTATGCCTTACTGAATTACATATAAATCACATTCACCACCCTGCCTTCATCAATCCTCTTCATTACATCCTTAAAAATCTCAATGCAGTTAATGAGACATGATTTCCCACCATGTTGACATACTCTAATCTGTCCTTGCCTTTCCAAATTTATGTTAATCCCCAGGATCCCGCAGGATCTCCCCTCAACATATTGCCCACCACCGATGTCAGGCTCACCGATCTGTTGTTCCCTGGCTTCTCCTTCCCACATTTCTTAAACAATGACACCACGTTCGCCAACCTCCAGTCTTCTGGCACCTTATCAGTGACTATTGATGATATAAATATCTCAGCAAGGGGCCCAATAATCCCTTCCCGAGCTTCTCACAGAGCTCTCGGGTACACATGGACAGGTCCTGGGGATATGTAAACTTTTATGTGTTTAAAGATGTCCAGCACCTCTTCTTCTGTTATATGGGCATTTTGAAGATGTCCTTATTACAGATATTTACTTCCCCAAGTTCTCTAGCTTCCCTATCCTTCTTCACAATAAACACTGATGCAAGATGCTCATTTAGTGTCTCCCACATCTGCTGCAGTTCCACAGGTGGGTTTGTTGATCCACAGGTGGGTTTGTTGATCCACAGGTGGGTTTGTGGATCCACAGGTGGGTTTGTTGATCCACAGGTGGGTTTGTGGATCCACAGGTGGGTTTGTTGATCCACAGGTGGGTTTGTTGATCCACAGGTAGGTTTGTGGATCCACAGGTGGGTTTGTGAATCCACAGGTGGGTTTGTTGATCCACAGGTGGGTTTGTTGATCCACAGGTGGGTTTGTGGATCCACAGGTGGGTTTGTTGATCCACAGGTGGGTTTGTTGATCCACAGGTGGGTTTGTTGATCCTCAGGTGGGTTGGTTGATCCACAGGTGGGTTTCTTGATCCACAGGTGGGTTTGTGGATCCACAGGTGGGTTTGTGGATCCACAGGTGGGTTTGTTGATCCACAGGTGGGTTTGTGGATCCACAGGTGGGTTTGTTGATCCACAGGTAGGTTTGTGGATCCACAGGTGGGTTTGTGAATCCACAGGTGGGTTTGTTGATCCACAGGTGGGTTTGTTGAGCCACAGGTGGGTTTGTTGATCCACAGGTGGGTTTGTTGATCCACAGGTGGGTTTGTTGATCCACAGGTGGGTTTGTTGATCTTTCAGGGGGCCCTATTCTCTCCATAATTATCCTTTTGTATTTAATGTATTTATAAAATCCTTTTGGATTCTCCTTAGCCCTATTTGCCAAAGCTATCTCATGTCCCATTTTTACCTTCCTGATTTCCCTCTTATGTATACTTCTCCTGCCTTTATACTCTTCTTGAGATTCTCCCGATCCCTGCTGTCTATACCTGACATATGCTTCCTTCTTATTCTTGAACAAAACCTCATTTTCTCTAGACATCTATCATTCCCTACACCTACCAGCCTTGCCCTTCACTCTAACAGGAACGTACCGTCTCTGGACTCTCATTATCTCATTGTTGAAGGCTTCCAACTTTCCAGCCGTCCTTTACCTGTGAATACCCACCTCCAATCAATTTTTGAACGTTCTTGCCTAATATCATCAAAATTGGCCTTCTTCTAAATTTAGAACTTTAACTTTTAAATCCAGTCTGTCTTTTTCCATCACTATTTTAAATCTAATAGGATTAGGGTCACTGGCCCTGAAGCACTTGCCCCACTGATAGCTCAGTCACCTGTCCTGCTTTATTTCCCAAGAGTAGGTCAAGTTTTGCTCCTTCTTTCATAAGTACATCCAAATACTGAATCAGAATATTTGCTTGTGCACACTTCACACATTCCTCTCCATCCAAACCCTTAACACTATGGCAGTCCCAAGTCTCTGCTTTGGAAGAGATTCCAATGATCCAAAAATATGAATCCTTCTCCCCAATACCAGCTCCTCAGCCGCACATTCATCTGCTCTCCCCTCCTGTTCCTACTCCCACTGGGACACGGCACTGGGAGTAATCCAGATATTACTGCTGTAGGATTAACCGCTGTCTCTGAGGCAAGAAGACTCTGAAGGCCTGGGCAATTCAGCAGGAACAGCAGTTTATTCCATCGGGAATCGATTACAGCCAGGAGAGGAACTCCAGACCATCACACAGGACAATCCAGTTCTCTCTGTCAAACACCAGCACAATACCATTCATACACTTTCTGACATCAAAGTTATGTCAGTCTACAAATTAACTGTTATTGTGCAGTTGATCAAATCAAGTCCACAAGTCAACCAACTGGGCGATGATTCCATCAGGTCTGTAAATCAGTTGGCCAGGCAGTTAATTCCATCAGGTCTGTAAATTAATTACATCCAATTAATAATCCAATTAACTGGGCATTTTGATGACATCAGGTCACTGTCTATAACATATCTCCCAGTCAGGGTCAAACACACGGGGCCTGTTCGCTGATGTGGTCACTTGTTTATCTTGTAACCTTTGTCCCTGAATACCCTGTGATCTGCTGAGGTTCTGCCCTGCTCCCCCATATCAGTTAATCATTACCAATGTCTCCGTGGGCTAGGTGGCGTGTCTTTACTGATACAGAGAGTCAATCACCTTCAAACATCTTATTCTATGGTTTTGTGAGATTTTGTACTATATGTTTCTTTGTTTTTATATTAAGGCCCTTTATTTACCAACCCACTCACAATCGCTCGGTATTTACACCTTCCACATTTCATTCAATCATCCATCAAACTGTGGTCTCCCCACTCCCCAGCGCACTATCTCACCCGAAACTATGAAAAGATGAGAATACTAATCCCCCTCAGAACCATCTACCGGGACTTGAACAGCTTGCAGGACACCAAACAAGTTGTCTCCATCAGCACGGACCTGTTAGATACAGATTGGATGGGGTCTCTGTCCCCTTTAAGAAAGTTACTGTCAAATCGCGCCTCCGTGAAATGGAATGAATGAGGGAGGAGACCGACAATAGGGAGTGAAATCTCAAAACCCAGCCTCGGGAATCCGTTTACTCACCCCTCCGCTTTTATTAAGTACATCTATAATTTCTGATTTGGTTAAATCATATAAGCCTGATATTCTTTCTCATACACTCTACCCTAAAAGGACTCACACCCTCATCCCCCTCCTACAACTACCCTCGGGGATTGACTTTTTAAGTTCCTGCCTAAATTCCTATTTTCTCTCCCCAGAACCTCGTCCTTTTCCCATCCTGTATCATGGGTTCCAATGTGTACAGCAACATCCTGCTGGTCCCTCTCCCCTTTGGGAATATTCTGTACCCTCTCTGAGATAGTTCTGAATTGTCTGGAGTGAGGGGATATTTGAATAACTGTCTGGACCCAGTTTGGAAGCTCTTTGGACAGATTTCAGATCCCATCATTGACTCACTCTTTATTGGAGGGACAGTGAGGTGCAGCAGCACTATATTTGAATTCAGGCCTTTCCGAAGCCGTTTTCAATGTATTTGGTCGGGCAGTGTGTTGGGAAGGTGACCCAACTGGTTACTGCAGTTATTGAATTGAGTTGTGTACTCGGCTTATTGAAGTGAAAAATAGTTAAATTGTCTTCAACTGAAAAAGATAGTTTGGTCCGGCTTGATTTTAAAATTGAAAGAAATCAAGACATGTTAACTTTTTATTGTATAAAACATAAAATTGCCCTGCAGTCTATTCCTCACAGACTAATCGAGCAACAATCGAACATAGTCACACTCACAGAATCCCACTTTACAGACAATGTCCCAGACAACACAGTGACCATCTCAGGGCAGGTCCTCTCCCACTGGCAGGACAGAGCCAGCAGAGGGAACAGCTCAGTGGGACACAGTCAAGAGGGCTGTGCTGTGGAAGTGCTCAGCATTGATGCCAGACCCCATGAAGCCTCATGACATCAGGTTAAACATGGACACGGAAACATTCTGTGTGTCTTAAAAAGTATTGAGGTAAATAAGTCCTTGGGTCCTGATGGGGTCGATCCCAGAATATTGAGGGAGACAAGAGAACAAATTGCTGCAGCATTGACAGACATCTCTGTATTCTCTCTGGCCACAGGTGAGGTCCCAGAGGCCTGGAGACTAGCTGATGATGTCCCATTGTTTAAGAAGGGTAGCAGGGATAACCCTGGGAATTACAGACCTGTGAGCCTTATGTCAGTGTTATGGAAATGATTGGAAAACATTCACATGGACAAGATCTATTCGCATTTAGAAGAAAGTGGATTAGTGACAGACAGCATGGTTTTGTGCGGGAGAGGTCGTGCCTTCCTAACTTGACCACGGTTTTTGAGGAGATGACGAAGATGATTGATGAGGGAAAACCAATTGATATTGTCTACATTGACTTCAGTAAAACAAGGTCCCTCATGGCAGACTGGTACAAAAGGTGAAGTCACATGGTATCGGGGATGAGCTGGTAAGATGGATTTTCCTATTTAGAACTGACTCAATCATAGGAGACAGAGGGGAGTGGTGGAGGAAGCTTTTCAGAATGGAGGGCTGTGACTAGTGGTGTTCCACAGGGATCAGAGCTGGGACCTCTACTGTTCAAGGTGTTTATAAATAATTTGGAGGAAAACGTGACCAGTCTAATTGGTACATTTGTGGATGATGCAAAGATTTGGACGATACAAAGATTGGTGGAGTTGTGGATAACGAGGAAGAATGTCAGAGGAACATAGATCAGTTTGGCAGAAAAATGGCAGATGGAGGTTAATCTCAACAAATGTGAGGTGATGTATTTTGTAAAGTCAAATACAGCTGGCAATTATATAGTGAATGGCAGAACCCTTCAGAGCATTAACATGCAGAGGGATCTGGGTGTACACATCCACAGATCACTAAAGGTGGCAGTGTCACAGTGTCATAGAGTCGTAGAGATATGCAGCATGGAATCAGTCCCTTCCATCCAACTCATCCATGCCATCCCAAAACAGTCTCGTCCCACCTGCCAGCACATGGCCCATATCCCTTCATTCCTGAAGAAGGGCTCATGCCCGAAACGTTGATTCTCCTGCTCCTTGGATGCTGCCTGACCTGCTGCATTTTTCCAGCAACACATTTTCAGCTCTGATCTCCAGCATCTGCAGTCCTCACTTTCTCCTCATATCCCTCCAAACCCTTCCTATTCACATACCCATCTAGATGCCTTTTCAATGTTGCAATTGTACTGGCCACCACCACTTACTCTGGCAGCTCATTCCATTTACGTAAAACCCTCTGAATAAAAAAGTTGCCCCCTAGGTCTCTTTTATATCTTTCCCTTCTCACCCTAAACCCATGCCCTCTAGTTCTGTACTCCCACACCCCAGGGATAAGACTTTGTTTATTTATCCTATCCATGCCCCTCATGATTTTATAAACCTTCATAAGATCACCCCTCAGCCTTCGATGCTCCAGGGAAAGAAGTCCCAGCCTATTCAACCTCTCCCTATAGCTCAAATTCTCCAACCCTGGCAACATCCCTTCAAATCTTAACTTAATCCTTTCAAGTTTCACAACATCTTTCCAATAGGAAGGACACTGGAATTGCACACAAAATTCCAGCTGTGCCTTAACCAATGTCCTGTACTGCCACAACATGACCTCCCAACTCCTATACTTAATACTCTGAACAATAAAGGAAAGCATAACAAATGCCTTCTTCACTAACCTATCTACTTGAGATTACCCTTTCATAGAACTATGAACCTGCACTCCAAGGTCTCTTTGTTCAGCCAGACTCCCTAAGACCTTACCATGAATCTGTATGTCCGGCTAAGATTTGTTTTCCCAAAATGCAGCACCTCACATTTATCTAAATTAAACTCCATCTGCCATTCCTCAGGCCATTAGCCTCACTGATCAAAATCCCATTGTAATCTTCACTGTCCACTACACCTCCAATTTTGGTGTCTTCAGCAAACTTACTAACTATACCTCTTATGCTCACATCCAAATCATTTATATAAATGTTGAAAAGTAGTGGACCCAGCACTGATCCTTGTGGCACTCCACTGGTCACAGGCCTCCAGTCTGAAAAATAACCCTCCTCCACCATCCCCTGTCTTCTACCTTTGAGCCAGTTCTGTATCCAAATGGCTAGTTCTCCCTGCAATCCATGAGATCTAACCTTGCTCACCAATCTCCCATGGGGAACCTTGTCGAACACCTTACTGAAGTCCATATAGATCACATCTACCGCTCTGCCCTCATCAATCCTCTGTTACTTCTTCAAAAATGATAAACAAGTTTGTAAGACATGATTTCCCATGCACAAAGCCATATTGACTATCCTTAATCAGTCCTTGCCTTTCCAAATACATGTACATCCTGTCCCTCAGGATTCCCTCCAACAACTTGCTCACCACCGACATCAGGCTCACTGGTCTATAGTTCCCTGGCTTGTCCTTACTACCCTTCTTAAACAGTGCACCACGTTAGCCAACCTCCAGTCTTCCAGCACCTCACCTGTGACTATCGCTGATACAAATATCTCAGTAAGAGGCCCAGCAATCACTTCCCACAGATTTCTCGGGTATACCTGATCAGGTCCCGGGGATTTATCAACTTTTATGCATTTCAAGACATCCAGCACTTCCTCCTCTGTAATTTTTCAAGATGTCGCCATTTATTTCCCTACATTCTATATCTTCCATGTCCTTTTCCATAGTAAATACTGATGCAAAATACTCGTTTAGTATCTGCCCCATCTCCTGCAGCTCCGCACAATGGCCACCTTGATGATCTTTGAGGTGCCCTATTCTCTCCCCAGTTACCCTTTTGTCCTTTAATGTATTTGTAAAAACCCTTTGCATTCTCCTTAACTCTATTTGCTAAAGCTATCTCATGTCCGCTTTTTGCCCTCCTGATTTCTCTCTTACGTATACTCTTCTAAGGATTCACTCGATCTATCCTGTCTATACCTGACATGTGCACTCGATCTATCCTGTCAATATCTGACATGTGCTTCCTTTCTTGCTGGTGGATAAGGGAGTAAAAAGGCCTATGGCATGCTTGCCTTCATTGGAATGGGCATTGAGTATAACAGTAGTCCAAAGATGTGTGGCTCAGGTGAATTGGCCAAGGTAGATTGCCGATAGCGTTCAGGGATGTGTAAGGTAGGCGCACTATTCAGGGGAAATGCGGAATAATAGGGGAGGGGAAATGGGTCTGCGTGGGATATCTTCAGAGGGTAGGTGTGGACTTGTTGGGCCAAATGGCCTGCGTCCACACTGTAAGGATTCTATGATTTCTATGATAGGCAAGTTATGCTTCATCTTTGTAGAACTTTAGTTTGGCTGCACTTGGAATATTGTGTCTAGTTCTGATCACCACACTACTAGAAGGACGTTGATACTTTAGACAGGGTACAGAAAAGGTTTGTCAGGATGTTGCCTTAGTATGAGTGGTTTTAGCGATGAAGAAAGTTTGGATAGACTGGATTTGTTTACATTGGAATGTAGAAGTTTATAAGATTGTGAATGACATTGGATGAAGTGGAAATATGAGGCTTTTTCCCAGGGTGGAGGGGTCAATTACGAGGGACACAGGTTCAAACCACAAGGAGGGAAGTTTAAAAGAGATGTGCAAGGCCCGATTTTCACACAAAGGGTGGTGAGTGCCTGGAATGTACAGCCAGAGGAGGGGGTGGAAGCAGACACATTAGTAGCATTCAAGGGAATACCTGGACAAATACACAAATAGGAAGGGAATAGAGGGATACGGATCCTGGAAATGAAGACGGTTTTAGTATGGAAGGGTAACATGTGTCAGCGCAGGCTTGGAGGGCCGAATGGCCTGTTCCTGTGCTGCATTGTTCTTTGTTCTTCTCTGTTCAGTGAGCTCTTCCTGCATTTAAAACACTGTAACAGGGATGCTATGAAACAACTCCAGGTCACTGAGATACAGACCCACCTTGGAGGATACAGTGACGGATGTGGCTTTCCCAGACTAGTGCACTTGGAAGTTTGAATATTGAGTTTTACTTTTAAAAAGACACCTCCGCTGGATACTATTGAGACAAAACTATCAGTGCAATCACTATCAGTGCAATCACTGCAATTCCAGTGGCTTTCCAGTCAGATCACTACTTCGAATCCCTTGATTAGATTCCAGTCTGTAACTCACTCCGAGGTATTTATTATTCTAGATATAAACCTCTTGGAACACGCCAAAAACAATTCACTGGAGAACCACAGCAGGTCTGGCAGCATCTGTGGAGGGATAGGAGTGTTAATGTTTCTAATCCAGGTTAATTGGAGTTTTGAAACAAGGATCCCTTCCTCCCAGGAACTGAGACTTCTCTGAACTGCTTCCAATACAAGCATATCATTTTCATAAAGGAAACCAAAACTGAGCGCAATACTCGATGTGTGGTCTAAACAGTGACCGTACAGTTGTAACAAGACCTCCCTCCTTTTATACACTACTCCCTCCCTGAGGGGTAACATTTTCGTGCAGAGGGGGTGTGTGTATGGAATGAGCTGCCAGAGAAAGTGGTCCAGGCAGGTACAATTATAACATTTTGAAGACATTTGGACAGGGACATGAATAGGAAAGATTTAAAGGGATAAATAAAAATTGAACCGTTTCCAGAACACTGAAAGTAAATGTAATCTTGAACAACTCTATTGCAATCCTTGTCCAGAATTGCATGTGAGACAATCTATTTTACTGAATTTGCCTGCGTCAAGGATGTGTTACTCTACTGGATCAGTTGCTGTTTATGAGATAAATAACCCATTATCCTGCTAGGTTTTCCAATAGTTATTCCAACTCTTCTTTCTTTTGTCTGTAATTTGATTTTGATTTTATTGTCACGTGTACTCAGTACAAAGGTACAGGAATACAGTGAGAAGTGTATAATGTCACCACACAATGCACCATCTTAGGGACAAATACCTTGGCACAGAATCTTAAGAAGAAGGTATGAAGAATGAACAATGCTAAAAATTCAATACTTTTTATTTTTAAAGTAAATATACCATAACATAAAACACATGATGTAAGTTTAAAAGTTCCACATTGCAGACATTCTTACTTTTAAGTGGAAAATAAAGGAATAAAGATGCAGGTTCCAACATTACAGTCTTTCTTAAGTGCTTAATCTCAGTTGGACCGCACTTCAAAGAATCACCTTGAGATCATCTATATACTGCTTGAGGAAACTTTCATGAATGCATTTAACAAATTCATTTGCTCTCTTGAACCTATTCCACTCTTTCATAAGTTTATGGCTGATAAGTCTATGTTTTGAGTTCCCATCTACCCAGTGTAACCTTAGATTCTTGTTATGCAAGGGAATAAATCTACCTGTGACTTAAAAATATCCATTGTCCTCACCTCTCCCACTTTCTGGGACAGACAATTCCAAAGTTACACACCCGAAAAAAGAATTCTCTTCATCTCAGTCCAAAAAGTGTGACCCCTCACTAATTTTATAAACATGGTCCCTAATTCTGAACTCACCCACAAGCAGAAACATCCACTCCACATTCACTGTGTCAAGATCATTAAGAGCATCTATACAGTTTGATCAGATCACTCTTAACTCGTCTAAACTCCAGCAGAAACAAACCCAGTCTGAGCACCTAACCCGATTGCACAAGCCACTCTTTCAAAATATTCATCGAGTAAACCTCCTCTGAACTATCTTTAATGCATTTACATCCTCTTTCAAAATAAGGGACTGTTGAAATGAATTATACGTTCAGAGTTAAATAGAATTATTATACCGTAGTAATAGAAAAACAGCAGGTTTGAATTAATGAACCTTGTACCAAGTGAACCTTATGCATCCTCGAGGTTAGTGTCAGCGGGAGTCTACAAACAGCAGTTAGTGCCATCAAGTCATTCCAGATAGGCCTTGGGGCCAGAAGAGGTTTAGAGGCAGGGAGGTGATGGTCACTGACAAGGGATGGGGCAAAACATTGACAGACTAAATGATCTCTGACTGAGTGAAGTCTAATGAATCTTGGGAAATTCAAAGAATTTGCATTAATGCATCTACAACCGAATTCACAACCTCTTTTAAGACTCTGGGATGAAGACAGAAGGTGATGAGACCTATTATCAGTTTGCTGAGTCCAGCCTCCTTAGTGACGGTAATTACATTGTGTTCATCCCTCCCTCCTACTTCCTGACTTACAGTTGGGTTGACACTGAGGAGCACATGCAGTATTCTCTAGGGAGATACTTGCTCATGCATGGGTGAATGTGATTGGTTGAAGTGTTTCAATCATGCAACTTCTTTCCATGTCTGCTCAGTTTCAATGGATGTTGAGATTTGGAGGGATAGAGTGGGGGTGGGAGAGAAAGTCTGAGGGTGAGAGAGAGATTGTGACCTGGAGAAGAGAGAGATTGACGTCCAGTCTGATGGTGGTTGGGGCTGGTGGAGGTGGTGCGGAGAATGGTGGTGATGTTCAGATTCAGAGAGGAGGGGAGAGGGTGAGGGAGATTGGGATGATGATGCAGACAATCTGGGACTGTGCATGTGCTCAGTTCTGAGTCAGCATGCAGACACAGTTGGCCTGAAGTTTCAATGTCAGCAAAACAGTGTCTTACCACTATTACTGAAATACTTTTTGTATCTTCTATAGTGAAGATAGAGCAAAGTACTTATTCATTTAATTCGCCATTTCCTTAACATCTATGGATGAAGGATTTTTGCCTGAAACATCGATTCTCCTGCTCCTTAGATGGTGTCTGACCTGATGTGCTTTTCCAGCTCTGCGCTTTTTGCCCCCTATCATCTCCCAATAACTCAATATTCTCACTCCCCAGAGGAGTGACACTCACATTGCGTTCATGTTTTGTTTTTAAATACCCATGGAAACTCTTGCTTTGTTGTTTTTAAGATTTTGAGTTGGGTTCTGAGATTCCAATTTCCTCCTTCTAATTAACCTTTTTCTGTGCCATGCTTTATTTTTTAATCAATCATCTGACCTGCCACCCATCTTTGCAATATCCTCAAGTTGGACGGTTTCTTCAACTTTTCAGTCAACCACAGAAAGCGAGTCCTCCCTTTAAAGTCTCTTGTTTCAGTCAGAATATACTTATTCTGAGGTATCCTCTTAAATCTCTGCCATCACTGTCTCGACTGATCTCTCTCCGAGCCAGTTATGCCATTCACTTCAGCTGGCTTAGTTTACATGCCCGCAGAGTGGACCTTGTTTATGTTTGAAATACTTACCTCAGAGTTAATCTTCTCCCATTCCATATTGTGATGGCTGCTACATAGGAGAGCCTTTACACTGAGATTGTTTCATAAATCCTGTCACATTACACAGTATCAATAAGATGATAATAACATAACCTTCTGTCTGGTTGCTTCAGAACACGCAGCTCTAAGATACTTTCTCGAAGGTCATCAATAACCTCTCATCCACGTTACTGTTGCCAACCTGATTTACACAATCTTTGTGGAGATTCAAGTCAGCAGTGATGATTGCCATCTCACCATCACAAGCAGCCAATACTTCATGTCTAACATCAGGGGGCCTCTCGATCAGCCCCTTGAGAGGCTGCTATCCCTTAACTGCCGCCTCAGGCGACTCTCTGTGTGGAGTTTGCACATTCTCCCCGTGTCTGCGTGGGTTTCCTCCGGGTGCTCCGGTTTCCTCCCACAGTCCAAAGATGTGCAGGTCAGGTGAATTGGCCATGCTAAATTGCCCATACTGTTAGGTAAGGGGTAGATATAGGGGTATGGGTGGGTTGCGCTTCGGCGGGGCGGTGTGGACTTGTTGGGCCGAAGGGCCTGTTTCCACACTGTAAGTAATCTAATCTAATCTAATCTAACTGTCCTCATGCTGTATTTATTTACATCAATGTGTGCTATGGATTTGTTTAAGTTGACAGAAAAGCTGCCCACGTTCAGATACAGAGCTATTATTTTGATTTGTTTAAATACAAACATATTGGACAGGCTCATGTGAACAGAAACCATTTATATTTGTATCTTGGGAAAACGGTCTGTCTTTATGTTGCCCATCAAAAGAAGCCAAAGCCTTTTCAACAGGGCAAATGAGAGGGATTTAACTTGCATGTGCATTTCCAAAACACAAACTTTCATGTCTGGAAACTGAGCTGTCTGAGTTGATGTTACTCAGCAAATGAAGATTAAAATATCTGCTCCAAAATGGGGGTGGCAGAGCTGCTTATTGAAGCCAGTGGAGAGAAAGTAGAGTTAACATTTCAAGTCCAATTCTGCAAAAGGGTCAAAATGTTAACTCCACGGGTCTAGCAGCATCGGTAGAGAGATTGCAGAGAGAAATATCCAGCAATTTCTATCTGTGTTTCAGATTTCCAACATTCACCGTTCTTTCTTTTATATTATTGAAAATAGTGACTGTCCATTTGATTATCTCCTGTTTACAATATCTAATTTATCCAGACTGCGTCTTAATCCAAACTTTTAGCACCAAATGCCAATGAGTATTCAATGGGTATTCAATACTGTCTCACACGCCACTTGACTTACTGTCTGTCTGGCCTGTTGCATTAGCCCTTGAGTAAGTCAGTTCTGCAGCAGGCCAGACAGACAGTAAGTCAGGTGGCGTGTGAGACAGTATTGAATGCCCATTGAATACTCATTGGCATTTGGTGCTAAAAGTTTGGAATCCAGTGACCAGAAACCAAACTTTGGTCTCAAGAATTCTGTTTGGAAATCCATCGAATGTGACAATTCTGTCCCCGACCCAGAGTTCCGATCTCTGAAACTCTCCAGAGCAACTTGATGGAATGTGACTGTGACAGATTCATCGCACATAATCATGGAATTCTGTTGCTCAGCTGATACAGAGCTGCAATCTTCACAGAAGATTTTTGTCAAATCTATGTGTTTCCTGAGTCACATCCTTCCTTCACATTTCAGAAGATCGCTTTGATAAATAAATGAAGATTGGATAATGCAGATTGCTGAGCTGGTACAAGGATGAGCTGGTCATTCTGCTTTGAGTGTATCCGGATCGTTGGGAAAAGGAGCAGTATAATCAGGCCTGACTCTATTGTGTCAATGCATTTCAATGGCGGTAATTGTGTCTGTTTGGGGGCAAAAGCTGGATGGTTGAAGTTGAATTGCAGAGTCCAGTTGGTGGGAGTAATTAGAATATGTGGGTGGTGGTGTTTTCTGGTCAGTTCTGGGTTGGAGGATGGTTCTAACAGTCAAGGTGTTTGACAGGTCAGATAAGGGGAGGGTAAGGGGTGGAGCTGAAATCGAATGATCCATGATGTATGTTTGTAATTTCAGCTGACAGGGTTCGGAGGGTCTGGAGGTTTGTGGGGTTGGATCTGGAAGTTAGCTTACTCACTTGGTCACTGAGTATTCAGAAGGTAATGTGTGGGTTTGGATAGTAATCACATGGGCAAAGGAACAGACTGATAGATGGGAATGTTTAAATAAACCAAGGTAAGATATCACAGGCTGGGGAGCTGGTACACAGGGAGCTGGGAGTTAAGCCTTGGGTGTTCTTGATGGTCAGGGAGAAGGTCGACCGCGGGTCATGGGAATTTGAAACGTGCAAGTCATATCATCAGGATTTCCATATGTATCTTACTTTCATATCTAATCTTTAGTGATCCAGGGACCATGATAGTTCCAAAATATCCCATATCACTTCCATCTGTGTTTCAAATGTCAGCACAGAGAAAATATTCACTGTCCTGTGTCCTCAGCAAGATTTTATTGCTCACTGTACAAAGTATTTATTGTTGAAATAAAACCAATTCTAGAAGCAGGTGCATTGTTCATTGCAGTTTTATTATGTTCAGAGGGAAGGGCAGACTAACCTCAATAATGAAACAATTTATTTTGTTTGTTTGCCTTGTTCTGAGCCAATGGAAATGCATTATTTTCAATTGTAGCTTGATTTGGCTTGGTAGCTGGGCTTTAATTGCAAAACCCTCATATTAATTCCCCAAATTTACACAGGCTATAACTGCTTAAACTGTAGCCATTTGAGTAGGATCTGGCCCTTGTCCAAAACTTGAACATGAACATCAGTCCTGAGCTTCCAGAACAGAACTAGGGGGAGGTTCTGTCATTCAGAGGAGACCTTAAATTGTCATGAAAACTGAACATTGAACTCAAAATGTTAACTCTGTCTGTCTGTCTGTCTCTTTCCACAGATGCTGCAAACTTGTTCCATTCCCTCAGCACTTACTCTTTTTCCTTGTTTTAAATTGTCTCCCACCTGCACTCACAAATGTCTTTATTGTTTAATGTATCAGCCATGGATTACTTGTGAACAGTGTGCCCTAAGACACAGATATGAACGGCTTTATCTTCTGATCTGACTAAAGGCAAAAACTGTGGATGTTGGAAATCAAAACGAACATCGAAAATGCTGGAGAAACTCAGCAGGTCTGACAGCATTCGTGGAAAGAGAAACAGAGTTCTGAGGAACAGTCACACGAGACTCAGTGTTAACTGTGTTTCTCTTGGCACAGATGTTACCAGAGCCTCTGAATTTCTCAGGCATGTTTTGAATTTGGTTCTTTCAGATCTCCAGTTCCATCTGCAGTTCTTTGTTTTCCTTTCTATTTGCAATATATTATAAAATATTTCAAAACACAAAATAAAGTCCCATTTCCTATTCAAAAACTGCAGTCATTCCAAAAACAAAAAAAAAACTCAGCAGGTCTGGCAGCATCTGAGGAGAGAAATCAGGAGTTAATGTTTTGGGTCCAGTGATCCTTGCTCAGAACAAAATCTGTCAATGATTTTTCTTACAAACGAGCACAATATAACAAATAACCATTAATATTCCAGGAGGCACATTCCACCTTTAAGTCAAGGTTCCAGAAAGACATACCTGGATAATTATTAAGTGCTTTCAAATAATTAGGCCAAAACATATTTGTCATTAGTTCGAAATCCCATACATTTTACACACACATATATTTTACATCGGGTCTTTTGTAGCATCTACCAGTTGAGGCGACCTGCAATTGCATCCAAGCTGTCACTGATGCCTCTTTCTCCAGATTAGACTTGTTTATATCAAGCAACCCGGGCACTGGGATTCTCTGCCATCACTACCTTCCCCCAGCTGTAGGGTGCCATAGCCTGTACCCATGTTGCTTTCAGACTGCCCTATCACCAATCTGCAGAGCTGGAGAGTGGAAAGGTTTTGTCACTTCAACAATGTTTAACTTATATGGAACCATCGATGCCAGAGTTTGGAGGATTGTTTCAGACTGTCTTGGAGCTGCCATGATGTTGATGTAGAAGACAAGTCCTGAGATCCTGCCTCCTTCCAAAGACCTTGGGCCACAGAAGAACAGCTGCAGGGAATTAAATGAAACATTCTCTAAATTTGGTTCATAACATGTTTTTCTTTTCTAATTATTCTCTCCAGGGATGTGGCTTTTTTGGTAAGGCTGCCATTTGTTTTCCATCCATTATTACCTTTGAACTGAGTGTCTTACTTGACTATTTCAGATGTCAGTTAAGAGCCAACATAATTGCCATGGATCTGGAGTTTCACGAATAAACCTGTAATCTGAGAATCAACAGTGATTATATGGTCATCATCGGCTAGTTTTTAAATCCAGATTTTATTGATTTCATATTTCACCATCAGCTGTGGTAGTATTCGACACCATGATTTCCAGAACAGTGGGTTAGTGCTCAGGATGACCACATGACAGTAATGCCATAAGAAACAGGAACAGGTGTAGGCCCTTAAGCTCTTGATCCTGCTCCACCATTCAATAGGATCGTGACTGATCCAACATTCCTCACTTTCACCTTCCTGTGCTTTCCCTTGAAGCCTTGATTCCCTGACTGATTAAGAATCTTTCCATCTCAGCCTTAAATATACACAAGGACTCTGCCCCCACAGGGGGCACTGTGACAAGGACTTCCAAAGACACAAAGAAAAGAAATTCTTCCTCGTTTCAGTCTTAAACTGGCACCCCTTGATTCTGAGACCATGCTTTCTGGTCCTCGACTCCCCCATGATGAGAAACCTCCTCCCAGCATTTTCCCTGTAAAACCCCTTAAGAATCCCATATTTTTCAATTAGATCATTCTTCTAAGTTCCAGTGAGTAGACTCCCAACCTGTTTAGCATTTGTTATTTAGACAATCCCTGCTCTCTGGGGATTAGCCGAGCAGACCTTCTCTCAACTGCCTCCAATGAAATTTCCCCAAACAAAGGGACCAAAACTGCCCACATTACTCGAGACTGATAGAAGTTTATAAAAGAATGATGGGTATGGATAGAGTTAATGCTACTTGTCTTTTCCCAAGGGTGGGCATTTCAAGACGAGGGGGCACATTTTTTAACTGAGAGGAAAGAGATTTTAAAAAGATGAGGAACTTTCTTTATGCATAGGGTGGTTCGCACGTGGAATGAATTTCCTGAGAAAAGGGAGGATGTGGGTACAATTGTAAGGTTTAAAAGACATTTGGTTAAGTACATGAGTGGGAAAGGGTTGGAGGGCTATGGGCCATGAGCGGGCAGGTGGAACGTGTTTAGTTTGGGATAATGTTCGGCAAGTCTTTGTTAGACCGGACGGTCTGTTTCCATGTTGTATGGCTCTATGTGGTCTCACCTGTAAGTATTCCCTACTCTTACACTCCAATCTCCTTGAAATAAGGGTCTATGAATGTTATCAAGATGCTAGTGCGTCCCTGAGGCAATGGCAAAATTAAAATACAACACTGCCCATGCTTCCACCAGGGCCACGGTTGAACAATCATAACTCAACCACTTCAAGATGAGTTGGAAGCTCCAGTGGGGCATTGCAGTATCGATCAGAAATGGGGCACAATGCCTTTCTCAAGTGCAGTCGACAAACAGGGTGTGGACTGTAGGCAGAGGAAATAGGGGATCAGCAGTAATCTTCTGAGAGTGAAGATGAAGATAAAGACAAGGACATAGAACAGGGTGAACATACATGAGCGCAGGCATACCTACATTATAGGGTAATGCACTGTCAAAGACAAGAAAACAGAAAGAACTGAATTGCAACCCGCGTCTAGGATGAATAAACTAGGTTTAGATTTCCTCATGTATAATTGTTTTTGGTTATATGGTAACAACCATGGTTCAGGCAAAATATATGTGGACCAAGTTATTTTTGTAATCATCCAACATTCCTGTTGTTGAGTAAATGTTTTCTTAATCATATTAATGTATGCTTGGTAAAGGTAAAGGTAAAGTCCACATAGTCTGAGTAGACCATGGGTTGTTCTCATTACAGAGAGATGTGTATACTCAGTTTGGACTGTTTAGTATCTACACATCATAGACCCTTCAAACTGTTGAGAAGATAGCAGCAGCAGTCAGTGAGAAAGGGACACTAACATAGCTTGCTGCTAAAGTTCGGTAGTTTTATAGCCTGCAGTCAAAATATGTAATTCAGTGTAATGTCATCTCTCACAATAGTAAGTTAAGAGCATTCCTGAAGCATTTTATAAGAATGATCCCAGGAATGAAAGGCTTGTCACATGAGGAGTGGCTGAGGACTCTGGGTCTGGACTCAATGGAGTTCAAAAGAGTGAGGGAGATCTGATTGAAACTGACAGAATACTGAGACCCCATGGTAGACTGGATATGGAAAGGTGTTTCCACGAGTAGGAGAGACTAGAACCAGAGGACATAGCCTCAGAATGAAAAGGTGATGCTTTAAAGCTGAGAGAAGCTATAGACTGGGAAGCCTGACATTGGTGGCTACTTGGGTGCCCATGTGGGTGCCCATGGGCCCCAGCTATGCCTGCCTCTTCGTAGGATATGTGGAACAGTCCATCTTCCGCAGCTACACTGGCACCACCTCCCACCTTTTCCTCCGTTACATCGATGACTGTATCGGCGCTGGCTCGTGCTCCCACGAGGAGGTTGAACAGTTCATCAACACTTTACCAACACCTTCCACCCTGACCTCAAATTCACCTGGACCATCTGAGACTCCTCCCTCCACTTCCTAGACCATTTCATTTTTATCTCGGGCGAACGAATCAACACGGACATTTACTATGAACCAACCGACTCCCACAGCTTCCTAGACTACATCTCCTCCCACCCTGCCCCCTATAAAAACGCCACTCCATATTCCCAATTCCTTCGTCTCCGGCACATCTGCTCCTAGGAGGACCAGTTCCAATAACGTACAACCCAGATGGCCTCCTTCTTCAAAGACTGCAATTTTCCACCCGAACATGATCGACGATGCCCTCCACCGCATCTCCTCCACTTCCCGCTCCTCCGCCCTTGAGCCCCGCTCCTCCAATCGCCACCAGGACAGAACCCCACTGGTCCTCACCTATCACCCCACCAACCTCCATATACAGCATATCATCCGCCGTCATTTCCGCACCTCCAAACGGACCCCACCACCAGGGATATATTTCCCTCCCCTCCCCTATCAGTGTTCCGAAAAGACCACTCCCTCCGTGACTCCTTCGTCAGGACCACACCCCCCACCAACCCAACCTCGACTCCCGGCACCTTCCCCTGCATCTGCAAGAAATGCAAACTTGCGCCACACCTCCCCCCTTACTTCCCTCTAAGGCCTCAAGGGATCCTTCCATATCCGCCACAAATTCACCTGTACCTCCACACACATCATTTATTGTGTCCACTGCACCCGATGTGGCCTCCTCTATATTGGAGAGACAGGCTACCTACTTGCGGAACATTTCAGAGAACACCTCTGGGACACCCGGACCAACTAACCCAACCACCCCGTGGCTCAACGCTTCAACTCCCCCTCCCACTCCACCAAGGACATGCAGGTCCTTGGATTCCTCCATCACCAGACCATAGCAACACGACGGTTGGAGGAAGAACACCTTATCTTCCGCCTAGGAACCCTCCAACCAGAAGGGATGAACTCAGATTTCTCCAGTTTCCTCATTTCCCCTTCCCCCACCTTGTGTCAGTCAAATCCCTCGAACTCAGCACCGCCTTCCTAACCTGCAATCTTCTTCCTGACCTCTCCGCCCACACCCCCACTCCCACTCCAGCCTATCACCCTCACTTTGACCTCCTTCCACCGATCGCATTTCCAACACCCCTCCCCCAAGTCCGCCTCCCTACCTTTTATCTTAGCCTGCTGGACACACTTTCCTCATTCCTGAAGAAGGGCTCATGCCTGATCGTCGATTCTCCTGCTCCTTGGATGCTGCCTGACCTGCTGCGCTTTTCGAGCAACACATTTTCAGCTCTGATCTCCAGCATCTGCAGTCCTCACTTTCTCCTCAATTGAGTCAAGATTAGGTTCGGAGAACTGGTTGGCATGGACGAGTTGGATTGATGGGACTGTTTCTGCATTGTACATCTCTATGACTCTGTCACCCCCTCCACCCAGTACACTCCTCCCTATCTCTGTAACCTCATCCAGCCCTGACACCTTCCCTATCTCCAGAACCTCCTCCACCCCCTACACCCCACCCTATCTCTGAAACCTTCGCCAGTCCCAATAACCCTCTCTTAGCTGTCACATCAATGCTCATTATCACTCCATGATGTCAGCCCTCCTGCGATTCCAGCCTCTTGACCATCCCCTGATTCCATCACTCCACCGGCCTTCAGCTGCTTGGGCCCTCCATGCTATCATCTCATGAGACTTTGAGCAATTTGCCTTTCCTTTCTCTGATGAATCCTGTCCATTTTTCCTGGAAACAATCTTATACCTGTTGTGGATTTACTAGAGTAATTCAGGAAGGGTCCCTCAACAGCACTTTGTAAACCCAACATCAATATCACCTTGAAGACAAGGCCAGCAATATGACGCAACACTACTCCTTCTGCAGTTACTCTCTACTTCACCCTTAATCCCAACTTTGAAAATAATCATCCTTCCTTCAGTTTCTCTGGGACAGAATCCTGGAACTCTCTCCCATGTGACTTTGCATTTGTAGTCAGGATTCTTAAAACACAAGGACAGTGGAGTTAAAGAGGAGAGTTCGTTATCATTTATGCCGGAGAGATTAGGGAAATGGGTAACAAGGCTGTCCCAGCCAGCGATGCCCACTTCATGTGAATCCACAAACAAGTATGTCATTGTGATGTTCCATGGGAATGCACATTACATTCCTGTTCTGAGGGATACACAAGAACAGTAGGAAATGAGACTTGGTCGAATCAGTCAAAGAGCCAGGATGTTTCACATCAGTGTCCCAGAGAGATGTGGACAGTTACTAGGTGAGTCAGGGTGAAACAATACCTGCTGGAGTGTGATGACCTTCATTGTTCAGCTCTCTGAAGACTGGAGTTGGGATGGTGTGCTGAGGTTGGACAGGAAGTTGGTAAGACCAGTTCTGGAAGACTGTGTCCTGTTCTGCTCACGCTGCTGTAGGAAGGATATTATTAAAATGGAGACGGTTCAGAAAAGATTGACCAGGATGATGCCAGGAGTACAGGGTTTGAGATATAAAAATAGACTGGGGAGGCTGGGGACATTTTACAAAGAACATTACAGCACAGGAACAGGCCCTTCAACCCTCCAAGCCTGCACTGACACATTTTGCCTTCCATATTAAAACTGTCTTCACTTACAGGATCCGTATTCCCCTGTCCCCTTCCTATTCATGCCTGCTGCTGGATGCTTCTTGAAAACTCCAATTGTGTCTGCTTCCATTGTCTGTTCTGGCAGTGTGTTCCATGAACTCACCACCCTATCCATGATAAACATGCCTCACATATCTCTTTTAAACACCCCCCTGACCCCTCCACCTTGAACCTGTGTCCCTGAGTAACTGACTCTTCCACCCTGAGAAAAGGCCTCATACTTTCCACCCTATCCATGCCATTCACAATCTTATAAACTTCTATAAGGTCACCCCTCAACCTCCTGCATTCCAGTGAACACAAACCCAGTCTATCCAATCTTTCTTCACAGGTAAGATCCCCCATTCCAGACAACATCCTGGTAAACATTTTTTGTCCCCTCTCTGAAGGATCCACATCAGAACTGTATGTGTTTTTCACTGCAGCATAGGCAATTGAGGGGTGACCTTGCTGAGGTTTATAAAATCATGACAGTGATTGATAAGGTGAATGACAAGGGTCTTTTCCCTCGTGTGGGGGAGTTCAGTCTCAGGGCCATGTTTGTAAGGTCAGAGGAAAAAGATTTAAAGATTGAGGAGCAACTCTTTTTTCCCCAGAGTGGTTTGTGATGGAATGAACTTCCAGACGAAGTAATGTATGTGGGCACAGTTACAATGTTTAAAAGATGCCAGCTCTTGATGCCAGTCATTTTTTTTTCTCCATTCTGTGCTACTGAATGCCCAAATTGCTGTGACATGCATTTCCGGAGGACTAACATGGCAAGGGAGTACACGTTAAATAGGAGGACCCTGGCAAGCACAGAAGATTAGACGGATCCTGGTTTGTGTGATCCAGCCATCCGTGAAGGCAGCAGGATAGGCAGGTAAGGGAATTAAGAAGGATCAAAGCCACTGAATACATGAGAAGGGAGGTGTCATGTTGGAGCTTTACAGGATTTTGGTGAGACCACAGCTGGAATACTGTGTGCAGTTCTGGTCACCACATTATAGGAAGGATGTGATTATACTGGAGGGGGGGGCAAAGGAGAACCACCAGGATGTTGCATTAGATTGAGCATTGTGTGTGTGTGTGTGTGTGTGTGTGTGGCTATGGTAACCCACCTAGCCTGCACATCCCTGGACATTATGGGCAATTCAGCATGGCCAATCCATCTAACTTGAACATCTTTGAAATCAGAGCACCCGAAGGGTACCCAAGCAGACAACATGCAAAACTCCACACAACCACCCAAGGCTGGAATCAAATTCTGGTTCCTGGTACTGTGCTCCAACAATGCTAACCTCTGAGCCACTCTTGGACAGGGGAATTTTTGTTTGGATCCATATCAACTTGCTGTACTCAGATTCAAAGCTTTATTATGAATGGTCAAATCACCATAATTCCAATTTCGCATCAGAGAGAGAGAGAGATGACGGGTGGTGAAGTTTGATTTAATTTGACTTACTATTGTTACTTTTTTTGAAATAAATTCATGGGATGGGGGCACCGTTGGCCAGGCCAGTGTTTATTGCCCATCCTTAATAGCCCAGAGGGCAGTTAAGAGTCACAGTACAAACAGGTCCTTCCCGTCTCCTGGTCCTCTCTTCATCCAAGGGTTACCCCTCCCACATTGTTGTGGGCTCGATGGCAGGTTCCTTCCTGAAAGAGCATCTCAGCCCAGGCTGGGGCGTGGGTTATTGGACTTGTCTGGCTTTGTGTTCTCTCTGGTTGTAGATTCTCCGATCGCGATCCTTTCCTTTACTTCACTCGGGCGACACCGGTCCAGGAACGGCCGGAGAGAAGCAGAGACCGGGGAAGGAAACGCCTGTAGCCAGGCAGGCAGACAGGAGCGAGGGGAGCCCGGACTCCGAGAGAGAAACAACGGAACATTGGCTGGGTTTCATCCAGAGGAGGGCGGGAGGAGTTACTGAGAGAGACAGGGAGAGGGAGAGGAGTTAGTGAGACAGAGAGAGAGAGGGAGGAGTTACAGAGGGACAGAAAGAGAGGAGGAACGAGAGAGGAGTTACTGAGGGAGAGGGATGAGTTAGTGGAGGAGAGGGATTACAAAGGGAGAAGGATTATAGAGGGAGAGGGGTTACAAAGGGGTCACAGATTGAGGGAGAGGTGTTAAAGTGGGAGCGGAATTCCAGAGGGAGAGCAGTTCCGGGGGGAGAGGGAGTGAAAGTCGGAGTCATTTGTTGAATCTTGGGGAAAAGGAAAGACAAGGGTCTAACAAGGAGAGGGGACTGGCTGCTGCGACCTCTCCAGCAAATTGCAGTCACTCCTTCCGCACGGTCTAGTGAAGGCAGTGCTGCCCAGCTCAGAGAGCATCCATTCTGCATTTGCCTATCGCCTGTAGGCTGGGGACACTGCCCTCTGGAAAGCGCTGTGCCCAAGCTGAGCCAGCGTTGTACCCGCTGGTCGTGCCTCAGAGCAGCGCTGTGTGTGCTCAGTGTGGTCTTGTTGTGCCAATGGCTGCTGGTCCAGAGAGGAGGGGGCCGCCGGCTGACCCTCAGGCTGGTGAAACCAGGCGCCAGTCCAATGCAGGAACACCTCCTGCTGGTCGAGGAGAACTCCACCTGCTGGCAGATCATCCAGGGGGACAGGCAGGAGGTGGAAAGGGCCCTCCTCAACTCCATTACAGTCTCCCTCAAGCACCAGGCCGTCACTGAGGTAGATTATCTGAACATGACCCGAAATTGCAGATCGTTTGTGAGGGCCCGCAAGTATATCACTGTCCCCCTGAGCCCTGAGGAGGAACACTTCCCCTTGGCTTACTCCATGGTCATCCACCAGAGCATTGAGATGTTCGAGAGGCTTCTACGGAGCATTGACACCCCACAGAATATCTACTGTATCCACGTGGACCGCAAATCCCCGAGTCAATTTCATGCGGCCGTTCGGGCCATCGCTTCGTGTTTCCACAATGTCTTTGTCGCAGCCAAGCTGGAGTGGGTCACCTATGCTGGCTGGAGCAGAGTTCAGGCAGATCTCAACTGCATGAAGGAGCTGCTGGAGAGCCCTGTCCCCTGGAGGTACTTCATCAACGTGTGTGGCCAAGACTTCCCCCTGAAGACCAACCGGGAGATAATCCGCAGCCTCAGAGCTCTGAACGGCTCCAACGTGATTGAGTCGGATCCTGCACCAGGGTTCAAAAAGGTAACCGCCTTCCTGTCTGCTGGGCCTCTCTCCATCCAAGTGTTTTCCATCCTCCCTCCCTCCATCATCTCTCTCTCTCTCTCTCTTCCAGTCCTTCACTCCCGACTGTACAAAGAAAGACAGGGTTGTTAAAATTGTTCAACTACTTGGAGGGAGGTTCGGAACGTACAAAGGAATAGGGAGGAGTTGGAGAGTTGAGCTGCAAACAGAGTAGAAGGGCAATTGACGTTTCAGGTCGGAAACTTTCATCAGAACCCAGGGAGAGGAAGGGGCTGCAGAAAAAATGGGGGTGTGGGGCTGGGGAAAGGTGGGTGGGATGGCGATTGGTGGATGCAGGGAGGAGGTGGTTGTGATTGGACAGTGGGTAGGGGGGAGCAGATGGGTGGAAAGGAAGATGGTCAGGTGAAAGGGATGGGCTAGAAAGAGAGGGCTGGGCCTGGGATAAGGAGGGATATAGACTGATTACGAGAGTATACAGGAATGTAGGTAGGTTAAGAGTGGAGGAGAAAGTGAGGACTACAGATGCTGGAGATCAGAGACAAGAATGTGGCACTGGAAAAGCACAGCAGCTCAGGCAGTATCTAAAGAGCAGAAGAATCAATGTTTCGGATATAAGCCCTTCATCAGGAATAAGGCTTGTGGACCAGGAGGCTGAGAGATAAGTGGGAAGGGTGTGGGGCTAGGGGTGGAAGGTAGCTGGGAATGTGATAGAGAGATGAAGGTATGCCGGGTGGGGGGGTGGGGGGGTGGGGGGAGCGTGGGGTTGTGGAAGGTGGAGTGGACAGGTGGGAAGGAAGGTGGACCAGTCAGGAGGGTGGTGCTGAGTTGGAGGCTTAGGACTGCGATACGTTGGGGTGGGGAAATGAGGAAACTAGTGAAATCAACAATGATCTGCCTGGTTGCAGAGTTCCAAGGTGGAATATCCAGGCATCAGCTGGTAAGGGTTTGGTGATGGAGGAGGCCCAGAACCTGCATGCCCTTGGTGGGAGGGGGAGTTAAAGTGGTAAAAACAATGACTGCAGATGCTGGAAACCAGATTCTGGATTAGTGGTGCTGGAAGAGCACAGCAGTTCAGGCAGCATCCAAGGAGCTTCGAAATCGATGTTTCGAGCAAAAGCCCTTCATCAGCCCTTCCTGATGAAGGGCTTTTGCCCGAAACGTCGATTTCGAAGCTCCTTGGATGCTGCCTGAACTGCTGTGCTCTTCCAGCACCACTAATCCAGAAGGGGGAAGTTAAAGTATTCAGCCAGAGGCGGTGGGGTTGGTTGGTGGGTGTGAGTGTCCCAGAGATGTTCTCTGAAACAATCTACAAGTCAGAGTTCTGTCTCCCCGATGTAGAGGAGACCACATCAGGTGCAATGGATGCAGTAGATGACATTGGTGGAGGTACAAGTATACTTCTGTCAGATGTGGAAGGATCCTTTGGAGCCTTGGACTGAGGTGAGGGGGAAGGTGTGGGTACAGGTTTTGCACTTATTTCAGAGGCCAGGGAAGGTGCCAGGAGGGGAGGGTGGGTTGGTAGGGGGTGTGAATCTGACAAGGTAGTTGCAGAGGGAATGGTCTCTGAAATGCAGATGGAGTGCAGAGGAAAATATGTCCCTAATTGTGCGGTCTGTTTGTAAGTGGCAGAAGTGGTGGAGGATAATGCAATGTATCCGGATGTTGGTGGGGTAGAAGGTGAGGACCAAGGGGTACTGTCTCTGTTGTGTTGGGAGGGGTGTGGTTTAAGGATGAAGGTACAGGAAATGGAGCAGATGCACTGGAGGGCATTGTCAACCATGTGGGAGAGGAAATTGTAGTTTTTTGAGGTAGGACACCATCTGGGATGTTCTGTGATGGAAGTGGTCCTCCTGGGAACAGATGCAGCAGAGGCAGAGAAATTGGGAATAAGGGATAGTGTTTTTACAGGGGTAGGGGGGGAGGAGGTGTATTTCAGGGAGTGGGAGTTGGTGGGTTTGTAGTAGATGTCCACGGTTAATCGGTTGCCAGAGATGGAGAGGTCCAGGAAGGGGAAAGGTGTCAGAGATTGTCTGGGTGAATTTTGAAGAAGTAACGAAGAGGATTGATGAGGGCAGAGTAGTAGATGTCATCTATATGGACTTCAGTAAGGTATTCAACAAGGTTCTCCATGGGAGACTGATTAGCAAGGTTAGATCTCATGGAATACAGGGAGAACTAGCCATTTGGATACAGAACTGGCTCAAAAGGTAGAAGACAGAGGGTGGTGGTGCAGGGTTGTTTTTCAGACTGGAGACCTGTGACCAGTGGAGTGCCACAAGGATCGGTGCTGGGCCCTCTACTTTTTGTCATTTACATAAATGATTTGGATGCGAGCATAAGAGGTACAGTTAGGAAGTTTGCAGATGACACCAAAATTGAAGGTGTAGTGGACAGCGAAGAGGGCTACCTCAGATTACAACAGGATCTGGACCAGATGGGCTAATGGGCTGTGACGTGCCAGATGGAGTTTAATTCATATAAATGTGAGGTGCTGCATTTTGGGAAAGCAAATCTTAGCAGGACGTATACACTTAATGGTAAGGTCCTTGTGAGTGTTGCTGAACAGAGACCTTGGAGTGCAGGTTCATAGCTCCTTGAAGCAGCCTCGCAGGTAGATAGGATAGTGAAGACAGCGTTCGGGATGTGTGCTTTTATTGGTCAGAGGATGGAGTACAGGAGTTGGGAGGTCATGTTGTGGCTGTACAGGACATTGGTTAGGCCCTGTTGTAATATTGCGTGCAATTCTGGTCTCCTTCCTATTGGAAAGATGTTGAAAGGATTCCAAAATGATTTACAAGGATGTTGCCAGGGTTGGAGATTTGAGCTAAAGGGAGAGGCTGAATAGGCTGAGGCTGTTTTCCCTGGAGCGTCAGAGGCTGAGGGGTGACCTTATAGGAGGTTAACAAAATTATGAGGGGCATGGATAGGATAAATAGACAAAGTCTTTTCCCTGGGGTCGGGGAGTACAGAACTAGAGGACATAGGTTTCGGGTGAGAGGGAAAAGATATAAAAGAGACCTGAGGGGCAACATTTTCATGGAGAGTGTGGTACGCGTTTGGAATGAGCTGCCAGAGGATGTGGTGGAGGCTGGTACAATTGCAACATTTAAGAGGCATTTGGATGGGTATATGAAGAGGAAGGGTTTGGAGGGATATGGGCCGGGTGCTGGCAGGTGGAACTGGATTGGGTCGGGATATCTGGTCGGACGGAAGGATCTGTTTCCATGCTGTACATCTCTATGACTGTAAGTGGGTACTGCAGATGCTGGAGATTACAGTCAAGATTAGAACAGTGTTGGAAGAGCATCGCAGGTCAGGCAGCATCAGAGGAGCAGGAAACCCCGACATCAAGAATAACTTCACAGAGTCCATTATCCAGTCACCAACTCACCATTTTGTTTACACATGGAGTCCTTGACATGGATCCAGCTTCCTCAGAGCCAGCTCAGAGTGAACAGAACATCTGATCGTCTTGTTTATTTTTTTTCAGAAGCAGCCTCAGGAGTAGCAATCAAAGTCGTCCCCAGGTGTAGGTAGGCCCAGGCAGCAGCAGCAGGGGTGCAGGCGAGGTCCAGGCTTCAGTCGGAGGAGCAGGCCCAGACTGTAGCAGCAGTGGTGGTAGTAGCTGCCTGTGCAGCTGAGCACAGCTT
Organism: Chiloscyllium punctatum; assembly: GCF_047496795.1. Taxonomy (NCBI): domain Eukaryota; kingdom Metazoa; phylum Chordata; class Chondrichthyes; order Orectolobiformes; family Hemiscylliidae; genus Chiloscyllium; species Chiloscyllium punctatum. The sequence goes on from NC_092767.1 coordinate 36,467,010, forward strand.
CAAATTAACAGAAATAAGCAGAAAGAAACCCCAGAAAACAATCACAACAAACCATGAAAGAAGATTTGAAACTCCTTTTCAGTAGGAGGACACCAACAGCAGCACATAAGACACACTGAAGCTGTTTCGAAGTTAGTCTCCTCTCCTCGAGAGGATTGAAGAGTCCTTCATATGCTGATCCAGCTCCCCTAGAGCCAGCTCTCAGTGAGCAGATCCCTTGACATGCCTGTTTATTTTTCTTCCACTACCACCCGACAGCAGTCATGCTTATTTTTCCCTTGTACCCATGTCATGTGTGTAGGTGTCAGATGCAGTGAAAAACAACAAGTGTGTAAATCTTAATTTATATGGGAAATAGAACTCACTCACTTCAATAATTTCAGTGCAAGACAAGATCTGCAGCAGCAGTATCATCTGATATACTCTTGCAAGAGTGGTATCTACAAGATAGGCACACAGTACAAAACCTTAATACAATTCATTTCCCTTTCCCTTCTCCCACTACTCTAAACCCAGCGCCCATTCCTCTGGTTTATCTCTTGCCTTATCTGGCCTTGTGCGTAACAGTACAGGTTTTGCTTGGCCATTTCACCACATCCCTCTGTGGTCTATTGTTAGCGTATATCTACCTTCACTGCCATCTGCTTCCTTGCTTGCGAAAGCAACATTTCCTCTCATTCTTCATCCACACGGAGCCTTATGACCTCTTGATTGTGGTTTTCGTTTTTGCAGAAGTGGGAAACAGATGCTTATAACTGTTTGTACAAGTATATCTAGCTTAACCTACACTCCCCTTCCTCTTTCATGATTCAGCTTTGTGATTTTCGCAGACAACATTTATAATTGCTCCTCACAATTTATATTCCATCACCAGGAAGAAAGGAAACAGACAGTCCTGTTTATTTATATTTTATTAAACAATTCACATTTTATACAAACAATTACATTTACAGCTGTATACAGAGAAACAGCAATTTTACAAGGGAGGGGAATGACAAAGCCAAGCCCCAAACACTGACATTCAACCGGTTTTCAGGGAAAGGAGGACAAACCTCAAATCCCAGTTTCAATCATTACGAACAGTAACAATGACATTTCGTACATATAAGACAGCCCAACTGTGTAAGAAACAGAGCATACAATACAGACCCCCAAAAAACCAGCAAGCCTCCACCCCCCCACCCCACCCAAATCCCTCCCACCTTCTGGCCACTCTAAGGCAGCCCGCCCCTACGCGCCTTCCGACTCTCAGTCCGGCCTGACACACCTTTCGACCACCTGTAGGACAGCCCATCCAGATTACCCCTTCTAAGGACGACTGCGCTCAGAATGGCCTACCCACCTACTGGCTCTAGGGGCAACTGGCATCAGGGTGGCCTACCCACCCTCTGGTTCTCGGGGTGACAGCTTTCAGGACGACCCATGAACGTCCCAGCTCACAGTAAGGCCTGCCAGACCCAGGGACACACAAGACAGTGCAGGTGATAAGCCCAATAAGAAACACAATAGTTAATTGTGAAAAAATGGAGTCCTTTCTGGTACACAGAGTCCAAATAGTGAGTCTTCAAAAAAAAATAGAGTTCTCAGGAACAGAGTCCACTCCAGTTTACATGTGTTGTCAGAAATAGAGTCCACTGCTAAAAACAAGGTCTACAACCAAGGTAAGAGTCCACTCCCAAAGGCAGCAAATGCACACCCCACAGCACACAGGTGTTCAGTCTCCATGGAGTCCTGGCACATCCTTGGAGAGCCAGGCCCACTCACAGGAACACAGTACATTGTAAAGGTGGTTAACTCACAGGGGTTTTGGTCCACTCCTGAAGGGAAGGTCTTCTCCCAAACTCCAGGATACAGCAAATGCTCACCTCCCAGCACACACACAGGTGTTCAATCTTCAGAGGCCCAGTCTCAGAGCTAGACCTCCCCACAGGAACAGCTCCTCTGGTAAAATGTATGTCTTCTACAAGGGCTCAGTCCAAACAGTGAGGACACATACAAAAAACAAAACTAGAGTCCAAGGGCTAAGCCCTACCACAAAATTAACATTGTCCTTTTCTCAAAAGTGAAGAAGAGTAACACACAGACTATAACCAGTCAGTGAAACAACAGTCCCCTAATGAGAACTGAGTTACACCTGAAACACAGTCTGTGCATCAGGAGTTTAACAATCAGTCCTCCCTAAAGGAATGCCAGTTAACAAACTGGCTAAATAATTCAGCCAGTTCAGGAATCAGGTTTCCCCCACACAAAAAACAAGCAGAAACCAACAGTAACACACTGACTGTGACCCAGCCAGCACAGAGTCAGTCCCCAAAATCAAGAAGACCGCTGAATCTCCTGTTTATAAATTTAATGAAACAGTTTACAAAAACAGTTAACATTTACAACTGTATACAAGAGACAGCAATTTTACAAGGGAGAGGAGCATTCCCCTGTTTTTTTTATTTTATTAAACAAGTACCAAAAAAGAGGTTACAGCACAACAGTTAACATTTACAGCTGTATACAACAGCAATTTTACAAGGGAGAGGAGCAGCAAAGCTCGGCCCCAAACCCTACTGTTCAACCAGTTTACAGGGAATTGAGGACAAACCACAAATCCCAGTTTCAAATATGAAAAGACAGCAACAATGACGTTTATGCATAAGACAATCCTGTTACGTTAAAAAGTGCAGATAATGCAGACCCAGCAAGCCCCCGTCCCTCCCACCTTCCGACCACTCTATAGCAGCCCCCCCACGCGCCTTCCGGCTCTCGGTCCGCCCTGACACACCTTTCGACCACCTCTAAGACTACCCGCCCCACTACCCACCTGGGGTGACAGCGCTGAGGACGGCTACCCACCTTCTCGCTCTCGGTCTGCCCCTACGTACCATTGGGCTCTCACCGACCCCGATGCGCCATCTGGCCAATGGCTATCCTGGCACACCTTTCGGCCACCTCTAGGACAGCCTGTCCCCTTCCCTGGGACGACAGCTTGCAGGGCAGCCCACAAGCCTTCTGGATCTCAGCCCGCCCCTACACGCTTTCTGGCTCTTGGCTGCTCTGATACAGCTTTCGACCACCTCTAGCACAGCCCATCCCGATTACCCCTTTTCAGGATGACGGTGCTCAGAATGGTCTACCCACCATCTAGCTCTCGGGGAGACTGTCATCAGGGTGGCCTACCCACCCTCCGGCTTTCGGGACAACCTACCAACCTTCAGGTTCACAGGATGGCCTACCCACCCTCCGGCTCTCAGGGTGACAGCTTTCAGGACGACCCAAGAGCCTCCCAGCTCACAGTAAGACCTGCCAGACTCAGGGACATGCAAGACAGTGCAGGTGATAAACCCAACAAACCATATGATAGTTAATTACCAACAAACAGAGTCCTTTCTAGTCCAGAGTCTATTAACACAGACATTTTTCTTCAAAATGTAGAGTCCACTTCCAGACCTGAGGGGTGGAGAGAATGCCACACAAGGCCTTGATGAGACCACATCAGAATCAGTCTGTACATTTTTCTCTCATTTAAAACATAAAATAATTACATTGACAGCAAGTTTCACCTGCCTTTTTCCCAGGGATGAAGGTTGAACAAATTGGCTTTTACACATTTAAGTTTGGAAATCTGAGAGATCTTTTTGAAATGTATAAATTTCTCTGAGGGGACATGATAAGGTAGTTGATGGGACATTGCTTTCTCTTGTAGGTTTGACAAGATGTTCTGTAGAATAAGATATCGTCAGAGTCCTACAGCACCGAAACATACCCTTTCGTCCAACTCATCTCTGCCAACCTGGTATCCTAATTGGAACTAGTCCCCTTATCCTGTCTTTGGTCCATATCCCTCTAAACTTGTCCTATTTATGTCGTCTGTTAAATCTTGTAATTGTACCCACTACAACAATTCTTTTTGGCAACTTGCTCCGTATTTACACCACCCTCAGGTCTCACCTTAAACCTATGCCCTCTGGGTTTGGACTCCCCCATCCTGGGGCTATTCACTTTTATTGATTTCCCCCGCAATTTTATAAACTTCTATATGGTCACCCTTCACCCTCCAATACTCCAGTGAGAAAAGTCCTAGCCTATCTAGCCTCTCCTTATAACTGCAGTCCTGGCAACATCTTTGTAAATCTATTCTGCATCCTTTGCAGTTTAACAACACCCTTCAAACAGCAGGGCGATCACAAATTTATCCAATACTCCAAAAGTGGCCTCACCAATGCCTTGCAGAATTATTTTCCCCTGTGAGGGCTGTTGCACTGTGTAAATCTCTTCTGTACGAAGTTGTGAAGGCTGAGTTGATGAAGTTGTGAAAGGGTGAGCAAGGTGACCTTGTTTTAAAAAAAAGATAAGGACCCCGGGACAAACGATAGAAATGTGGAATTGAAATTGCAACCAGAAGAGCAGTGATCTTCTTGAATGGTGGAGCAGACTTGAAGGGACGAATGGCTGACTTATGCTATGATAGTGGTGGAGACAGTTTATGCCTTAGTTCAAACAAAGAGTAGGGAGTTTTCTGACCACTCAGCTAAGGGCTTTGGTGTCCCTTCTGATAACATGAACCTTGAAGTTAATCTCCTTCTGCACCAGTCACAGAATTAAAGAATTCTTGTGGAAGGATGCCATTCAGCCCATTGTGTCTGCAATTATTCCACATCTAGTACCAATCTCCTGCATTTCCACATTCAGCTCTGGCAACATCTTGTAAATCTTTTCTGAAACTTTTCAAGTTTCACAACATCCTTCCTATAGCAGGGAGACCAGAATTGCATGCTGTATTCCAGAAATTGCCAAACCAATGTCCTGTTCAGCCACAGCATGACCTCCCAACTCCTACACACAACGCACTGACCAAGAATGACAAGTGTAGCAAACGACTTCTTCACTACCCTGTCTATCAGCGACTCCTTTTTCAAGAAACTATGAATCTGCATTCCACGATCCCTTGTTTCATCATCACTCCCCAGACTTTTCCATGAAGTGTATTATTCCTGCCCTGATTTGCCTTTCCAAAATGGAGCACCTCACATTTATCGAAGTTAAACTCCATCTGGCACTCCTCGGCCTATTATCCCATCTGATCAAGATCCCGTTGTACTCTGAGGTTGACTTGAAATATTACTCTGGATGTAGGTTTGCTCGTTGAGCTGGAAGGTTCATTTTCAGATGTTTTGTCACCATACTAGGCAACATCTTCAGCGAACCTTCCAACTCAGTGAGCAAAACCTACATCTAGAACCTCAACCTGAACTACAAACCTTCTCAAACCTTGCTGATATATTACTGTCATGTATAATCGAGTTACAGTAAAAAATGTTGTCTTATGTGCTTTACAGTCAGATATTGATAGGTTAAGTTGGCAAAAATGTTGGCAAATGGAGTGCAATGTGGGAAAATGTGAAATTGTTCATTTGGAAGGGAAATCAAAAGAATAGAATATTATTTAAATGGAGAAAGCTTCAGAAAGCTGCAACACAAAGGGACTTGGGGGAAGTAGTGAATGAAACATGGTAAGCTTGCACACGAGGGCAGCAGGTAATTGGGAAGACTAATGGAATGTTGGACGAAAACAGAAATTTCTGGATAGACTCAGTAGGTCGGGTAGCATTCATAGAGAGAAAACAGAGTCAATGTTTCGAGTTTGGTGACCTTTCTTTAGAACTGAAGTGGAATGTTTGCCCTTATTTGAAGGGGGGTTGCAGTATAAAAGTCAGGAAGTCTTACTGCAACTGTGCAAGGTGCTTGTGAGAGCACATCTGGAAGACTGTGAGCACTTCTGGTCACCTTATTTCAGAAAACATGTTGTTTCATTGGAGGAAGTTAAGAGAATGTTCAGTGGGATGGCCCCATTATGGAGGGATTATCTTAAAAAACAAAAGGCTAAACGGGATTCTACTCACTGGAGTTTCGAAGAATGAGAGGTGACCCCATTGAAATGGACAGGATTAAGGGGCTTGACTGGGTAAATGCTGAAAGGATGTTTCTCCTCATGGGAGAGTCCAGGTCCGGGGGGGGGTATTGTCTCAGAATAAAGGGGCACCAGTTTAAGACTGAGATGAGGTGGAATTTCCTTTCTCAGAAGGTTGTGAATCTTTGGAATTCCTAGCCACAGAGAGCTGTCCTTGTATATATTTAAGGCTCAGATGGATAGATTCTTGCTCAGTTGGGGAATTAAACATTACGGGGATAGGGCAAGAACATGGACTTGAGGAATGTTGAATCAGCCACGATCTGAGTGAAGCTGGCTTGAGGGACCAAATGGCCGACTCCTGTCCCGACTTGTTAATGGTCTTACATTTACTGATGAACCTGTTCAAAGATGTTATCGCACAACTCTGGAACAGAAGCGACTTGAACCTGGGTCTCCGAGGCTCACACCGCATGGATCCTAGTTTACTTTATATCATGCACTTGACATTCATGCTGGTAGTTACGGCTGCAATTCGCACCTACCTGCTTTAGATCAAATTAATGAAGCGAAGCCAGTGCAGGTTTTCAAAAGGTAAGTCTCCAACCTCGCATCATGCATTGATGAAGTAGCTGAGAATTTGGATGCAGAGAATGTTGTCTGAACTGGATTCAATGAAGTGTTTCACTAGGCACTAGATAAAAATGGCTGAACAACAAAATTGACAACACAAGCCCTGATTCATGGATCTTGTTTTGGACGAGAGGTTGGTAGGTTGGTAGGTGAGAATGATCCACACAGCTGGGACATATAAACATCAAGACCCGGAGCAGGAGAAGATGATTTGGCCCTCCATGAGGCCCACCATACTATATGATCGTGGCTAATCCTCTATCTCAATGCCATACTACCGCTTTCTCCCCATGCCTTTGATGCTTTTGAAACCTAAATATTTGTTAATCGCATTCTTGGAAATATTCAATGACTCAAACTCCACAGCTTTCTGTGGTACAGAATTCCATAACTTCACTATCCTGTAAGTTAAATGTTTCCGTTTCTCAGCCCTAAATAGACGACTGCTTTTATTCAATATGTCAGTGATATCAATCTTGGAGTATGTGGCAAAATACCCATATTCGGGGCAATGATAAACCTGGAGGATTGGCAAATGGTGAGGATGATGTGAATTGTCCAGAGTCACCACGGTGAACAGACAGCATCCAGTCAGAGGTGAATACAGAAGAGTGTAAGGTGATATGTTTTGGGAGAAGGATGTGGAGAGGTAATAGAAATGTAATGGCACAATCGTAAAGAGTGCGCAGGATTAGAGGGATCTGGCAATAAACATTCATCGACATTAGAAGATGGGGGAGGCCATAAGAGCGTAGAAAAGCAGAAGGCTTCATAAATAGAGGCATTGATGCCAATAAATGGTTGAGTTATGCTGCATGTCGAATTGGTTTAGCCCCAGTTGGATTGTTGTGGTCATTTCCGGTGACTATAAAACGATGTGAGGGCCCTCAGGACAGGGAGGAGATTTCGCAGAATGGTGCCAGGATTTAAGTTGGATGGCACAGTTGGAAAGGTCAACGATGCTCCCATTGGAACAAAGGAGATTGGGGTGAGGTTTATTCAATGGGTATAGGGTGAGCACTCGGTAATGAAGACAAGGAAATATACTTCACTGTTCACCGATTGTACAAGTGCAATGGAATGCAGATCTAAGATTTTGGGTTAGAGGCATGGTGGGGAGATCTGAGGAATTGAAATGCAAATGAAGCCTAAACTACATTTGTATGAGATGATGACAAGTTCCGATGTAAGTTGGAAAAAGAAAATCTGCTCCCATATATACAAGGAACAAGAGTAGGCCATTGGCACTTTTGTTCCTGTTCCACCATCCACATTCCTGCATACCATCTATCCTCCCCTTGGTAACCAAGGATCCATATCTCCCATGCATGATGCCACAAGGACCGAGGATAAAAGATATCTTTTGACACAATGTAAATAAAGTGCCTTGTGTCTTGCGGAAGGGGTAGCATGGTGGCTCAGTGGTTAGCACTGTTGACTCACAGCGCCAAAGACCTGGGTTCGATTCCAGCCTTGGGCGACTGTCTGTGTGGAGTTTGCACATTCTCCCCATGTCTGCGTGAGTTTCCTCCGGGTGCTCTGGTTTCCTGCCACAATCCACAAAGATGTGCAGGCCAGGTAGATTTGTCGTGCTAAATTGCCCAGAGTGTTCGGGGACATTAGTCAAGGGTAAATATTGGGTAGGATAATGGGTGTGGATGGGTTGCTCTTCAGAGGATTGGTGTGGACTTGTTGGGCCAAATGGCCTGTTTCCATACTGTAGAGAATCTAATGTGTGGTGTCCTTCACTCTGAGAGAAGAGCTTTGGATTCAAATCCTACTCCAGGAGCTGATGGCCATAGGAAGGTGTCTTCATTGCTTTTGTGAGACACTCAAGGGTATGGGCCAAGTGCTACAAAATGGGATGAGAATAGTTCGAAGCTGGTCTTTTTGACCAGTGCAGACACGATGGGCTGAAGGGCAACTTATTATTTTGGTGCTCTAAACCTCAATAACCAGAGAGCATGGAGTCACAGCATCATACAGTATGGAACAGACCCTTCAGTTCAACCTGTCTGCGCTGACCAGTCATCCTAATCTGACCTAGTCCCATTTGCCAGCCTTTAGCACATATCTCTCTAACCTATTCCTATTCATGTCCACATCTAGATGCCTTTTAAATATAGTCATTGTACCAGCCACCTCCACCACCTCTTGGTAGCTCATTCCAGGCACACATCACCCACTGCGTGAAAAAGTAACCCCTCAGGTCTTTCCCCTCTCAACTTAAACCTATGCTTCTAGTTTTGGACTCTCCCACCGTTGGGAAAAGACCTTTGGCTATAGAGCCGACCTGGAAGGAATCAAAATGGGGCAAGAACAGAAAAGGAGGTCAGCTAAACAATTCTGATCAGCAACAGAAAAGTGCAGCCAGGCATGTAAGCAAGCTAGCTAGCTTACTGAAACTGGCTCCCATTAAGTGAGAAGGCAGGAAGACCGAAACAACACTCAACAGGTGTTGTAGAAGTTTAAGGTCAATGATCTAATGCTAAACGTCACGTACCTAGATCAGGATCTGATTAATCAGTTGTGTTGCTAAGGCTTGAAATCAAAATGTAATTCGTGAAAGGGGAACGCTGATTTGTGTGTAAAAGTGTGATTGCAATTGCCTGATTCAGACTCTCCAGGCAAGGGTGGGCTTTGACCCGGCTGGTTAAGTCTTCTTGCATGTATGTGATAAAGGAAGCTGTGTGAAGTGTACTATCATCTGGCTGATTAATTCAACATCTATCCATGCTTCTCCTGATTTTATGAACTTCTGTAAAGATACCCCTCAGCGTCTGACCCTCCAGTGAAAATAGCCCTAGCCTATTCAACCTCTTACTGTAGCTCAAGCCCTCCAATCTCGGCAACATCCTGGTAAATCTTTTCTGCACCCTCTCAAGTTTAACAACAACCTTTCTTTCGAAGGGCGACCAGAATTGTATGCAGTATTTTAAAAGTGGCCTCACCAATGTCCTCTACAGACAATAGATCACACTTGGTAATGGCAAAGGCATATCAGAGATAATCAAAGATACTCCTACTTATAGACAATAGGTGCAGGAGTAGGCCATTCAGCCCTTCGAGCCAGTATCACCATTCATTATGATCATGGCTAATCATCCACAATCAGTATCCTGTTCCTGCCTTATCCCAATAACCCTTGATTCCACTATCTTTCAGAGCTCTGTCCATCTCTGTTACAGCTGCAACATTACATCCCAACTCCTATACTCAATGCCCTAACCAATGAAGGTAAAGGTATCAAACACCTACTTCACCACCCTGTCTATCTGCAATGCAACTTTCAAAGAACTATATCCCTGCACACCATGTCCTTCTCTCTAAGGCAAAAGCTCTGTGTTCAAGTCCCACTCCAGGAGTTGATGACCACAGGAAAGTGTCTCCATTGCACTGGTGAGGCATGAAAGGCAATGTTCCCAGTGCTGGAAAATGAGACTGGAGTAGCAAGGAGCCTGTTTTGCCAGCGCAGACACGGTGGGCTGAAGGATCTATTTTTCTGGTGCTCTCAACCTTTATAACCAGAGGGCACAGCTTGAAGCCAGATCCAGTGGGAGAGCTTGAGGATGAGTTTTATGTTTGCTCAGCGAATGAGCATTGGGAGATGGTTTGGGAGGCAGGGATATGGGGAAATTGGCAGGTGACTGGCACTAGGCAATAGGAGTGAGAAAGGCCTGAGGGGCTGAATGGCCTTGTTCTCCACTGTAAGGTGAGTAACTGAGAGAAGGAGTGTGCATGGATCTTGCTGGAACTGGGGCGAGGAGAGTGCAGAGGAGTTGGGGAGGGAAAAAGCCATAGGTGAAGTTGAAAAGCTATCATTTCTGCTTTCTCATCTCTCTCACTCTCTCTTGCACTTGCCTTTTAGAAATGTTGGCAATACCACCACGATACCCTCGACCAAGTCGTCTTGACGGCGCATCTCAAAGACCAGCTGAACATCAGCCCCTCCATCTTCGTGGGCAGTGCCTACTTCATGGCCTCCAGAGAGTTTGTTGGCCATGTGTTTGACAGTGCCGAGATCCAGGCCTTCCTCAAGTGGTCGGAGGATACCTACAGCCCAGACGAGCATGTGTGGGCTACCCTGCACAGAATGCCCAATGTACCAGGCTCCATCCCATCCACCCAAGCAGCCACCAGGACACTTGGCCGGGCAGTAAAGTGGTCCTTTGAGGCTGGTGACGTTGCGAGGGGTGCCCTATACCCTCCCTGCACGGGAAGGTATCGCCACTTGGTTTGTGTGTATGGGGCAGGAGATCTACATTGGGTGGTCCGTCAGAGATGTTTCTTTGCAAATAAGTTTGACCCCAACATGGACAACACGGCAGTACAAGTGCATGGAGGAATATCTCCGAAACAGGACACTTGGTAAAACTGGGGCTGGGTTAGAGGTTGGGACAGAGTAAACCTCGGTGATGGTGGTAGGGGTGGTGGGTGAGACATTGGAAACACTGAGAGACTGGGCACTGTGAAACTGGGCACTGTGAGACTGTATAGTATAACACTGGCTGCTGTGGAGGCCAGGCACAGTGAGACTGCATGCTATAACATGGCCACTGGAACACAAGACAGTGTGAGGCTGGGCACGATAGTGTTGGGCACTGTGGAGATTGGATACCTTAATACTATTCACTGTAACACTGGGTGCTGTGAGACTTAGCACTGTAACATTAGTCACTGTAAGAGTCAAAATGTGTGGTGCTGGAAAAGCACGGCAGGTTAGGCAGCATCCGAGGAGCAGGAGAACCGATATTTCAGGTATAAGCCCTTCATCAGGAATGTGGGGGAGTAAGGGGGTTGAGAGATAAATAGAGTGAGGGTGTGGCTTTTGGGGAAGGTAGCTGGGAAGGTGCTCAGTAAATCCAGCTTGAGGGGGGTGATTGTGATTGGTCGGTGGGGAAGGTCGAACATATAGTTTGGAAGGAAGATGGACAGGTGAAGAGGGGAGAGCCGACTTGGAGGGTTGGATCTGGGATGAGGTGGGGGGAGAGGAGAGATTTGGAAACTAGTGATGTCAATGTTGATGCCATGTGGTTGAGGGTCCCAAGGCAGAAGATGAGGTGTTCTTCCTCCAGTCGTCAGATAGCTTGGATTTGGTGGTGCAGGAAGTGTCATTGTGGAGTGGGAGGGGGAGTTGAAGCGGTTGGCCACAGGTCGATGGGGTTACTTGTGCCCAGTCTCACAGGGACACATCCACCAATAATACTCAACACTGCACGAGTGGACACTGCATTACTGGAACACTGCACGAGTGGACACTGCATTACTGGAACACTGCACGAGTAGGCATTGCATTACTGGAACACTGCACGAGTGGGCACTGTACAGCTGGACACTGCAAGACCAGTGTTGTGACCATCACTATTTTTTTTATTTTTCTCATTTTGGTTTGGAACTGAGTCCAAATTGAGTATTGAACTTTGAACAGTGGCTAGTTCTTCTTTAAAAAAAAAACTGGACAGACAAAAGACTGATGTTTGCTGTGAGGATCTGGCCAGGAAAGGTAATGCAGGTGAATTACTGCTCTCTGAACACAGCAGACGCTTCAGCACCGAGATGTAGTTCTGCTCAGGGACTGACAGCTGGATGGATATTGAATGGGTCGGTCAGTAAGAGGAATGCTGCCAGGCAGGTAATCACAGAGAATGGTGAGAAAGAAAGAAAAAACCATGAGTGACCTCGCTCTGACTGGATTTTGGGCTTGGAGGAAGTGCTTCTTTGGAAGTTGCTGGACTGGTCTGATCTTCTTTTTGGTTTGACTTTGTCGAGATATTTCCCCAGTTGTTAACTTGTTAAAAGGTCTGAGATGAGAATGTGAGTCTTCGGGAATGAGTATTAGTCTCCACAGGTCTGCAGAATTTGTTCGCATTGACTGGTGACTTTAAGTTCAAACATGGTGTACAGTTCTTGTGCCTGTAATACAACCCAGCATAAAGGATTTCATGATGGCCTATTATTTATCATTGAAACTGTTATCAACTGGCAAATTAAAATTTTAAACAATTTTATCTCTTAATTGTCTGCTGGTGTGCGAATTGGAGGGGTGCATGGGTTTATGATCATCTGTGTTCTGCTGAAGTGACATAAACAGAAATTAACAATTTATTCAGTTATAAACTTGATATCCAAGATCTGTTATTTGTAAATTCTGGTTAGGAACAATTGAACGATTTTGAGAGTCATTGAATGGTTAAATATCACTGTGTTGCAAATCCAGTGATCGGGAGGCTGGTTTTGGTTCAGCTTCATTTTCCTGTGTCACTCTGGACACCGTAGCCCCAGGCACATTAACTCTGGACATTGTCACTCCCTGTATGACACTATCACTCCGGTTACAACACTGTCACTCTGGACACTATCACTAAATACTGGGAGATCAGACTGTGACACTGGACAGTGTAATGCTGGACATTGCGATGTCATATGTTTTAACTATAGACACTAACGCCGGAAATAGTGACACTGGATATCATTTGGATGCAGATAGAAATGAAAACAGTCAAAAAGAAAACAAATGAGATAGAATCTACTTGTAGAAATGGGAACTAAATGGGACTGAGTGAGAATGATTCTGGCTGTTTAATGAACAGAAATCAGAACACTGCAATGATGTCCACATTTAATTGAGGGTCTCGGGGTGGATTGTATAAAGAATACCAGGTATGGAGGAGTGCGTTTCAGACTGGAATCTAATCGAGGGGTTCAGGGTGGTTTCTGTACAAATGATGGAAGCTGACCTATGTGTGTGAATGTCCTGAGTTAGTCTAACATCCATGGATTGTTTAATGGAGCTTGCTTCATACTTCAAGGACTCAGACATCTCCATTTTATCCGTCTCTCACCAAAATTGACAGGGCAATGACAGCAGAAGCTATACAAAGAGAAATGTTGTCTCTGTAATGCCACATGTAATGCCATCTGTATACATCCAGGGCAGGAACAATCCTGGGATTGATAAGAGTAAATCTCCCTCCACTCCATCCTCATCAAACACTCCCAGGACAGGGACAGAATGGTGTTAGGTACAGAGGAAGAACTCACCATGACATTGTTCCCATCATTGTTCCTTTGGCTATGGGTTTGAAATGCCATCCCCACACTGTCAATGACTATAGATCTGTCTCTGAATTTTGTTTCATCATTTAGGATGTATTCAGCCAGGTGAGCCCTCACAGCTCTCTCTCCCTCATAGGCATAGACAGTGTGTCTGTCTCTCCTCTTCTGTCTCCCTATTTCTTTCCCTGTGTGTGTCTCTCTCTCTCTCTGCCTCCCTCCTTCCTCTCTGCTTTCTGTGGGTTCGTGACACCATTGCGATGTTAAGAGAGACTGTACTATGAATGTCACAGTGTTTGCTGTGTCCTGGAGGGTGGAGGACTAGCTGGTGGGCAGTAAACAAGGTCATTTCCAGCTTGGTGAGCTAGTACAACCCAAGCCTCAAATTTACCTGGACCGTCTCAGACTCCTCCTTCCCCTTCCTAGACCTCTCCATTTCTATCTCGGGCGACCGACTCAACACAGACATTTACTACAAACCGCCCGACTCCCACAGCTACCTAGATTACACCTCCTCCCACCCTGCCCCCTGTAAAAACGCCATCCCATATTCCCAATTCCTTCGCCTCCGCTGCATCTGCTCCCAGGAGGACCAATTCCACTACCGAACAGCCCAAATGGCCTCCTTCTTCAAAGACCGCAATTTCCCCTCCGACGTAGTCGACGATGCTCTCCACCGCATCTCCTCCACTTCCCGCAGCTCCGCCTTTGAACCCTATCCCTCCAATCGCCATCAGGACTGAACCCCACCAACCTCCAGATACATCGTATCATCCTCCGTCATTTCTGCCACCTCCAAACAGACCCCACCACCAGGGATATATTTCCCTCCCCACCCCTATCAGCATTCTGGAGAGACCACTCCCTCCGCGACTCCCTCGTCAGGTGCACACGCCCCACCAGCCCAACCTCCACTCCCGGCACCTTCCCCTGCAACCACAAGAAGGGCAAAACTTGTGCCCACACCTCCCCCCTCACCTCTGTCCAAGGCTCCAATGGATCCTTCCATATCTGTGGCAAATTCATCTGCACCTCCACATACATCATTTACTATATCCGCTGCACCCAATGTGGTCTCCTCTACATTGGGGAGACAGGCCGCCTACTTGCGGAACGTTTCAGGGAACACCTCTGGGACACCCGCACCAACCAACCCAACCACCCCGTGACTGAACACTTTAACTCCCCCTCCCACTCTGCGAAGGACATGCAGGTCCTTGGCCTTCTCCATCGCCAGACTCTGGCCACATGACGCCTGGAGGAAGAGCGCCTCATCTTCTGTCTAGGAACCCTCCAACCACATGGGATGAATGTAGATTTCTCCAGCTTCCTCATTTCCCTCCCTGCATCTTATCTCAGTCCCAACCCCCGGATTCAGCACCGCCCTCTTGACCTGTAATCCTTCCCGACCTCTCCGCCCCCACCCCCTCTCCGGCTTATCACCCCCACCCTCACCTCCTTCCACCTATCGTATTCCCAGCGCTCTTCCCCCAAATTCCCCCCCAACTTTTATCTCAGCCCGCTTGGCACACTAGCCTCATTCCTGAAGAAGGGCTTATGCCCAAAACGTCGATTCTTCTGCTCCTCAGATGCTGCCTGGCCTGCTGCGCTTTTCCAGCACCACACTTTTTAACTCTGGTCTCCAGCATCTGCAGTCCTCACTTTCTCTGAGTTAGTACCAAGTGGGGCTGCCTGAAGGGTCACTGCTAAAGACACAGACACTTTCAATTGATAGCAATGAGTCGCTGAAGGGAACAAATATAATGTTTCCAGGTTCACTGAAAAGACCTACAGTGGGTGCGAGAGAAAGCTGTGGGGACGACCAAAGATATGGGCAACTTCACTGACTGAGGAAGGAATTAGCAGATGGAATATAATGTGCAGCAGATGTTTCCAAGCTAACTTAGTGACTGATTAAAATTCCCATTCCTTGCCCAGTCCACCCTTCTATACCCAAAGGTGATTTGTCCCTGTGGGACAGCAGTGTAGGTCAAACTGCGGGATATGAAGATGGGAACTGTGAAGTGTTCCCAGTCTGAGCCACAACATGAGGAACACAAGGATTGAGATGATTATTCTGTCGTGGAAGGTGAATGAGATTTGGAAACAGGGTCCCTGTGATTAACAACACTATAAACCTGGGAGCATCCAGAACCAAAGTAAGGCATCAGAGGAATCACAGATGGAAGTGGGAAGGGACTGGGCAAGGGCAGAAAAAATCGAGTCAATGTTCTGGGGACATGAGTTTGAATCCTATCGTGGCAGATGGTGGGAATTGAATTCAATTTCAGGGGAAAAGGAAGGAGTCTCCCCATTAAAACATTGTTGTGAAAACCCGTCTGATACATGAATGTGTTTTAGGTAAGGAAATTTGCCATTTGATCTGGTCTGGCTTACATGTGACTCCAGACTCACAGCGATGTGCTTGACCTTTAACTACCTTCTAGGCAATTGGGGATGGAAAATAATGCTGGCCCAACCAATGATGCTCCCATTTGTGAACAAATTTACATAAAGTTCTCCAGCTCTGGTACCCTCCTGGTAATCTTCCTGTGCCAACTCTCCAAGATTGATGAATTCTTTGGCAATGTAGTTCAGTTCAGTTCCCAGTTCAACATTTAGCTCAATTAACAGGGTTTGTGTAGCTCTAATTTTTAACGTTAGCTTTAATGATTAATTGCATTAGGTACTTATCTGTGATCGTCACTCAACTTGTCAAAGATCATAGAAGGAGAAAGTGAGGACTGCAGATGCTGGAGATCAGAGCTGAAAATGTGTTGCTGGAAAAGCGCAGCAGGTCAGGCAACATCCAAGGGGCAGGAGAATCGACGTTTCGGGCATAAGCCCTTCTTCAGGAAGCCCTTCCTGAAGAAGGGCTTATGCCCAAAATGTCGATTCTCCTGCTCCTTGGATGCCGCCTGACCTGCTGTGCTTTTCCAGCAACACATTTTCAGCAAAGATCATAGAATCCCTGCACTGCAGAAAGAGACCATTTGGCCCATTGAGTTTGCATCGACCTTCCACAACCCAGGCCCTGGTCATGACTCGGGCTGCTTCAGGCACAGCCAACTCCATTTTCACCTGGAGCTCCATAATCAGCTTGTCTTTCTCCCTGCCTCACAATTATTCATCCCTTTGTCTGCCAGACTGCTCTTCTCTCTCTCTTTCTGGGCTCCATCTATTGGAGGAGTGGGCACAAGTAAGTTGTTCTCTCTTACTGGTTCCCTTCATGCGAGTTTCAAGTCTAGTCTGGTTGACCATCTCCTCACTTGTTGACAAATTTGGTCCCTAGTGCTGCTACTGTGAATGTGATGCTCCCCAGTCAGAATCTGTTCTCCATCCTTGCTATTTGAAGCACGTCTTTGAGGTGGTGTTTAAAGGGCAATCAACATTTAGGAGTGAAGTGATGTAATAATCAGCAAAAACAACCTAGACCATGTCTGTCTTGCTACCAGTTGTTAGGAAGAAGTACTTTACTGTGTTGCCAATTTCAATGTCGAAGCTGAAACCGAATAGTATTCCTGTTTTCATTCCTCACTCATGTCTGAAACATACATCTTTAACCCTACATTATATATCAGTCAGAACTATTTAATGTCTCCTGAAAACACTTCTGGGCCAGACCAGATAAGATTCCCAGATTCCCTTTGGTGAAGGACATGAGTGAAGCAGATGTGTATTTACAGCAATTGGTGTTAGGTTCTGCAATGGGACTATGAAACTAACTTTCAATTCCAAATGGATTAATTATTTGAGATTAAATTCTGCCAATTGCTGGTATTTATATCCTGGGTCACTGCAGCACAAGTCCAATGAGGTTCCCCCAGTCCAACTACATCACAATTTACATTATTCCCCAAATATCAACACCTTAGTTTCCTACAGCACTGTCTGTGCAGCAGCTCATTTGATTCTCTCTTCCCCACCACTTACACCCATTTGTTACTGTGTAGCTGCTACAGTTGGATTTCAAAATGTGTGCATTTCAGTTGGAAAAATAAAAATGATTCTGTAATTTTAACTTCATTAATTGGTTGGTTATTAATCATTTATTTCATTCTTAGATTATGGATTGATCAGTTCATTTCAGATGGAAAGATCACTGAGATAATGCAGGGCTGGCATCTGAGTATTTGTGTGATCAAAGGATCAAGAAGTTGCCAACTATTTGGACTCTATATTACAGTGTGGCGTATTTCTCTCACCTCTATAAAGGATAAAGCAAAACACATGAGACATTGCATTGCCTCAAGAAAAGCAACTCCTGGAATTCTGAAATAAAATGGGAGCGATGTTGAGTCTTCCTTGTTTCAACAAGACTCAGTGGAAAATTTCAGGAGCAGCTGGTGAGCGTTGGGGTGTGGGTGACAGCCTCAAGCAGAGGGACATGGAGCTGTGATTGTGAAGGTTTTATAGAATCCTAGAGGTCTACAGCATGGAAACAGGCTTTTCAGCCCAATTTGACGATGCCACTCAGTTTTCACTGTTAAATAGTCCCATTTGGCTGTGTTTGGCCCATATACCCTCCCCCCACCCCACCCCACCCCCCCACCCCCCCAGTTGTCCCTCACCCCCAGAGAATATGGATAAAGAGGACTCAGTAATAGCAATGCCACTGAATTTCATGATAAAATGGTGAAACTTAACAATAAGTCTCTGTACAGAAAGTAATCCTTCGTGTCGAGGAAAGAGCAGTAATGAGGTGAGGTGATGTAATGCACATGTGCAGGACAAACAAGACAAGAAAATACACGATGAACAATAGGACCCTGGGAAGCATTGACAATTAGAGAGATTTGGGGGGAATGTACACCAGTCTCTGAAGGTAGATAAAGAATGGAGATAATATACTTGCTTTTATTAGCCTGACATCTTGTTTCTGTCCTTGGGATTTTCACTTGCGATCTCTTCCTCTCTTGAACTCTCTTTCTCTCCTTCCCTCCATCTGACTGTCACTATCTCATTCTCTGTCTGTTGGTTCTTCTCTTTTTCTCTCAATGCATTTTCTCTACTTCTTTCTCCCTGGGCCCTCTGCTCTGTCCCAGTGGCAGGGAA
This sequence comes from Chiloscyllium punctatum, assembly GCF_047496795.1. Taxonomy (NCBI): domain Eukaryota; kingdom Metazoa; phylum Chordata; class Chondrichthyes; order Orectolobiformes; family Hemiscylliidae; genus Chiloscyllium; species Chiloscyllium punctatum. The sequence continues at coordinate 36,485,650 of NC_092767.1, forward strand.
GGGGGATTGGGAAGGTTTGGACTTAGTGCCAAAAGTTGCTGTACAGTTAATGCAGTAGGATACACATATCCCCTGTCTCTCCCTGGTTTTACCCTCACGGCTGTCCAAACCGGGCCAGGGGATGGAGGGATGAGTGGAAGGGGCATAAAGTACCTTTCTCATTGAGTGTGTGATCGGTTGGCTGCAGACTGGAATCTGGCTGTGCATTACAGCAGTCAGTCAAAAGACCAGTTAGTCTCTGAACATACTCACCATATCCTTCAGCCCAGGGGTTGTGAGTCTGTGAGGGGAGGCGGAGTAGCCATGCCCCTGAGTTCTTTAGCGGAGGAATGGGAAGCAAGGAGGTGGTGGGAGAGAGCCAGGGAGAGGGGGAGTGTTTGATGGGGCTTGAGGGGGAAGGGGCTGTTTTAGGAGAGTGAGAGATGGAGGGGTGAGAGGACAAAGAGGCAGAGTATGAGACAGGATGGAAGAGTGGTCTCCCCACGTAGGGGAGTAACAATGCCATTCGGGGCAATGCCTGAGTAGCTGGACAGCACCAGGATCATTTAATGGGGGGGTGTGGGAGGAGGATGGGGGGTTGTTGGTGGTTGTGGTGGTAGGGAGGCATAATGGGCTGAAAGGATTATCTGTGTGATGTGAAGCTACCATAATTCTGGAACTGGGATCTTGCTGTGCACAAAAGCAGTCAGCTACAGGCCAGTTAGTCCAGGCAAACTCATTAATCTCTGCGCCAGGGAGTGGGGCTCAGCATGATATGGGGGACAGCAAAATATTTGTGAGGGTACACATTTGGTTAGAAATATATTTGTGAGGGCAAAATAATTGGGGAAGGGCAAACATTTGGGAGGGGAGTAAAATGGGAACAGAATAGGGGGATGCAATATTGTGTGGGCACCTACAGATCGAAGAGAAAAAGACAGGGTGAAAGAGAAAATGAGAGAAAGAGACAGAGGGATTAAGTGACAGAGAGAAGAGAGGAAGAGTGGGGATGAAGAAACAGGAACAGAGAGAGAACAGAGAGATCGAGGAGGAGGAAAGCAAGCGAAGAACAGAGACAGAGAGAGCGAGAGAATCTCAGAGAGGGAGAGAGAGAAGGGCAGAGGGAGAGATAGGGAAGAGAGAGAGAAAGAGAAAGATGGAGACAGAGAGAAAGAGAAGGACAGTGAGAGGGAGATAGAAAGAGGGAGGCAGACAAAAGGACAGACAGAGAGAGAAGAGAAAAGATCAGACAGGGACAAACAGAAGTTAAGACATGGACAGACTGAAGTGGTGATACTCATATTCCAGTTAGTCCCAGCTCTCTTGGTGATGTCTCATATTCCCTCTCTCCCATGGGGTTTGCTTCAGCCTGGGAATGTATCAGTGTGTTGTATATTTGTGAGTAATCTCAGTGTCTGTGTCTCTGTCCAATGGAGTATCTTTTGTTTTCGGGGTTAATTCCCTCTTTCTATTGTGTTTAAAATGATCCCCTCTGCTGAACACCCCGTGCCACTGCACAAACATCAACAGCATTTCCTTCGAGTGAACTTTTTTGGAATTGAAGTAACAGGTTGTTATTCCATCAAAAAGTCTGATCCACTGCATTACTCCCTTGATGTAAAACATGCAGTGCCAGCAGCTACCCTGACATATACAATGTACTGGGGGAATGTTCAGCTCAGTGTTGTTGTTACTGCAAACATTTATAAACTTTCAATTGTTAGCTGGCAACAACAAGTCCCTTCAATATTACCTTACTCCCACCCGGATATACTTTCCAACCATCAATAACCACAAAGCAGTCTGGGGTTATTCAGCATCGAAATGTGATCTTCAATAAATCACCTCACTTTCACACAGTGATTCAAACAACATGAAAAATGACAAATAAAAACTGTAAGAACTGTGGATGTTGTAAATCAAAAACAAAAACAAAAGTTGCTGGAGAAGCTCAGCAGGTCTGGCAGCATTGGCGGAGAGAAATCAGAGGTAATATTTCAATTTACGTGGCCCTACCTCAGAACTGTCATCCAAACAGGAGCTGAACATACTAAACTGCCCTATGTGAGGTCAGTTCCCTGAATAGCCACCCCCAACCAGCAAAAGTTCTCCTCACGAACAACTACCCATAAAGTGAACAAAGGCGAGTAGTCATTCCCACTCACCTCCTTTCCAATCATCCAGAATGCAAGAAAGATGCAATAAAAATTCTAAGAAGCAGATTGGCTAAAATTGCCCAGCAAGATCTTGAACTGACTTGTACTACGGCAATTAGAACGGTTGGAATTTATATATCTATATAAATCTGCCTCTGTGGTGTGAATCACCATCACTGCTTGGACAGACATCCCATGTGACAATCGGTGCAATGATGTCCCACACCATGAAGCAAAGAGCATCTTGTAAATCACAGTTGACAGATGATTCATATTCTTTGAGCAGTGTGCTGCTGATGGACTATGAATCAACTGGTGATCCATTTACAATTTCCAACCCACGAGTCTCTCAATGTTGAATTTCAGTTCAACTGGAGGGCACAACAGACAGAAAGCACTGCAGATGCTGGAGATTAAAATGAAAGAGTGTGGTGCTGGAAAAGCACAGCAGGTCAGGCAGCATCCGAGGAGCAGGAGAATCGACATTTTGAGCATAAGCTCTTCATCAGGAATACACAATAGCAGCACTGACTTTCACTCTGTCTGGCCAAATGTTCTTGATCCTGATTGGAGCCTTGGAGCAGCACAAAAATATCAAATATCCTAAACCGCACATCAGTCACCACAAACCAACTTGGCTTTCATCTGTGAAAAATCCTTTTGGACCAACCAATTTCCACAGTGGTGAGGCCTCTGGACCAGGTCCAATAACTGAGATTTCACAAAGTTGACAGAGTACTGCATCAAGGTGGAACACTATGGCCTCACAATGAATTGGTCTAAAAATATATCCAGGCATTTATCTCTAAAATGTCAGTACCAACAAAATAATAATAACAATAATAAACACTTACGCAAATTAATAGCCTAAAATGAAATAACAATCCCAAGCAAATGTACATGGGGAGTATCTTCACATAGACCATTATCGTTTGGGGAACATCAAAGGATAACAGCAACAAAGGGCAAGATGGGAAACGTTCTGTTTGACAAAGTTGTTTGATCCTCTGTGGGACAGCTGCTACCACAACACTCCAGATCTCAGTGTTTGTCCTGTTAAACTGTGCACCACAGCACTATGCCTCTTTCTACAAATAGCATAACTCACATGTCTTTTGACAAACAAATAATTCAACAATACACATCATAAATAGAACCCTGTGCTTAACACCGCTCCCAGTGAGCTGTCCTCACAAATATTGTGTCCCCACACATCCATTGATTGATGAAAACATGCAGATAGTCAATGCCATCCGTGCTCACCATCAGTTATCACTCCATAATGACTTGCTCAACTCACCTTTTGCTAATATTGTAGCTGGGCTCCCATTTGGAGCAAGCTGCCTGAGCAAGATCCACTCACAACATCTCTTTCCATCAAGGAATGGGAAACACCAGGTGTCACTGAGAAGTGGGTCATTACAAAACCCATCTGAGAAATAGCAGGCTTTAAACTACTACAGGAAAGACTGTCTTGCTGAACACTTTCTGAACCAGATCGGGTCAGTGCTCAGCCAAATTCCATCAATGTAGCCTCAGTGTATACACATTCTGTACAGGATAGAGAAACCCACAATGATGTGATATCATTGAGATTTTTGTTTGTACTTCAATACTCCAAAGACTGGATTAATCTGATCCTATTAGGTCTCAAATGCTAATTCCAACTTGTATTCAAACAATAAGACTTGCAGATTTCACCCACGATCAGTCCCATCAATATTGAAATATCTTTCAATATTCTTTTCAGCAATGACCTTCATTTTGCTGAGGCTAGTCAGGCAATCAATACCTCATGTTGTAGAATACCCTGAAAGCTGTTTTACTAAGTACTGTTATCCCACTGCTTTTCTTGTTAATTCAGTTTTGCATGAGGAGAAAGTGAGGACTGCAGGTGCTGGCGATCAGAGCTTAAAAATGTGTTGCTGGAAAAGCGCAGCAGGTCAGGCAGCATCAAAGGAGAAGGAGAATCGACTTTTTGGGCATAAGCCCTTCTTCAGGAATGAGGAGGGTGTGCCAAGCAGGACTGAGAAATGGGGGAGGGGAAATGAGGAAGCTGGAGAAACCCTCCAACCACCAGGGACGAATGCAGATTTCTCCAGCTTCCTCATTTCCCCTCCCCCCACCTTTTCTCAGTCCCAACCCTCAGACTCAGCACCGCCTTCTTGATCTGCAATCTTCTTCCCAACCTCTTCGCCCACACCCCCTCTCCAGCCTATCACCCTCACCTGAACCTCCTTCCACCTATCGCATTCCCAAACGCTCCATCCCCCAATTCCCTCCTCCCTACCTTTTATCTTAGCCTGCTTGGCACACCCTCCTCATTCTTGAAGAAGGGCTTATGCCCGAAACGTCGAATCTTCTTCTCCTTTGATGCTGCCTGACCTACTGCGCTTTTCCAGCAACACATTTTTAAATTCAGTTTTGCAACCCATTTAGGAAATTCTATCTGTGAATGAGCACTCTGGTTTAGAGCCAAAAGCTGATGCGGACCACAACAACTGCTAGAACTCACACTAGGTAATACTTTCTTAAAACAAATACAAAGAAAAACAGGAACAAATTCAGATCCTTATCCTCAGAATTCTCAAATGACAGAATCACGTCGAACAGAAGAGGCCCTTTGGACCATCATGTTTATCCCACCAAAATGACACTAAATCTACAACAGTCCCACTTTCCAGCACTTGCCAACCACCCAGTCAATATTTGTGTCATCACTAACTTACTTAGTATCCCCAACCACCCCCACTCCCACCCCCCAACGACACACACATTCACCCACATACATGAACACACATATGCAGACATACACACACTCACTCACATACACCACACACACACACACACACACACACATACACATACACACACACACACACATACACATACACACACACACACACACATACACATACACACACACACACACACATACACACACACACTCACTCACATACACCACACACACACACACACACACACACACACTCACACACACACACACATACACACACACACACTCACTCACATACACCACACACACACACACACACACACACACTCTTTATTATCATTTACGAATATCACAAACAATAAAAGATCCAAAATTGATCCCACTGGATACCAGTCTCCAATTACACTAACAGCCTTCTTTCAGCTTTGCCTCTGCTTCCTCTGACTGAGTCAATTTGCTAATTTATTCTGAATTCCATGTGTTTTTACATTTGTTGTTAATCTCCTCAATGTGGCTTTGGGACAGTTCAGTGACTCAGTGTTTAGCACTGCTGCCTCACAGCACCAGGGCCCTGGGTTCGATTCCAGACTTGGGTGACTGTCTGTGTGGAGTTTACACATTTTCCCTGTGTCTGTGCGGGTTTCCTCTGGGTGCTTGTTTTACTCCCACAGTCCGAAGGTGTGCAGGTTAGGTGAATTGGCCGTACTAAATTGCCCATAGAGATAGGTGCATTAGGCAGGGGTAAAGGTAGGGGAATGGGTCCGGATGGATTAACCTTTGGAGGGTGAGTGTGGACTTGTTGGCCTGCATGGCCTGTTTCTATACTGTAGGGAATTGAATATAATCTTGTCAAAGGCTTTGCTAAAATCCATATAAACTACAACAATTGCCCTTCTCTCATTCAAAGACCTGGTCACTTCCTCGAAAAATTTCACCACACTTGTGATGCATTTTGTCCCTCTGACAAAACCACGCTTACAAAAAAGAACAAAGAAAATTACAGCACAGGAACAGGCCTTTCAGCCCTCCAAGCCTCTGCTGATCCGGATCCTCAATTAAAACCCGTTGCCTATTTTCCAATGATCTGTATCCCTCTGTCCCCTGGCCATTCATGTAGCTGTCTAGATACATCTTAAGCAACGCTATCATATCCATCTCTACCTCCTCCCTGTGTAAAGAACTTTCCACGCATATTTCCCTTAACCCTTTCCCATCTCACCTTGAACTTGTGACACCTAGTAATTAAGTCCCCCACCCTGGTAAAAAAAAAGCTTCTTGCTATCCACCCTGTCTATACCTCTCATGGTTTTGACCTCAGTCAAGAAACCCCGCTCAAACTCCATCTTTTTAATGAAAATAATCTAATTCTACTCAACCTCTCTTAATAGTTTGCACCCTCCAGACCAGGCAACATCCTGGTGAATCTCCTCTGCACCCTCTCCAAAGCATCCACATCCTTCTGGTAATGTAGCAAACAAACCTGTCTGCTGTATTCCAAATGTGGCCAAACCAAAGTCCTATACAACTGTAACATGACCTGACAAATCTTGTACTCAATCCCCCGTCTGACGTAGGAAAGCATGTTATATGCCTTCTTGACCACTCTCTTGACCTGCATTGCCACCTTCAGGGAATTATGAGCCTGAACACGCAGATCTCTCCGTATGTCAATTTCCCCAGGGCTTAAGTCCAAAGATATACAGATTAGGTGAATTTACCTTGCTAAATTATCCATTGCGTTCGGGAATATGTAAGCAAGGTGCATTAGATAGGGGAAGTCTAGATGAATTGGTGTAGGGGACTGGGTTGGTGTGGACTTGTTGGGCCAAATAGCCTGTTTCTACACTGTTGGGATTCTAATTTACTGTATAGTTTGCTTGAGAACTGGGTCTTCCAAAATGCATCACCTCGCATTTGCCTAGACTGAACTCCATCTGCCATTTCTCTGCCCAACTCTCCAATCTATCCATATTCTGCTGCATTCTCGGACAGTCCCCTTCACTAACTGCTACTCCACCACTGGTCACAGTTCTTCATTTTGAGAAACTCCGTTCCACTATTACTCACAGTCTCCTGTTGTCCAGCCAATTCTCTAGTCATCTAGCTCGTCCAGCCTGGATCCCATGCAACTTCACTTTCTCCATCAGCCTGCCTTGGGGAACCTTATCAAACGCCTTATTGAAGTCCACGTAAATGACATCTACAGCCCTTCTCTCATCAATCAACTTTGTCACTTCCTCAAATAATTCTATTAAGTTGGTATTATCTCAGAGAACAGATAAGGGAGATCTAGTGGACGTGGGTATTTGGATTTTCAGAAATCTTTTGACAAAGTCCCACATAAAAAGTTAGTTTGCAACATCAAAGCAAATGGGATCAGGATAATATATTGACTTGAATTGAGAATTCATAGCAAACAGAATATGTATTGTTTAGAGTGGAAGGTAATGACACTGGGTAGGATAAAGATCAATGCTTGGGTTCCAGTTATTCGCAATAGCCTTCGTGAGTTTTTTTTTCATTCATGCGATGTATATACTGGGTTCTCGAGACTACTCTCAGATATGTTGTTTATTTATTAATTGGATAATTAATATGACAGGATACTTCATCATTTCTTTGACTTGCAGTCTGAACTTGAACTGAGTGTTTATGCAGCAATTTAAATTCACCAGTGAAACGCCAACCATTGCAAATATAAATTCTGAAATGTTGTAATATCTCAGGTATGTTCCCTGAATGTTATAATAAAAGAATTCTATAATTCTTGCACCGACCACAGAATGATGAAAGTGTCGGATAACGACAAAAGTAAAATCACAGACTTTCTTCTGCTTTCCATCTCTGGGTCACTGGGATTCTCTCCTTTGCTCTGGCCCTTCAGTCTCTGATGGGCCCGACTTGTCACAGAAATATGTCTCACTGTCAGTACTGAGCGACAGAATTAAAGTGTATGGAACCAAGGGCATTAAAACCCAATCAAAACAGTCAAATCCCACCCAACCGGCACAGAAAAATAATTCTGCTTTGGATAACAGAAACAATTGGCAATTATCTCTGTCGGTTAATATCTATAGTAGAAGGGGGTGTTTTTAAAAATAGACCAGAATGCATGTTATTCAGAGGACGACAGCTGCATTTTTCTTGGTGCATTACTGTGTATCCACGTTCTGGAAACAGATGACAATTAAATCGATCAAAGGAGGAGGTAACTGTCAACCAGACAGAACAATTTTTGGCTGAATGAATGAGAACATTGTGAACACTACACAGTGGTGAGATCCAGGAAAGACAGGGGAAATTAATACATTTAATCTGCCACAGAATAACCTCTGTGATTATAATAAATAGATCTGCTGTCACCACAGCCATGAGGTAACGGCTGGTGCAGGTTGAGAGGCTGCATCCATCTTGGACTCTGAGGTATCCTCAACACTAGATAGGGCAGAGCCAATCAGCCTTTGAGCTGTTCTGAGGGGCCAGGTATGATTTCTTTTGATGACATTTGGTTGAGCACTGGCCTGAACTGGTCTAGCAGCAGTTTATCAAGATCAGTCTCTCTCTCTCTCTCTCTCTCTCACACACATAGTTCAAAGCCAGCTATTGGTCAGATAGGCTTTGTAACGACCCACCTCTTAGTGACCTTTGGGTTTCACATTCTGTTTGTGAGGTCACAGCTTTCAAGCATTCCACATGTTTGTTCCGGACTGTCTCACTGACCCAAATTTTGTAAGTGGCAGGACCTGACCTCAAGTTAAACTTGCCTCTTAACCATACAGGGTCATTCCCTTGGTTCAAGCACCAAACTTCATCCCGTTAATTAAATTGTCTCTCTCGCTTAGAGGAGGCATTGCTGTTCCTGCACTCACTTCACCCTGCCCCCAAGGTCTGGAAATATCTGGGTTAACCTGTTGCAGAGTCTTCTCCCCATCAGCAACTCTGTTGAAGCTCTCCCTGTTGTTGTGTGAGAAGTGGACCTATAATCAGGCAGGAACAAGGATAGAACATAGAACAATACAGCGCAGAACAGGCCCTTCGGCCTTCGATGTTGTGCCGACCTGTGAAATATTCTCAGCTCGTTCCCCTACACTATCCCAAAATCATGCATGTGCTTATCTAAGGATTGTTTAAATCTCCCTAATGTGGCTGAGTTGACTACCTTAGCAGGTAGGGCATTCCACGCCCTTACCACTCTGCATAAAGAACTTGCCTCTGACATCAGTCTTAAATCTATCACCCCTCAATTTGTATTTATGCCCTCTCATCATCGTCCTAGGAAAAAGTATTTCACTGCCTACCCTATCTAATCCTCTGATCATCTTGTATGTCTCTATCAAATCCCCCCTTAGTCATCTTCTTTCCAATGAGAAAAGACCCAAATCTCTCAGCCTATCCTCATAAGACCTTCCCTCCAGACCAGACAACATCCTGGTAAATCTCCTCTGCACCTTTTCCAATGCTTTCACATCCTTTCTGTAATGGGGCGATCAAAACTGTACACAATATTCCAAGTGGGGCCGCACCAGCATTTTGTATAGTTGGTATCAAGAGACACTGCAGGCCACTTCTTTAAGCCTGTCTTCAACATTTGGACCACTCTTTCTGCTTGACCAGCCATTCTCAACAGAGGCCCTGTCACAATTGAAGGGGGCCACAGTCTGAAAATCCTGAGAAGGGGAGCCCCAAAGGTTTATGGGGGGCCTGGTAACTGAACCGATGAAATACCTAAGCAACAACCTTCATTAGAGTCAGTCGTTTCCCTCCTATTTATAATGTCGTTCCATCACACCATTTGAATTTGGCACACCTGGTAAATTAATTTCCTTCAGCTCCTCTCATGCAGCCTCACTTCAGAGTCAGTCACAAAGCAACATATTCAATCAAGGGTTCTCTTAGTAACTTAAAAGCATATGTGTTTGGACATATCATATGCTAAGGTAGGTTGTGAAAAGTGCTTATTACTGTATATCAAGTCACTGAAAATGTTTTAAAACCCAAGATTTAGGTGACAGCATTTTTTGTCGGAAATGTATCTAAGTTTTGTGTGCTTATTCCTAAGTCAAAAACATTTAGGAAGCCTTCCCAAACCATTTCTCAGTCATGTTGTCAATTTAGCTAGAAGAAAAAGCAAAATCATTTTTTTTTCATTTTTGGCAGATTTTAGTGAATGCGTATAACAAAGAAAATTGAAAAGGGAAAATTATATTATTATGCATGTATGCTATGTCATTTGTTAAATCTCAGTTGAAATTTTGAATTTCCACAATAATTTAGTTAATTTGGCAACTAAACATATGTAGTGAGTTTTCCCAAGTCACTACAACATCTCTCGTACGCTTCATTGAGGTAAGATGTTACGCAATGTTATATCATGACTACTGCTATTCTTTATTACAGCTACACCGTGAAAGGATGTTGGGTGTATGCTTATTTCATATATATAATATAAGAAAAAGAAACAAAGCAAACAGAAGAAATTAGTTCTGGGGCAGGGGAGGTGTGCTGGAACCAGAGAAGATCTCCTTGGGGGACCATTGGACAACAGATGCATAGAGCTGTCGTTATATGCCGAATGCCTTTCGACTTTAGGAAATATTCAAATTCCCTGCTGGTAAATGACATTCCATTGTCCGTGACCACTTCCAGGAGACTGTATATCACAAAAGATACTGACAGCTTCTCAATTGCCATCCCTGAGTTTGCCAAACAGACTTTATGCATTATCCAACCACTTTGAATGGGCATTCACACTGACCAGGAACATTGTTCCGATGAAAGGACCAGCATAATCAACTTGTAGGCAAAAGTGAGGACTGCAGATGCTGGAGATTAGAGTCGAGTGTGTGGTGTTGGAAAAGCACAGCTGGCCAGGCAGTATCCAAGGAGCAGGAAAATTGATATTTCGTGCAAAATAATATAAGAAAAAGAAACAAAGCAAATAGAAGAAATTAGTTCCTGGAAGGCCCTGGAACCTGAGAGGAGCTCCTAGGAGGGTAGCGGCCAAAAACTGGTTGAGAATCACTGAGCGAGACCATTGGACGATGGATGAAGGGCTTTTGCCTGAAACGTCGATTTTCCTGCTCCTTAATGTTGCATTTCCAGCACCACACAAACCAACATCTAACCGAATCCAGGGTTTACGCAGCCATTCCCACAACTGTGGGAGTGCTGCTGGTAGCAATTGTTATCCTTCTTGGCACTCTGGGCATATCCAACCCTTCTTGCTAGTATCTTCATCTTAGAAACCTCTGGATGACCTTAGTCAAGTTTGGTAGCAACCTTTACTCAGGATAATCACCTTTGCTCCCCGTAATTGTATGCCATTCTCTATGGTGATCTGGTCTCACTAGGTCTTGCTGGGTATGATGGCCCTTGTGTCTCCCCCATTACTACCAGCTGCTTTAGTTTTGCTAGGATAGCATCATTTTGTGTCCCTGGTTGGATATTGTCAGCAGTGACCAGAAGGGTGTCCAGGAAGTTTAAAACCTAAACGAACAGTTTCAGGGGAGGCACCACTAGAACAAAGAACATTACAGCACAGTAGAGGCTCTCCAGCCCTTCCCATCCAACCTACGCTATTTCATTTTTATCCATACGTCTATCCAATGAACATTTAAATGACCTTCGAGTCGACTACTGTTGCAGGCAGGCCGTACCACACTCCTATTACTCTCCTGAGTACAGAAGCTACCTCTGACATCTGTCCTCTATCTATCACCCCTCAATTTAAAGCTATGTGCCCTTCTGCTAGCCATCTCCATCTGAGGAAAAAAGCTCCCACTGTCCATCCTATCTAACTCTCTGATTCTCTTATATGTCTCAGTTAAGTCACCTCTCAACTTTCTTCTCTCTAATGAAAGCAGTCTCAAGTCCCTCAACCTTTCCTCATATGACCTTCTCTCCATTCCAGTCAACAATACAGTAAATCTCCTCTGAACCCTTTCCAAAGCTTCCACATCCTTCTGATAATGTCATGATCTGAACTATATGCAATGCTCCAAGTGCGGCCACACCAGAGTTTTGTACAGCAGCAGCATGACCTTTGAAACTCGATCCCTCTACCAATAAAAGTTAACACACCGTACCCCTTTTTAACAACCCTATCAACATGGATAGCAACTTTCAGGGATCAATGTACATGGACACCGAGATCTCTCTGTTCATCTGCACTACCAAGAATTTTACCATTAGCCCAGTATTCTTTATTCCTGTTGCTCCTTCCAAAGTGAATCACCTCACACTTTTCCACATTAAACTCCATTTGCCACCTCTCAGCCCAGCTCTGCAGCTTACCTACATCCCTCTGTAACCCACAACATCCTTTGGCACTATCCACAAGCTTAGTATCATCCGTAAATTTACTAACCTATCCTTCTACACCCCCATTCAGGTCATTTGTAAAAATGACAAACAGCATAGAGTCACAGCCTTGCGGTACACCACTAGTAACTAAACTCCAGAATGAACATTTTGCATCAACCATCACCCTCTGTCTTCTTTCAGCTAGCTAATGTCTGGTCCAAACCACTAAATCACCCTCAATCCCATGCCTCCGTATTTTGTGCAATAGCCTACCATATCAAACACCTTACTGAAATCCATATATACCACATCAACCACTTAACCCTCATCCACCTGTTTGGTCACCTTCTCAAAGAACTCATTAAGGTTTGTGAGCTATGACCTACCCTTCACAAAACCATGTTGACTGTCCCTAATCAACTTATTTCTTTCTCGATGGTTATAAATCCTATCTCTTATAACCTTTTCCAACACATTACCTACAAAGGAAGTAAGGCTTACTGGTCTATAGTTACTTGGGTTGTCACTACTCTCCTTTTTGAACAAGGGAACAGCATTTGCTACCCTCCAGTCTTGTGGCACTATTCCTGTAGACAATGATGACATAAAGATCAAAGCCAAAGGCTCTATAATCTCCTCCCTGGTTTCCCAGAGATTCCTTGGATAAGTCCCATCCAACCCAGGGGTCTTTCCTATTTTCGCACTTTAGAGAATTGCTAACAACCCCTCCTTGTGCACCTCAATCCGATCTAGTCTAATATCCTGTATCCCAGTATTCTCCTCGACAACATCATCTTTTTCCAGTGTGAATATTGATGAATAATATTCATTTAGTGCTTCCCCTGTCTCCTCTGACTCCACGCATAACTTCCCATGACTTTCTTTGATTGGCCCTTATTTTACTCTAGTGAAGTATCTGCTTGTGGGAGGTGGCTCAAGGCATCGGTATTAGTCGATTGGGTTCCGAGACAATGAGAAAAAATGAGGACTGCAGATGCTGGAGAGTCAGAGTCAAAAAGGTGGCGCTAGCAAAGCATAGCAGGTCAGGTAGCGTCCGAGAAGGAGAGCCAACGTTTCATGCATATGACCTTCATCAGGAATGGAGAATGTTCTAACTTGTACTTGTACGTGCTGGGAATAAGGGCCCAATCCTGAATTCTACCAGAAGCAATGGGCAGCACCACCTTGTCTTCCTTCAGTCACCTTAGCAGGGGTTTGTGATCTGTTACTAAGACAAATCCCCAAGCATAAAGGTACTGGTGACTGCCAAACCTTGTTTCTCTATCTGAGCATATTTGTGTTCAGCATCATCCAAGGTCTGGGAAGCACACACACTATGGGGCGTTCCTTTTCATTTGGCCACTGTTGAGCCAATACTATCCTTCTAATCCACGGAGAGGCATCGCATGTCAGCACCACTTCTCGCTTGGATTGTGGTGGGCCAACACCCTAGATGATGATAGCTGCCTTTTCACTTCCATAAGGGCTACTTCTTTGCTATGTGACTATTTCTAACATTGATCTTTTTTCATTGTAGGTGTAAAGGCGCCAAGAAGGAGGCTAGGTTCATATGAATTTCCTTTAATAATTCATTAACCCAAGGAAAGACCTAAGCTGCAGTCCACATGTGGGAGCTGGGCTCCTTTGATCACCTTCACTTTCTCTACCAATGGGTGTAACCCAGTTTTTCAACTCTTTAACCCATCCAAGATATCTGTACACCTGGGAAAAACATTAAGCATCATGTCCAAGTTCTCCAAAGTGCTCCTTATTGTTCTTCGCTGTTATTAGTATGTCATCCAGATAAAGGGTAACTAGGGGTAGCCCTTGTAAAATGCTCTGCTGCCAAAAGGCACAGGCTGATGATACCCCAAAATGGCAGTCTTGTATATTGATATAAATGCTTATGGGTATTAATTATAGCATTCTTCTGGCACTCCTCATCCAGTTACAATTACAGGTCAGTGTGGCTCATGTCGAGCTTCATGAAGGACAGCCCACTCCCCAACCTGCTCCCTCCAACTTTGTGTACAAGTCCCCTATGAAAGGGATTGGGTATTTATCCAGCTGTGGAAAGGAGTTTACCATTTGCCTAATATCCCACAAAGACAAACTGTACTGTCAGGTTTCACAATTGGTATGACTGGTAGTGCCCATTCTACAAACTAGTTTGATGATTCCTTGGCTGTCCAGCCTCTTGATTTCCACCTTTACCTTTGCCTGTAATGCAAATGGCACCCAGCAGACTGTAGAAAATCTCGGCGTTGCTTCCTGGTCAGTATGGGGTCATGTGACTTTGGCCCCTTTGAAAACTCAAACCCTTCCTGAAATACTCCTTCGTATTTTACGAGGACTTCATTGTGGCAACCATGTTCTGAACGAAAATTGTTGAGACAATTAAGGTGAACTTTTCTCAACCAATTCCATCCCAATAGGTTTGGGCCCGAGTCTTTTCCTACCATCAGCGGTAACTGCACCAACTGCTTCTCACAGGATTTCCACAGTGTATCTTCTCAGGCTGGCTGAGATCTATGTAAACTTAAGGGTTGTACTCCTGAGTGAATCTTGTCAAAAACCGATTCTGCACCGACAGATACAGCTGCACCATTATCAACCTCCATAGGAACTCGATGACATTTAACCAAACATTAATTTTAGTTGGTTCTGATTTGGATGTCACTGAGCAATTTGAATTGTTCCAAAGCACATGTAGAGGGACTTTACAGGATGTGCACTGTCCTGGGTGCAGGCCTATAAGATTTCTTAATTTAATCAGGCCTTGTAGCTCTCCATTGCTATCTCAAACCTGCATTCTGACAGCAACTACAATGGCTTGACAGCCCATTTCCTGGAGAACTTTTGAGCCACGTGGCCGAGACTCAGCTTTGTTGTAAGGTTCTACTGTGGGCTGACCTGGGGACCTCTGCTCAGCATATACCCTTCGTTACACTCTGTGGTTGCCGACACTCGAGTGGTGTTCCCTTAGCTCAGTTGGAGAGGTAAGGGAGTCTATTTCCATCGGAATGCCCTGTAGCTCCCACAGTCCACATGGTGCATTTTCTAATGTCAACACCATTTGCAGTGTCTGTTTGAAGTCCAGTTGTGCTTCAGCTAATAGGTACTTCTGTATGGTTACATCATTAATCCCACGTACCAAGCAGTCTCTCAGCATCTCATTCAGTGATAACCCAAAATCACATGCCTCTGCCAATCATCTCAACCTCGTCAAAATTCCCAATACGATTTCCCTTGTTGTCTGACAGCCGAATAAAGTGTTTCAGAATTAGAGGAGGTCTGGGTTGTAATGTTCCTTACTCAGCTCCATAAACTATTTAAAGGTTTTAAGTGTCTGGTGCCTCTGAGAAAGTTAAGCCTCTTAGAACGGAGAATGCTGCGTTCTGCAAGCATTCAGAAGGATTACTCATTGCTTTTAATCTGTCCCAATGTCATTTGCCTGGAGAAATATTGCATTCTTTCCACATACTAGGCTCAGTCTTCAACAGCAGGATCAAATGACTCAAGCTTCCTAAATAAAGACATGATGCCAGAAATGCTTACGCCAACTCCAAGATGACTGGAGCAAGTGAATGTCCTTCAGGCATGTCATGTTTTCTGTGAAGATTAGAGTGGTGCTGGAAAAGCACAACTGGTCAGGCAGCATCCAAGGAGCAGGTTTACCCGAAACGTCGATTCTCCTGCTCCTCGGATGCTGCCTGACCAGTTGCGCTTTTCCAGCACCACTCTGATCTTCACAGAAAACATGACATGAGTGGTGCTGGAAAAGCGCAACTGGTCAGGCAGCATCTGAGGAGCAGGAGAATCGACGTTTCGGGCAAACCTGCTCCTTGGATGCTGCCTGACCTGCTGCACTTTTCCAGTACCACTCTAAACTTGACTCTAATCTTCAGCATCTGCAGTACCCACATCCACCTATGTCGTCTTTTCTGTGTCATTGGCACTGAAATAACTGCATGAAGACCAGTGTCCCGTCACCAAGTTACCTTTCATTTACTGTGCCCAGCACAGTGACTGTGGCCAGCCAGCTCAGAATTAGTCACATGACTGAGGAGAATCTTATTACCTGGTTATATTTATATTTTTATTCAAAGTCCACATGAAGTTACAACAGATAACAATAAGCACTGTACATCAAAGCTCAGCAGAGAAATGACAACATTAACATTGCACACCCCAAATCTCATTGTAAACAATAACATAAAACATTGTAACAATGCTGCCCCTTAAACAAGGTTATTTTGCCCTTGGTTTTTTCCAAGAGGAGTTATAAAGGCAGTGGTGCTGAAATGATTAACAGACACTGCCTAAGTCAACAATCAGAGGAGATCTTTAGGTTTTTTTTAAACACAGTTGTACAGGGGAGCGGCCAGTTCTCCCAAATCAGGTTTCTTCTAGTTTAATATAGTTCTAGCAGGCAGTCAAAAACTGCCAGCAGACAGAGAAGCAGCTACAATGAAAAGAGGTTCCATACTTCAACAAAGGTCGTGCCTGAAATTTCTCTCTGAAATCTCTCCTGCCTGTAAGAACCTGTATTTGAATTTACCAAGGGGTGCGTTTATGGGATGTTGCGGGAATTGGAACAGCTTTGTTAAGTTGCGTTCGAGTTGGTTGTGTTTTCAAATAGTTAAGTTATTCTAAATTCTGTTTGATTTTGTTTGTGTTTCAACTGTAATGTGTAAATAAATTCTATTTTGCTTGAAGCCATGTGGTTTGACCAGCTGCATCACTCCTAGAACATCCACTAAACATCTGCCTTTATAAAATGAAAGTTAGGGTCAGGGTTACCTTTGTAAAATATTTTGCAATGGTCCAGGCTGGTCACTAACAGATTGGAGACTCTTGGTGAGATTGATTCTACTTGGGTTAGAGTTATTGGTCTTTAAGGAGGCGAATGGTGGGTGTCAATGTCTTTTGTTCCGGCTATTGAATTTAGTTGGTTTAAACAGTGCTTGGTATAGTAAGGGCTCTTTCAGTCACTAAGAGTTTTCTGGGGGTAGAAGAAGTGACTTTGTGGCTTTACAAGAGGTGAACAAGGCAAAGCTGCTGGAAATGGTAGACAAGCTGGCGTTAGGGTCACCTTCATCCCTGAGAAAAGGAGACAATTGCAGCAATACACAATTACATTTTAATTTGCTGGAAATGCCATCAGAATCTTTAGAAATGGCTAAAATTAAATTGAAAATAAATTAGCCTGATTTAGAAGCAAAAGATAAAGAGAGAGAAAAAGCAATCAAATGGCTTGAATTACGATTTAAGGCAGAGCAAAAAGGAAAGGACAGAATTGCTTGAGCAGAACAAAAAGAAATGGAAAGAGAAGACAGGAAGAAAGAGAGAAAGACAGAATTGAAACTTGAGAAATTGACACTTCAACAGGAAAGTTGGCTTAAAAGGATGGAGGTGAAGGGAGGAGGGACGTTCTGTGAGGAAAATGGTGAGGATGAGAAAACCCATCATGGCCAAAGGCCTGGTTGGTATCTGTTTAAATAGACGAGGAGAAAGTGAGGACTGCAGATGCTGGTGATCAGAGCTGAAAATGTGTTGCTGGAAAAGCGCAACAGGTCAGGCAGCAGAGTCCTGAAGGGCTCATTCCCGAAATGTCGATTCTCCTGCTTCTTGGATACTGCCTGACCTGCTGTGCTTTTCCAGCAACACATTTTCAGCTCTGTTTAAATATATCCAAGCATTGCCTAAATTTGATGAAAGATGTAGCTGTTTTCTTCTCATTTGATAAAGTGGCTTAACAAATGAAGTGACTGATGTCCATGCAGGTTTTGTTGATTCAAATAAAGCTGATCGGGAGAGCTCGTGAGGTATTTGCATCTCTGCCAAAAAGAGGTATCTGAGGAATATGAGGAAGTGAAGAAAGCTATCTTCAGTGTGTATCAGCTTGTGCCAGAAGCCGACAGACAACATTTCAAGAATTGAAGGAGGGACACTGGTTAAACTTACAGAGAGTTAGAACTGCAAGAGTAGCAGCTGAACTTGCTGCTGCTGATGAATTGGTTCAATAATCAAAGTTTGGCTTCCAACATCAATTTCACTCCGTGAGGAATAGATATAGGGAAAAAGAAAAAGGGAACAGCACTTCTCAGTGAAGATCATAAGGATAACTTACCACATTATAGAAAGGAAACCCATGAAGAGGAAAGAGAATTTTAAAAATCTCTGGGGTTTTCACTGCAATAAAGTACGCCACATGAAATCACAGTGTTGGTGGGTTAGGAAAAGAACTGGGAAGGTGGATGTAGGAAAACAGGATAAGCCAGTGAATTTTATTGGAGTGGTAATGGAAAGCACAGTGGAGGCTAAAAAGCTGCACCAAGATGTACAATCTGGTCAGAGGTTGGGTAAGGAGGAAGTGCCAGACCATAAACCATTTACATGTGAATATAAATCAGCAGCAGGTAAAGAAGTTATAGTGTTAAGATGTACAGTTTTGTGCCAATCGTTGATGCTGAAAAATGAGGAGACATGTAACTCTGAAGCAGTATTGCCGGAAAAAAAGTAGTAGGGCTTGGAATTCACGGTGAGACAAGAAGTGCCCAGTTATGCAGAGTGAGTATAGAGTGTCCAGTAAAATATGGAGGAGTGGTGGTAGGAGTACTGGAAGAACTCTCAGCTTCAGAAATACAATTTGTCCTTGCTAACGATATAGCTGGGTCACAGGTAGAAGTGCTGCCTACTTGGGTTGAAAAGCCAGTGAAAAATCAGGTAACTGAAGTGTTACAGGAAGCATATCCCAGGACTTTCCCTGACTGTGTGGTAATGAGGTCACAAAGTCACCAGTTGAATCAGGTGGAGAAATCAAAGAGTACAGATAAGAAAGTTGAAGTCGAATTATCAGAGACCATATCTGATTAAATGATTGAGACAGATGGAGGACAATGTGGGTATCTTTAGCTCAGAGAA
Organism: Chiloscyllium punctatum; assembly: GCF_047496795.1. Lineage (NCBI taxonomy): Eukaryota > Metazoa > Chordata > Chondrichthyes > Orectolobiformes > Hemiscylliidae > Chiloscyllium > Chiloscyllium punctatum. The sequence goes on from NC_092767.1 coordinate 36,504,751, forward strand.
ATTAACTGACTTACAACAGATAGATGAAAAACTGAAGCAATTGTATCAAAAAGCACACACGTAAGAAGAATCTGAGTGTATCCCTGAATGCTACTGCCTTAAAAACAATGTCATAATGCGAAAATGGAGATCATCACATATTCAGGCTGTTGAGAAATGGGCAGAAGTTCATCAAGGTATATCACCAGTGGCTTATAGAAAGGTTGTGTTGAAGAAAATTCTTGGGAGTCAGGCCTTGAGCATTAACAGACTTTATTACATGGCCATAGGGAGTACGTCATGCCTCACAGAGAGAGATAAGCATAGTCTGAAGTAATATAAAACACTATATGTTATACAGTATTTTAGGGTGGGACTTACTGAGAGGATACTTACAGCTACATTTATCCAAAAGAGTGAAGACAATTTCAGCTTTCATAACACTGGATGGACTGTGTCAACTTAAAGTCATGCCATTTGGTAAGAAGAATGCGCCAGCCACATTTCAAAGACTAACCAATAAAGTCTTTTCCAGATTATCCAATTGTGTGGTTTACATTGATGACCTGGTGATTTTTAGTCCCACATGGAAGGAACATTTGTCGTAATTATCAGAATTATTAAATCAACTTTGGAAGGAAGGCTTGGTGATAAACCTGGATAAGAATTTGCCAAAGCCCAAGATACCTTCCTGGGTCATGTTATTGGACATGGACAAATGGCCCATGGAATGTAAAAACAAAGGTTATTGGGGAGTTTCCCATACCATTGTTGAAGAGAGCAGTATAATGATTCCTGGGATTGAATGAGCTTTATCAGAAATTCATACTGAATTTTAGCAGTGTGGCTACTCCACTCACTGAATTATTAAAGAAAAGCAGGACGTTTCAGTGAATGCCAGACTGTCAAAAGACATTTGACAGTCTGATAGCTTTGTTAACCACTGCTCCAAGTGTTAGCCAGAATTAATTGCACAAAGCCATTCAAGGTGGCTATCAATGAGAGTCATAGGGGTGTTCGTGCTATACTCTTAAAAGCAAACGACGAGAAGATAAACCAACCTATCGGGGATTTCTCCAGGAAACTGAATGTTCATCAACAGAGATTTTTGACAATTGAGAAGAGACTTTGAGCTTGGTGTTGGCGTTAGAACATTTCAACATGTATTTTTTTTTAAATTTCCACCACCAGGAAGAAAAGAAACACCCAAGTGGCCTGTGACAAGCAGTGCCCTTCACATCAAAGGGTAATGCTGTGTAATCAAACAGTGAAGGGGAGGGCAGGGCAGGGATTAAATCAAAATAGAGTTGGACGGGGAAATAATACACTCTACTCCCTGTGGCGTCCACCTCTCCCTGAACAGCTCAAGGACACCACGAGCTCCTTCTCCAGAGACACCGTGGAAGAGCAGTCGGTGCTAATGGCCCCCTCCACGGCCAGCTGCTGGACCTGTTTAAGGCCAGTTTGGCCAGGCCCAGGAGCAGACCCACGAGGAGATCCTCAGACCTGCCCTCTCCACCCCCCCACCTCCGTACCAGGTGCCCGAAGGTCAGGAGTGTGGGACTGAAATGTAACCAAAAACAGAGAAGAAGGTTTTTTAGAAAATCAAAAAGGGAGTGCAAGCGCCCACACCCAATATAAACATGGTCCACAGACTCCACAGCACCCCAGAATTTCAACACTTACGTTGTCAGTAATGTGTCTCATATATCCTGATCATAATCCATTAAGTTTGTGGAGAAAGTCACGTACATTATTATAGCCAGTCAATTTGAAAATTGTACATGTGGCAAGATGGGAAAGCATGATTGCTGATGCATTGTCAAAATTTGGATGAGAAACAGAGGCATTCAATGGCAGGACTGAAATAGAATACAGTAATGCATGTTTGCATTTTATAGTCAATGTAATATTGTATGTGTTGTAGTGTACAAACAGTGTAAGACTAAGGGGTTTGAAAGTGAAGCCATCTTTGGAGATTGATAATTAATTTTTTTAAAGGGAGGAGGTGTGAAGGTGCTGCCCCTTTAACAAGGTTATGTTGTCCTTGGATTTTCCAATAGGAGTTATAAAGTCAGTGGTGCCAAAATGGCTAATAGATACTGCCTAAGTCAACAATCAGAGCAGACCTTTAGGTTTTTTTTAAACAGAGTTGTACAATGAAAGGGAAGTGGTGAGTTCTCCCAGTTGAGGTTTATTCCTCATTTGATTTGCTTTTAGCAGGCAGTCAAAAACTGCTGGTGGACAGAGAAGCAACTATAGAAAAAAGGTTTCATGCTTCAACAGAGATCTTGCCTGAACTTTCTCTCTGAAATCTCTCCTGCCTGTAAGAACCTGTTTTTGAATCTACCATTTGCCAAGGGGTGTGTTTATGCGATATTGTGGGAATTGGAGCATTTTTGAAAGTTGCATTTTCAAGTCGTTTGGTTTTTCAAACAGTTGTTATTCTAAATTCTGTTTTCTTTTTACTTAGATTACTTACAGAGTGGAAACAGACCACACTAAACCTCCGAAGAGCAATCCACCCAGACCCATTTACCCCTTCACCTAACACTACGGGCAATTTAACATGGCCAATTCACCTAACCTGCACATCTTTGTACTGTGGGAGGAAAGCAGAGCACCCACAAGAAACCCACGGGGAGAATGTTCAAACGCCACACAGACAATTGCCCGAGGCGGGAATTGAACCCGGGTCTCTGGCAGTGTGAGGCAGCAGTGCTAACCACTGTGCCACCCATTGGAGTAAAGTTAGATCACATAGGATTCAGGGTAAGCTTGCCAATTCATTACAAAATTGGCTTTGGAGTAGGGGACAGAGGATGGCGGTGGAGGGTTGTTTATCGGACTGGAGGCCTCTGACAAGCGGTGCTCCACTTTCAACTATAGTGTGTCAACAAATTTTGTTCTGCTTGAAGCCCTGAGGTTTAAACCAGATGCATCACTCGTGGAATATCCACTTTACATCTTCCTTTAAAAAAATAAAGTTCAGATCTGGGCTACCTTCTCAAGATATACTAGGGGGGAGGGTGTGGTCAGGCCTGCTCCATAACAGCGTTATATAGAAACCAACAAAATGGTTACTCAGGTTTTTCTTGCCTTTTAGAAAAAGGACTGCAAAAGTCTAAAGACATTGCATAAAAAGAAAACCAAACATAACATCTCCTCAAAATGAGCAAGACAATGTTCACATAAAATAACAGCACACAGCAACAGACACTGCATCAGAGCATATCACTGAAAAGTGAGATTATGGTATAAAACATTCCATGTAAACACATCTCATTTTAGTCAGTAATACAAAATAAATTAGAGTGGTGCTGGAAAAGCATAGAAGGTCAGCACGAAACGTCGATTTTCTTGCTCATAGAGTCATAGAGATGTAAAGCATGGAAGCAGACCCTTCGGTCCAACCTGTCCATGCCGACCAGATATCCCAACTCAATCTAGTCCCACCTGCCAGCACCCGGCCCGTATCCCTCCAAACCCTTCCTATTTATATACCTATCCAAATGCCTCTTAAATGTTGCAATTGTACCAGCCTCCACCACATCCTCTGGCAGCTCATTCCATACACGTACCACCCTCTGCATGAAAACGTTGACCCTGAGGTCTCTTTTATATCTTTCCCCTCTCACCCTAAACCTATGCCCTCTAGTTCTGGACTCCCCGACCCCAGGGAAAAGACTTTGCCTATTTATCCTATCCATGCCCCTCAATTTTGTAAACCTCCAAAAGGTCACCCCTCAGCCTCTGACGCTCCAGGGAAAACAGCCCCAGCCTGTTCAGCCTCTCTCTGTAGCTCAGATCTTCCAACCCTGGCAACATCCTTGTAAATCTTTTTTGAACCCTTTCAAGTTTCACAACCCCTTTCTGATACGAAGGAGACCAGAATTGCATGCAATATTACAACAGTGTCCTGTACAGCCGCAACATGACCTCCCAACTCCTGTACTCAATACTCTGACCAATAAAGGAAAGCATACCAAATGCCTTCTTCACTATCCTATCTACCTGCGACTCCACTTTCAAGGAGCTATAAACCTGCACTCCAAGGTCTCTGTGTTCAGCAACACTTCCTAGGACCTTACCATTAAGTGTATAAGTCCTGCTAAGGTTTGCTTTCCCAAAATGCAGCACCTCGCATTTATCTGAATTAAACTCCATCTGCCACTTCTCAGCCCATTGGCCCATCTGGTCCAGATCCTGTTGTAATCTGAGCTAACCCTCTTCGCTGTCCACTACACCTCTGTGCTGACCTGCTGTGCTTTTTCAGCACCACTCTAATCTAGACTCTGGTTTCCAGCATCTGCAGTCCTTGTTTTACCTAGTTGATTTTAACCCTACTGCGAATCCTCTTGGAGAAAGTGAGGACTGCAGATGCTGGAGATCAGAGCTGAAAATGTGTTGCTGGAAAAGCGCAGCAGGTCAGGCAGCATCCAAGGAGCAGGAGAATCGACATTTCGGGCATAAGCTCTTCTTCATTCCTGAAGAAGGGCTCATGCCCGAAATGTCGATTCTCCTGCTCCGTGGATGCTGCCTGACCTGCTGCGCTTTTCCAGCAACACATTTTCAGTGCGAATCCTCTTGCAGGGATGCCGGCCTTGAAGAAGTTTTCCTCCGCTCTCTACAAGAATCTCAGTGAATCTCTCTCTCACTCACTGCAACCCCCAGGTCATCTCCTCTGCCCTGAAGCTCTTCTCCACTGCAGGCACCCTGCCTCTATTCCCGATGAAGTGCTTTTGCCTGAAATGTCGATTTTCCTGCTCCTCAGATGCTGCCTGACCTGCTGTGCTTTTCCAGCACCACTCTAATCTAGACTCTGCTTTCCAGCATCTGCAATCCTTGTTTTTACCTCGTAATACAAAATAGTGAAAAAACAAACAAACATCCAACTGACAGAACTGGCTATTGGTCGGCCTACACCAGCCAGCTATTGGTCGGCCTAGACACTTTCCAGCTAACGGATGGCTTACTCACTGACTAACAGTCTGCCTACACACGGACTGACTATTGGTCCACCTTACACACCTTGTAGTTATCGTTCAGATTGCACACAGGCCAGCTATTTGTTGGCCTGCAAGCCTCGCGGCCACGGGTCAGCCTCCACACCTTGCGGCTATCCGTTAGCCTACACTCCTTGTGGCTATGGGTCAGCCTACACATGGGCCAGCTCTCAGTCAGCATACATATCTTCCAGCTATTGGTTAGCCTACACACTTTCTGGCTATCAGTTGGCTTACACAGCTTCTGGCTATTGGTCCACTTACACACCTTCGAGTTGTCAGTCAGCTTAATTACAAGCCGGTTATCGGTCGGCCTAAACACAGTCTGGTTCGGTTGGCCTTCACAACACACAAGAACCCAGCCCACACACACAGGCTTGGTGCACCCCACAAAGGCACAATACACACACTAAAACATAGTGCAAACATAAAGGCACAGTCCACTCACGAAGATACGTCCCACTCACAAAGGTCCAGTCTACTCATGAAGGTCCTGTCCACACACAGAGGCCCTGTCCACTCACTGAGGCCTGGTCCATACATGAAGGGACAGTACACACATGAAGGCATGGTGCACACTCTAAGTCCTGGTCCATGCACAAAAACCCAGTATACACACGAAGGCTCAGTCTGGGGCTCACACACAAAAGTTAAGCCCACAACCCATCCACTTAAATAAAGGCATAAAAGCTGGGTGCCATCACCAAGTTTTCCTTCAATTCTCTAGTTCACACAGTGGGCGGCATGGTGGCACAGTGGTTAGCACTGCTGCCTCACAGCGCCAGAGGCCCAGGTTAACCCAATTAGGACAAGAGCTGAAAATGTGTTGCTGGAAAAGTGCAGCAGGTCAGGCAGCATCCAAGAGCAGGAGAATCGGCGTTTCGGGCATGAGCCCTTCTTCAGGAATGAGGAAGAGCTCATGCCCGAAACGTCGATTCTCCTGCTCCTTGGATGCTGCCTGACCTGCTGCGCTTTTCCAGCAACACATTTTCAGCTCTGATCTCTAGTATCTGCAGTCCTCACTTTCTCCTCCAATTAGGACAAGGCCCAGTTTGACCTCAAAGCCAACAAGGTAAACCTGGTTCCAATCACAATAGGTTCTTTCTTTGTTTTGAGAAAATATTACCTTGTTGAAGTTCCAGCTGTTCTTCTAGTCAGTACAACCTTCAGATTCTGTCTTAGAGTGCTCATTCACAGATTGAATTTCCCAAATGAGTTGTATAACTGAATTAACAAAGACAAAACAACAATCCCAAGCGAATGCACATGGGTGTACCCTCACATAGACCATTATCGTTTAGTGACCCTGGAAAGAGAATAGCAACAACAGGCAAGGTGGGAAATATCCTGTTAGACAAAGTTGTTTGATCCTCTGTGGGAGAGGAGATGCCACAAAATTCCAGACCTGTGTTTGTCTGATTGGACTCTACACCACAGTGCTGTGCATCTCTTTACAAATGGCACAATTCACTCATCTTTTTGACAATCAATAATTGCGATAAGAATGTGAAATAGAACAACTCTCAAGTAGCTCGACAAAATGAGGTATTAAATGACTGAATACCCTCAGCAAAATGAAGGTTATCACTGAAAAAAATCCAAAAGATATTTAGATTTTGTTGGGATTGATAAGTGAGTGAAATAATACAAGTACTGTTGTTTGAAGACAAATTACAATCCACAGTTGAGATGTAATAGGATCAGATTAATTCAGTCTTTGGGGTATTCAAACACAGTCTAAAATCTCATTGATATCACATCATTAAAATAAACCCGTTAGTATAATCTGTTTGTTCAAAATGATTTTTAAAAATTGATGATGTAATCACATTTTCCCAGGAGATATATCACACAACATAAAATAAAGTTCCTGGAACTGTGTCAGCTCCAGCTCGAAGAGAATTCTCCAAATCTGACAGTTTGCCAGCAGCAGGAAGGGAGAGGTTGTTTGACAAATAATAAAATGCATCTTCTCAGGGAAAAGGTTGAAAAAGTAGACGACACCATCCGTGCCATTATTGGTATTCCTGGTAAATCTTGGAAAATTTTAACTTGTATAAATTTCTGCATTGAATCACACTTATTTCTACCTATGACTGATAATTATTATCTTTCCCTTTAGCAAGGCAAATACTGATGGCAGACAATACTGTGCTCACTCACTGAGTTTAAAGCAAAGAGATTGTCAATTTGGAGACTCATCAGTCATGTGCAACATTGTCTGTTTCTTTATACTGGGTTCTGTTTCTCTGGAATGCATTTGCACTGAGGCCACATTAATGAAGTTTGGCTGAGCACCAGCCCTGCCATTTCCTAGAAAGTGTTCAGCAAGACTGCACTCTGTGGTAGTTCAAAGCCTGTTATTGGTTGGATGGGTTTGGTAACAATGCACCTATTAGTGGCATTCAGTGTTTCCCATTCCTTGAAGTGAAGATATTTTGTTGGTGGATCTTGTTCAGGCAGCGTGCATCAAATCGGAGTCCAGATACAATGTGGGCAATGGGTGGGTTCAGCAGTTTGTTATGGAGTGATAAGTGAGCATCAGTACAAAATGTTGTTTTCATCAGTGAGTGAATGTGTGGGGGCACGATATTTGTGAAGACAGACCATTGGGAGGGGTGTTGAGCTCAGAGTTCTAATTTTGATGCATGTTGTTGAATTATTTGGTTGTTAAAAAGACGAGTGAATTGTGCCATTTGTAAAGAGATGCACAGTGCAATGGTGCAGAATCCAATCAGGCAAACACAGATCTGGAATGTTGTGGCAGCTACTCTCCCACAGAGGATCAAACAACTTTGTCTAACAGGATATTTCCTACCTTGCCTGTTGTTGCTATTCTCTTAGGAGAAAGTGAGGACTGCAAATGCTGGAGATCAGAGCTGAAAATGTGTTGCTGGAAAAGCGCAGCAGGTCAGGCAGCATCCATAGAGCAGGATTCTCCCGCTCCTTGGTTGCTCTTCTCTTTCCAGGGTCACCAAACGATAATGGTCTATGTGAAGGTACTCCCATGTACATTCGCTTGGGATTATTGTTTTGTCTTTGGCCATCAGTTTAGATAACTATTTATTTTTATTATTATCATTATCATTCCTGTTGTTATGTTGGCACTGACTTTTTGGAGATGCATCTCTTGGATATATTTTCAGACCAATTCACTGTGAAACCGTAGTGTTACACCGTGCACTGCAATACTCCGTCAACTTTGTGAAATCTATGTTATTGTACCTGGTCCAGAAGCCTCAAAAAGGTAGAGCTTGGTTAGTAAAACAGGATTTTTTGCTGACAAAAGACAAGTTGGTTTCCATGATTTAGGTTATTTGATACTGTTGTACTGCTCTGAGGCTCCAATCATGACCCAGAACATTCGGCCCTCAGTGAAAGTCAGTCCTGTCATTGTCCCCTCCATTTGACCTGATGTTCAGATTGAGGGACTGAGTAAATTGGATACTATGTCAGGGTCAGCATCAGCAGAGAACTGCAAAAAGAATATGAAAAATCTGTCAACCCTGGTATAGGATAATGGCCTTTGTGTAGGACAGCAATGCAGTGATTATAACACAGGATGTCTGTGCAAATAGGGATTGCGGTTTCCAGGTGAGGTGGTTTACTGGAGGTCGCATTAAGATGCTGAGTAACCCCAGACTGTTTTGTGGCGATTGGGGAAGAGAAAGTATTTTAAAAGTAGGAATAAGGTAATATTGAAGGGACTTACTGTTGCCAGCCAGCACACGGAACTTTATAAATGGTTGCAGTAACGATAACATGGTGCTGAACATTCCCACAGTACATTGTATATGTCAGGGCTGCTGCATCATCACTGATATCTGGGACATATCTGGCACATCAGGGGAGTAACCCAGTGGATCAAACTCTTTGATGCAATACCATTTCTTCAACTCCAAAATAGTTCACTTGAGGGAAAGTGCAGTTGATGTAATGCTGGGTGGCAAGATATCCAATGAATTCCATGTGGTACCTGATAACGCTGTGTAGGATTCTGAGAATGTTTGTTCCTGCAATAATAGTGTGAGGGAGAGAGAGAGAGTGGGAGCGGGCAGTGTGTGGGAGAGAGAGAGGGAGCGGGAAGTAAGAGGAAGAGAGATTGGGAGCAGGCCATTTGAAGGAGAGAGTGTGGGAGCTGGAAGTGTGAGGGAAAGAGAGAGTTGGAGCCGGGAGTGTGTGGGAGAGACAGTGGGTGCAAACATTGTGAGGGAGAGAGAGGGTGGGAGCCGGCAGTGTGAGGGAGAAAGAGAGTGGGTTCGGGCAATGTGAGTGGGAGAGAGAGTGGGAGCCGGCAGTGTAAGGGAGAGAGAGAGTGGGAGTGTGCAGTGTGAGGGAGAGGAAGAGAGAGAGAAAGAGAGCAGTGTGAGGGAGAGAGAGTGGGAGCCGGCAGTGTGAGAGAGAGTTGGAGTGTTCAGTGTGAGGGAGAGGGAGAGTGGGAACAGGCAGTGTGAGGGAGAGACAGTGGGTGTGAATAGTGTGAGGGAGAGAGAGGGTGGGAGCTGGCAGTGTGAGGGAGAAAGAGATTGGGTTTCGGCAATGTGAGTGGTACAGAGAGTGGGAGCCGGCAGTGTGAGGGAGAGAGAGAGTGGGAGTGTGCAGTGTGAGGGAGAGGAAGAGAGAGAGAGAGAGCAGTGTGAGGGAGAGGGAGAGTGGGAGCGGGCAGTGTGAGGGAGAGAGAGAGTGGGAGGGGACAGTGTGAGGTAGAGAAAGAGTGGGAGCCGGCACTGTAAGGGAGAGAGAGGATGGGAGCCGGCACTGTGAGGGAGAGAGAGAGTGGGAGCGGGCAGTGTGAGGGAGAGAGAGTGGGAGCCGGCATTGTGAGGGAGCGAGAGAGAGGAAGTGGGCAGTGTGAGGGAGCGAAAGAGTGGGAGCGGGCATTGTGAGGGAGAGAGAGTGGGAGTGGGCATTGTGAGGGAGAGAGAGAATGGTAGCCGGCTGGGTGAGGGAGAGAGAGTGCGAGCGGCCACTATGAGGGAGAGAGAGGATGGGAGCTGGCAGAGTTAGGTATAGAGAGAGTGGAAGCTGTCAGTGTGAGGGAGCGAGAGGGTGGGAGCAGGCAGTGTAAGGGAGAGAGAGTGGAAGCTGAAAAACTGAAGGAGAGAAAGTGGGAGCTGGCAGTGTGAGGGAGAGATCTAAGGTGGGAGCGGGCATTCTGGGGGAGAGTGACAGCCGGCAGTGTGCGGGAGAGAGAGAGAGAGAGTGGGAACGGGCAGTGTGAGGGAGAGAGAGGATGGGAGCTGGCAGAGTGAGGTATAGAGAGAGGGTGGGAGCTGGCAGTGTGAGGGAGCGAGATGGTGGGAGCGGGCAGTGTGAGGGATAGAGTGGAAGCCGAGAACCTGAAGGAGAGAGAGTGGGAGCTGGCAGTGTGAGGGAGAGATCGAAGGTGGGAGCGGGCATTCTGGGGGAGAGTGACAACCGGCAGTGTGAGGGAGAGTGAGTGGGAGCTGGCAGTGTGCGGGAGAGAGAGAGAGAGAGTGGGAGCGGGCAGTGTGAGGGAGAGAGAGGATGGGAGCTGGCAGAGTGAGGTATAGAGAGAGTGGGAGCTGGCAGTGTGAGGGAACGAAACAGTGGGAGCGGGCAGTGTGAGGGATAGAGTGGAAGCCGAGAACCTGAAGGAGAGAGAGTGGGAGCTGGCAGTGTGCGGGAGAGAGAGAGAGAGAGTGGGAGCGGGCAGTGTGAGGGAGAGAGAGAGTCAGAGCAGGCAGTATGAGGGAGAGAGAGTGGGAACGGGCATTGTGAGGGAGAGAGAGAGTGGGAGTTGGCAGTGTGAGGGAGAGAGAGTGGGAGTTGGCAGTGTGAGGGAGAGAGAGTGGGAGCGGGCTGTGTGAGGGAGAGGGAGTGGGAGTGGGCTGTGTGAGGGAGAGGGAGTGGGAGCAGGCTGTGTGAGGGAGAGAGAGTTGGAGTGGGCTGTGTGAGGGAGAGTGGGAGCGGGCATTGTGAGGGAGAGAGAGAGTGGGAGCGGGCAGTGTGAGTGAGGGAGAGAGTGGGAGCGGGCAGTGTGAGTGAGGAAGAGACTGGGAGCGGCCAGTGTGAGTGAGAGAGAGTGGGAGCGGGGAGTGTGAGTGAGGAAGAGACTGGGAGCGGCCAGTGTGAGTGAGAGAGAGTGGGAGCGGGGAGTGTGAGTGAGAGAGAGTGGGAGCGGGCAGTGTGAGTGAGAGAGAGTGTCGTAGCAGACAGTGTAAGGGAGAGAGAGAGTCGGAGCAGGCAGTGTGAGGGAGAGAGAGAGAGTGGGAGCGGGCAGTGTGAGGGAGAGAGAGAGTGGGAGCCAGCAGTGTGAGGGAGAGAGAGAGTGGGAGCCGGCAGTGTGAGGGAGAGAGAGAGTGGGAGCCAGCAGTGTGAGGGAGAGAGAGAGTGGGGGCAGGCAGTGTGAGGGAGAGAGAGTGGGTGTGGGCAGTGTGAGGGAGGGAGAGAGTGGGAGTGGGCAGTGTGAGGGAGGGAGAGAATGGGAGTGGGCAGTGTGATGGAGAGAGAGTGGGAGTGGGCAGTATGAGGGAGAGAAAGTGGGAGTGGGCAGTGTGAGGGAGAGAGTGTGGGAGTGGGCAGTGTGAGGGAGAGAGAGTGTGGGAACGGGCAGTGTGAGGGAGAGAGAGAGTGGGAGCCGGCAGTGTGAGTGAGAGAGAGTGAGAGCAGGCCATTTGAGGGTGAGAGTGTGGGTGCCGGCAGAGTGAGGGAGAGCGAGAGGGAGGGGTCAGTGTGAGGGAAAGAAAGAGGTGGAGCTGGGAGTGTGTGGGAGAGACAGTGGGAGCCAGCAGTGTGAGAGAGAGAGAGGGTGGGTGCCGGCAGTGTGAGGGAGAGAGAGTGGGAGCGGGAAGTAAGAGGAAGAGAGATTGGCAGCAGGCCATTTGAGGGAGAGAGTGTGGGAGCCGGCAGTGTGAGGGAAAGAGAGAGTTGGAGCCGGGAGTGTGTGGGAGAGACAGTGGGTGTGAAGAGTGTGAGGGAGAGAGAGGGTTGTAGCCGGCAGTGTGAGGGAGAAAGAGAGTGGGTTCGGGCAATGTGAGTGGGAGAGAGAGTGGGAGCCAGCAGTGTAAAGGAGAGAGAGAGTGGGAGCGGGCAGTGTGTGGGAGAGAAAGAGTGGGAGCGGGCAGTGTGTGGGAGAGAGAGAGTGGGAGCAGGCAGTGTGAGGGACAGAGAGAGTGGGAGCAGGCAGTGTGAGGGAGAGAGAGAGTGGGAGCGGGCAGTGTGAAGAAGAGTGAGATTGCGAGCGAGCATTGCGAGGGAGGCAGAGTGGGAGCGGGAAGTTTGAGGGAGAGAGAGAGAGTGGGTACCGGCAATGTGAGGGAGAGAGTGTTGGCGCCGGCAGTGTGAAGGAGAGAGAGAGAGAGTGGGAGCGGGCAGTTGTGAGGGAGAGAGAGTGTCGAAACAGGCAGTGTGTGGGAGAGTGTGATTGGGAGTCGGCAGTGTGTGGGAGAGGGAGAGTGGGAGACAGATTGGGAGCGGTCAGTGTGAAGGTAAGAGAGAGTTTGAGCCAGGAGTGTGTGGGAGAGACAATGGGAGCCGGCAATGTGAGGGAGAGAGAGAGAGAGGGAGAGAGCGGGCCGTGTGAGGAAGAGAGTGTGGGAGCTGGTAGAGAGGTAGAGAGAGAGCGGGAGTGTGCAGTGTGAGGGAGAGGGAGAGAGAGTGGGAGCGGGCACTGTGAGGGGGAGAGAATGGGAGCCGGTAGTGTGAAGGAGAGAGAGAGTGTAAGGCGGGCAGCGTGAGGGAGAACGAGTGGGAGCGGGCAGTGTGAGGGAGAGAGAGTGGGATCGGGAAGAGTGATGGATAGACTTGGAGCCGGTAGTGTGATGTAGTGAGAGAGTGGGAGCGGGCAGTGTGAGGGAGAGAGAGTGGGATCGGGAAGAGTGATGGATAGACTTGGAGCCGGTAGTGTGATGTAGTGAGAGAGTGGGAGCGGGCAGTATGAGGGAGAGAAAGTGGGAGTGGGCAGTGTGAGGGAGAGAGTGTGGGAGTGGGCAGTGTGAGGGAGAGAGAGTGTGGGAACGGGCAGTGTGAGGGAGAGAGAGAGTGGGAGCCGGCAGTGTGAGTGAGAGAGAGTGTGGGAGCCGGCCATTTGAGGGTGAGAGTGTGGGTGCCGGCAGAGTGAGGGAGAGCGAGAGGGAGCGGTCAGTGTGAGGGAAAGAGAGAGGTGGAGCTGGGAGTGTGTGGGAGAGACAGTGAGAGCCAGCAGTGTGAGAGAGAGAGAGGGTGGGTGCCGGCAGTGTGAGGGAGAGAGAGTGGGAGCGGGAAGTAAGAGGAAGAGAGATTGGCAGCAGGCCATTTGAGGGAGAGAGTGTGGGAGCCGGCAGTGTGAGGGAAAGAGAGAGTTGGAGCCGGGAGTGTGTGGGAGAGACAGTGGGTGTGAAGAGTGTGAGGGAGAGAGAGGGTTGTAGCCGGCAGTGTGAGGGAGAAAGAGAGTGGGTTCGGGCAATGTGAGTGGGAGAGAGAGTGGGAGCCGGCAGTGTAAAGGAGAGAGAGAGTGGGAGTGTGCAGTGAGAGGGAGAGGAAGAGAGAGAGAAAGAGAGCAGTTTGAGGGAGGGAGAGTGGGAGCGGGCAATGTGAGGGAGAGACAGTGGGTGTGAATAGTGTGAGGGAGAGAGAGGGTGGGAGCTGGCAGTGTGAGGGAGAAAGAGAGTGGGTTCGGGCATTGTGAGTGGTACAGAGAGTGGGAGCCGGCAGTGTGAGGGAGAGAGAGAGTGGGAGTGTGCAGTGTGAGGGAGAGGAAGAGTGAGAGAAAGAGTGAGCAGTGTGAGGGAGAGGAAGAGTGAGAGAAAGAGTGAGCAGTGTGAGGGAGAGAGAGTGGGAGCTGTCAGTGTGAGGGAGCGAGAGGGTGGGAGCGGGCAGTGTGAGGGAGAGAGAGTGGAAGCCGAAAAACTGAAGTATAGAAAGTGGGAGCTGGCAGTGTGAGGGAGAGATCGAAGGTGGGAGCAGGCATTCTGGGGAGAGTGGCAGCCGGCAGTGTGAGGGAGAGAGTGGGAGCCGGCAGTGTGCGGGAGAGAGAGATTGGGAGTAGGCAGTGTGAGGGAGAGAGAGTGGGAGCGGGCAGTGTGAGGGAGAGAGTGGGAGCCGGCAGTGTGCGGGAGAGAGAGATTGGGAGTAGGCAGTGTGAGGGAGAGAGAGTGGGAGCCGGCAGTGTGAAAGAGAGTTGGAGTGTTCAGTGTGAGGGAGGGGGACAGTGGGACCGGGCAGTGCGAGAGTTGGCGAGAGTGGGAGCTGGCAGTGTGCGGGGGAGGGAGAGTGGGAGCGGGCAGTGTGAGGGAGAGACAGTGGGTGTGAATAGTATGAGGGAGAGAGAGGGTGGGAGCTGGCAGTGTGAGGGAGAAAGAGAGTGGGTTCGGGCAATGTCAGTGGTACAGAGAGTGGGAGCCGGCAGTGTGAGGGAGAGAGAGAGTGGGAGTGTGCAGTGTGAGGGAGAGAGAGTGGGAGCTGTCAGTGTGAGGGAGCGAGAGGGTGAGAGCGGGCAGTGTGAGGGAGAGAGAGTGGGTGTGGGCAGTGTGAGGGAGGGAGAGAGTGGGAGTGGGCAGTGTGAGGGAGGGAGAGAATGGGAGTGGGCAGTGTGATGGAGAGAGAGTGGGAGTGGGCAGTATGAGGGAGAGAAAGTGGGAGTGGGCAGTGTGAGGGAGAGAGTGTGGGAGTGGGCAGTGTGAGGGAGAGAGAGTGTGGGAACGGGCAGTGTGAGGGAGAGAGAGAGTGGGAGCCGGCAGTGTGAGTGAGAGAGAGTGAGAGCAGGCCATTTGAGGGTGAGAGTGTGGGTGCCGGCAGAGTGAGGGAGAGCGAGAGGGAGGGGTCAGTGTGAGGGAAAGAAAGAGGTGGAGCTGGGAGTGTGTGGGAGAGACAGTGGGAGCCAGCAGTGTGAGAGAGAGAGAGGGTGGGTGCCGGCAGTGTGAGGGAGAGAGAGTGGGAGCGGGAAGTAAGAGGAAGAGAGATTGGCAGCAGGCCATTTGAGGGAGAGAGTGTGGGAGCCGGCAGTGTGAGGGAAAGAGAGAGTTGGAGCCGGGAGTGTGTGGGAGAGACAGTGGGTGTGAAGAGTGTGAGGGAGAGAGAGGGTTGTAGCCGGCAGTGTGAGGGAGAAAGAGAGTGGGTTCGGGCAATGTGAGTGGGAGAGAGAGTGGGAGCCAGCAGTGTAAAGGAGAGAGAGAGTGGGAGCGGGCAGTGTGTGGGAGAGAAAGAGTGGGAGCGGGCAGTGTGTGGGAGAGAGAGAGTGGGAGCAGGCAGTGTGAGGGACAGAGAGAGTGGGAGCAGGCAGTGTGAGGGAGAGAGAGAGTGGGAGCGGGCAGTGTGAAGAAGAGTGAGATTGCGAGCGAGCATTGCGAGGGAGGCAGAGTGGGAGCGGGAAGTTTGAGGGAGAGAGAGAGAGTGGGTACCGGCAATGTGAGGGAGAGAGTGTTGGCGCCGGCAGTGTGAAGGAGAGAGAGAGAGAGTGGGAGCGGGCAGTTGTGAGGGAGAGAGAGTGTCGAAACAGGCAGTGTGTGGGAGAGTGTGATTGGGAGTCGGCAGTGTGTGGGAGAGGGAGAGTGGGAGACAGATTGGGAGCGGTCAGTGTGAAGGTAAGAGAGAGTTTGAGCCAGGAGTGTGTGGGAGAGACAATGGGAGCCGGCAATGTGAGGGAGAGAGAGAGAGAGGGAGAGAGCGGGCCGTGTGAGGAAGAGAGTGTGGGAGCTGGTAGAGAGGTAGAGAGAGAGCGGGAGTGTGCAGTGTGAGGGAGAGGGAGAGAGAGTGGGAGCGGGCACTGTGAGGGGGAGAGAATGGGAGCCGGTAGTGTGAAGGAGAGAGAGAGTGTAAGGCGGGCAGCGTGAGGGAGAACGAGTGGGAGCGGGCAGTGTGAGGGAGAGAGAGTGGGATCGGGAAGAGTGATGGATAGACTTGGAGCCGGTAGTGTGATGTAGTGAGAGAGTGGGAGCGGGCAGTGTGAGGGAGAGAGAGTGGGATCGGGAAGAGTGATGGATAGACTTGGAGCCGGTAGTGTGATGTAGTGAGAGAGTGGGAGCGGGCAGTATGAGGGAGAGAAAGTGGGAGTGGGCAGTGTGAGGGAGAGAGTGTGGGAGTGGGCAGTGTGAGGGAGAGAGAGTGTGGGAACGGGCAGTGTGAGGGAGAGAGAGAGTGGGAGCCGGCAGTGTGAGTGAGAGAGAGTGTGGGAGCCGGCCATTTGAGGGTGAGAGTGTGGGTGCCGGCAGAGTGAGGGAGAGCGAGAGGGAGCGGTCAGTGTGAGGGAAAGAAAGAGGTGGAGCTGGGAATGTGTGGGAGAGACAGTGAGAGCCAGCAGTGTGAGAGAGAGAGAGGGTGGGTGCCGGCAGTGTGAGGGAGAGAGAGTGGGAGCGGGAAGTAAGAGGAAGAGAGATTGGCAGCAGGCCATTTGAGGGAGAGAGTGTGGGAGCCGGCAGTGTGAGGGAAAGAGAGAGTTGGAGCCGGGAGTGTGTGGGAGAGACAGTGGGTGTGAAGAGTGTGAGGGAGAGAGAGGGTTGTAGCCGGCAGTGTGAGGGAGAAAGAGAGTGGGTTCGGGCAATGTGAGTGGGAGAGAGAGTGGGAGCCGGCAGTGTAAAGGAGAGAGAGAGTGGGAGTGTGCAGTGAGAGGGAGAGGAAGAGAGAGAGAAAGAGAGCAGTTTGAGGGAGGGAGAGTGGGAGCGGGCAATGTGAGGGAGAGACAGTGGGTGTGAATAGTGTGAGGGAGAGAGAGGGTGGGAGCTGGCAGTGTGAGGGAGAAAGAGAGTGGGTTCGGGCATTGTGAGTGGTACAGAGAGTGGGAGCCGGCAGTGTGAGGGAGAGAGAGAGTGGGAGTGTGCAGTGTGAGGGAGAGGAAGAGTGAGAGAAAGAGTGAGCAGTGTGAGGGAGAGGAAGAGTGAGAGAAAGAGTGAGCAGTGTGAGGGAGAGAGAGTGGGAGCTGTCAGTGTGAGGGAGCGAGAGGGTGGGAGCGGGCAGTGTGAGGGAGAGAGAGTGGAAGCCGAAAAACTGAAGTATAGAAAGTGGGAGCTGGCAGTGTGAGGGAGAGATCGAAGGTGGGAGCAGGCATTCTGGGGAGAGTGGCAGCCGGCAGTGTGAGGGAGAGAGTGGGAGCCGGCAGTGTGCGGGAGAGAGAGATTGGGAGTAGGCAGTGTGAGGGAGAGAGAGTGGGAGCGGGCAGTGTGAGGGAGAGAGTGGGAGCCGGCAGTGTGCGGGAGAGAGAGATTGGGAGTAGGCAGTGTGAGGGAGAGAGAGTGGGAGCCGGCAGTGTGAAAGAGAGTTGGAGTGTTCAGTGTGAGGGAGGGGGACAGTGGGACCGGGCAGTGCGAGAGTTGGCGAGAGTGGGAGCTGGCAGTGTGCGGGGGAGGGAGAGTGGGAGCGGGCAGTGTGAGGGAGAGACAGTGGGTGTGAATAGTATGAGGGAGAGAGAGGGTGGGAGCTGGCAGTGTGAGGGAGAAAGAGAGTGGGTTCGGGCAATGTCAGTGGTACAGAGAGTGGGAGCCGGCAGTGTGAGGGAGAGAGAGAGTGGGAGTGTGCAGTGTGAGGGAGAGAGAGTGGGAGCTGTCAGTGTGAGGGAGCGAGAGGGTGAGAGCGGGCAGTGTGAGGGAGAGAGAGTGGAAGCCGAAAAACTGAAGGAGAGAGAGTGGGAGATGGCAGTGTGAGGGAGAGATCGAAGGTGGGAGCGGGCATTCTGGGGGAGAGTGGCAGCCGGCAGTGTGAGGGAGAGAGAGTGGGAGCGGGCAGTGTGTGGGAGAGGGAGAGTGGGAGCGGGCAGTGTGAGGGAGAGAGAAAGTGGGAGCCGGCAGTGTGAGGGAGAGAGACTTGGAACAGGCAGTGTGAGGGAGAGAGAGAGTGGGATCCGGCAGTGTGAGGGAGAGTGAAAGTGGGAGCGGGCAGTGTGAGGGAGAGAGTGGGAGTGGGCAGTGTGAGGGAGGGAGAGAGTGGGAGTGGGCACTGTGAGGGAGGGAGAGAATGGGAGCGGGCCGTGTGAGGGAGAGAGTGTGGGAACGGGCATTGTGAAGGAGAGAGAGTGGGAGCGGGCAGTGTGAGGGAGAGAGAGTGTGGGAGCCGGCCATTTGAGGGTGAGAGTGTGGGTGCCGGCAGAGTGAGGGAGAGTGAGAGGGAGCGGTCAGCGTGAGGGAAAGAGAGAGGTGGAGCTGGGAGTGTGTGGGAGAGACAGTGGGAGCCAGCAGTGTGAGAGAGAGAGAGGGTGGGTGCCGGCAGTGTGAGGGAGAGAGAGGGTGGGAGTGGGCAGTGTGAGGGAGAGAGTGGGAGAGGACAGTTTGAGGGAGAGAGAGTGGGAGCGGGCAGTGTGAGGGAGAGAGAGTGAGAGCAGGCCCTTTGAGGGAGAGAGTGTGGGAGCCGGCAGTGTGAGGGAGAGAGAGAGTCGGAGCGGGTAGTCTCAGGGAGAGAGAGATTGGGAGCCGGCAGTGTGAAGGAGAGAAAGAGTGGGAGCAGGCAGTGTGAGGGACAGAGAGAGTGGGAGCAGGCAATGTCAGGGAGAGAGAGAGTGGGAGCGGGCAGTGTGAAGAAGAGTGAGATTGCGAGCGAGCATTGCGAGGGAGGCAGAGTGGGAGCGGGAAGTTTGAGGGAGAGAGAGAGAGTGGGTACCGGCAATGTGAGGGAGAGAGTGTGAGCGCCGGCAGTGTGAAGGAGAGAGAGAGAGAGTGGGAGCGGGCAGTTGTGAGGGAGAGAGAGTGTCGAAACAGGCAGTGTGTGGGAGAGTGTGATTGGGAGTCGGCAGTGTGTGGGAGAGAGAGAGTGGGAGACAGATTGGGAGCGGTCAGTGTGAAGGTAAGAGAGAGTTTGAGCCAGGAGTGTGTGGGAGAGACAATGGGAGCCGGCAATGTGAGGGAGAGAGAGAGAGAGGGAGAGAGCGGGCCGTGTGAGGAAGAGAGTGTGGGAGCTGGTAGAGAGGTAGAGAGAGAGCGGGAGTGTGCAGTGTGAGGGAGAGGGAGAGAGAGTGGGAGCGGGCACTGTGAGGGGGAGAGAATGGGAGCCGGTAGTGTGAAGGAGAGAGAGAGTGTAAGGCGGGCAGCGTGAGGGAGAACGAGTGGGAGCGGGCAGTGTGAGGGAGAGAGAGTGGGATCGGGAAGAGTGATGGATAGACTTGGAGCCGGTAGTGTGATGTAGTGAGAGAGTGGGAGCGGGCAGTGTGAGGGAGAGAGAGAGTGGGAGCGGGCAGTGTGAGGGAGGGAGAGTGGGAGCGGGCAGTGTGAGGGAGGGAGAGAGTGGGAGCGGGCAGTGTGAGGGAGAGAGAGTGGGATCGGGAAGAGTGATGGATAGACTTGGAGCCGGTAGTGTGATGTAGTGAGAGAGTGGGAGCGGGCAGTGTGAGGGAGAGAGAGATTGGGAGCGGGCAGTGTGAGGGAGGGAGAGTGGGAGCGGGCAGTGTGAAGGAGAGAGAGTGGGAGCGGGCAGTGTGAAGGAGAGAGAGAGTGTGAGCGGGAAGTGTGAGGGAGGGAGAGATTGGGAGCGGGCAGTGTGAGGGAGGGAGAGTGGGAGCGGGCAGTGTGTGGGAGAGGGAGAGTGTGAGCGGGTAGCGTGAGGGAGAGAGAATGGGAGCGGGCAGTGAGAGGGAGAGAAGGGGAGCGTCCAGAGTGAAGGAGAGATAGAGTTGGAGTGGACAGTGTGAGGGAGAGAGAGAGGGGAAACCGACAGTGAGAGGGAGAGAGAGAATGCGAGTGGGCAGTGCGAGTGAGAGAGAGTGGTGCCGGCAGTGTGAAGGCGAGAGAGAGTGGAAGCCGGTAGATTGACTGTGAGGGAATGGGAGTCGGCAGTGAGAAGGAGAGAGAGAGTGGGAGTGGGCAGAGTTAGGGGAGAGAGTGGGAGCGTGCAGTGTGAGGGAGAGAGAGAGGGAGCGATCAGTGTGAGGGAAAGAGAGAGTTGGAGCCAGGAGTGTATGGGAGAGACAGTGGGAGCCGGCAGTGTGAGGGAGAGAGAGAGTGGAGGCGAAAAGTGTGAGGGAGGCAGAGTGGGAGCGGGCAGTGTGAGGGAGTGAGAGAGGGAGTGGGCAGTGTGAGGGATAGAGAGAGTGGATGCGATCAGTGTGAGGGAGGCAGAGAGGGAGTGGGCAATGAGCGGGAGAGAGAGTGGGAGCAGGCCATTTGAGGGACAGAGTGCTGGAGCCGGCAGTGTGAGGGAGAGAGTGTGGGAGCGGTCAGTGTGAGGGAAAGAGAGAGTTGGAGGCAAAGGTGTATACGAGAGACAGTGGGATCTGGCAGTGTGAGGGAGAGAGGGAGAGTGGGAGCGGGCAGTTTGAGGGAAAGAGAGTGGGAGCGGACAGTGTGAGGGAGACAGAGTGGGAGCGGACATTGTGAGGGAGAGGGAGAGAGTGGGAGCGGACAGTGTGAGGGGTAGACAGAGTGGGAGCCGGCAGTGTGAGGGGGAGAGAGAATGGGAGCCAGCAGTGTGAGGGGGAGAGAGAGTCGGAGCGGGCAGTGTGAGGGAAAGAGAGAGCGAGCGGGCATTTTGAGGGAGAGATTCGGAGCGGGCAGTGTGAGGGGGAGAGATAAAGAGCGGCCAGTATGAGGGAGAGACAGTGGGAGTGGGCAGTGTGAGGATGGGAGAGTGAGAGCAGGCAGTGTGAGGGAAAGAGTGGGAGCGGGCAGTGTGAGGGAGAGAGAGAGTGGGAGCGGGCAGTGTGAGGGGGAGAAAGAGTGGGAGCGGGCAGTGTGATGGAGAGAGAGAGTGGGAGCACACAGTGTGAGGGTGAGAAAGAGTGGGAGCGGGCAGTGTGAGGTAGAGAGATAGGGAGCCGGCAGTGTGAGGGAGAGAAACAGTGGGAACGGGCAGTGTGAAGGAGAGAGAGAGTGGGAACGCACAGTGTGAAGGAGAGAAAGAGTGGAAGCGGGCAGTGTGAGAGAGAGCGAGAGTGTGGGAGCCGGCAGTGTGAGGGAGAGAGAATCGGAGCAGGCAATGTCAGGGAGAGAGAAATTGGGAGCCGGCACTGTGAGGGAGAGAGAGAGGGAGCCGGCAGTGTGAGCGAGAGAGAGAGTGGGTGCCGGAAGTGTGAGGGTGAGAGAGGGTGTGCGCCGGCAGTGTGAAGGAGATAGAGTTTAGCGCTGGCAGTGTGAGGGAGAGAGAGAGTGGGAGCGGGCAGTGTGATGGAGAGAGAGAGTGGGAGTGGGCAGTGTGATGGAGAGAGAGTGGGAGTGGGCAGTGTGAGGGAGAGAGAGAGTGGGAGCGGGCAGTATGAGGGAGAGAGAGAGTGGGAGTGGGCAATGTGAGGGAGAGAGAGAGTGGGAGCGGGCAGTATGAGGGGGAGAGAGGGTAGGCATCGGCAGTGTGTGGGAGACAGAAAGGGTGCCAGCAGTGTGTGGGAAAGAGAGAGTGGGCGCCGGCAGTGTGAACGAGAGAGAGAGTGGGATCGCGCAGTGTGAGTGAGAAAAAGAGTGGGAGCCAGCAGTGCGAGGGAGAGAGTCTCGGAGTGGGCAGTGTCAGGGAGAGGCTGTGGCAGCGGGCAGTGTGATGGAGGGAGTGAGTAGGAGCGGGCAGTGCGGGCGAGAGAGAGTGGGAGCGGGCTGTGTGAGGGAGAGAGAGTGGGAGCGGGCAGTGTGAGGGAGAGAGAGTGGGAGCGGGCAGTGTGAGGGAGAGAGAGAATGGGAGCGGGCAGTGTGAGGGAGAGAGAGTGGGAGCGGGCAGTGTGAGGGAGAGAGAGAATGGGAGCGGGCAGTGTGAGGGAGAGAGAGTGGGAGCGGGCAGTGTGAGGGAGGGAGAGTGGGAGTCGGCAGTGTGAGGGAGAGAGATAGTGGGAGCGGGCAGTGTGAGGGAGAGAGATAGTGGGAGCGGACAGTTTGAGGGGGTAGAGAGATTGGGAGCCGGCAGTGTGAGGGAGAGAGAATGGGAGTCGGCAGTGTGAGGGAGAGAGAATGGGAGCGGGCAGTGTGAGGGAGAGAGAATGGGAGTCGGCAGTGTGAGGGAGAGAGATAGTGGGAGCGGGCAGTGTGAGGGAGAGCGATAGTGGGAGCGGGCAGTTTGAGGGGGTAGAGAGATTGGGAGCCGGCAGTGTGAGGGAGAGAGAGTGGGAGCGGGCAGTGTGAGGGAGAGAGAATGGGAGTCGGCAGTGTGAGGGAGAGAGATAGTGGGAGCGGGCAGTGTGAGGGAGAGCGATAGTGGGAGCGGGCAGTTTGAGGGGGTAGAGAGATTGGGAGCCGGCAGTGTGAGGGAGAGAGAGAATGGGAGCGGGCAGTGTGAAGGAGAGGGAGAGTGGTAGCGGGCAGTGTGAAGGAGAAAGAGAGAGTGGGACTGGGCAGAGTGAGGGAGAGAGAGTGGGAGTACACAATGTGAGGGAGAGAGAGAGTGGGAGCGGGCAGTGTGAAGGAGAGTGAGATTGCGAGCGGGCAGTGCGAGGGAGGCAGAGTGGGAGCTGGCAGTTTGAGACAGAGAGAGTGTGAGTGGGCAGTGTGAGGGAGGGAGAGAGAGTGGATGCCGGCAGTGTGAAGGAAAAAGAAAAAGTGGGAGCGGGCAGTTGTGAGGGAGAGAAAGAGTGGGAGCCGGCAGTGTGAGGGAGAAAGAGAGTCGGAGCTGGCAGTGTGAGGGAGAGGGAGTTGGATTGGGCATTGTGAGGGAGACAGTGTGGGTGCAGGGCATTTGAGGGAGAAAGTGTGCGAGCCGGCAGTTTGAGGGAGAGAGACGGTGTGCGCCGGCATTGTGAAGGAGAGAGAGAGTGGGCGCCGGCAGTGTAAGGGAGAGAGAGAGTTGGAGCGCGCAGTGTAAGGGAGAGAAAGTGTGGAAGCGGGTAGTGTGAGGGAGAGAGAGTGGGAGCGGGCAGAGGGAGAGAGAGAGTGGAAGCGGGCAGTGTGATGGAGAGAGTGTGAAAGTGGGCAGTGTGAGGGAGAGAGAGAGGAGCGGGCAATGAGAGGGAGAGAGAGAGTGTGAGCAGACCATTTGAGGGAGAGAGTGTGCGACCCAGCAGTGTGAGGGAGAGAGAGAGTGGGTGCCGGCATTGTGAAGGAGAGAGAGAAAGTGGGAGGGGGAAGTGGAGAAGGAGAGAAAGAGTGGGAGCCAGCAGTGTGAGGGAGAGAGAGAGTTGGTGCTGGCAGTGTGAGGGAGAGAGAGGTTGGGCTTCGGTAGTGTGAGGGAGAGAGAGAGTGAGCACCGACAATCTGAGGGAGAGAGAGTGGGTGCCGGCAGTGTGAAAGGGAGGGAGACAGTGGGAGCCGGCAGTTTGAGATACAGAGTGGGAGGCGGCAATGTGAGGGAGAGAGAGTGGGAGCGGGCAGTGTGAGGGTGAGAGAGAGTTGGAGCAGGCAGTGTGAGGGAGGGAGAGAGTGGGAGCGGGTAGTGTGAGGGAGAGAGTGTAGGAGCGGGCATTGTGCGGGAGAGAGAGTGAGAGCGGGCAGTGTGATGGGGAGAGAGAGAGTGGGTGCGGGCAGTGTGAGGGAGAGAGAGGGTGGGTTCGGGCAATGTGAGTGGGAGAGAGAGTGGGAGCTGGCAGTGTGAGAGAGAGTTGGAGTGTTCAGTGTGAAGGAGTGAGTGGGAGTGGGCAGTATGAGATAGAGGGAGAGTGGGAGTGGGCAGTGTGAGGGAGAGAGAGTGGGAGCCGGCAGAGTGAGGAAAAGAGAGAGTGGGAGCGGGCAGTGTGAGGGAGAGAGAGTGGGAACGGGCATAGTGAGGGAGAGAGAGAGTGGGAGCGGGCAGTGTGAGGGAGAGAGTGGAAGCGGGCATTGTGAGGGAGAGAGAGTGGGAGCGGGCATTGTGAGGGAGAGAGAGTGGGAGCGGGCAGTGTGAGGGAGGGAGAGAGTGGGAGCGGGCAGTGTGAGGGAGAGAGTGAGTGAGAGCGGGCAGTGTGAGGGAGAGAGAGAGAGTGGGAGCCGGCAGTGTGAGTGAGAGAGAGTGGGAGCAGGCCATTTGAGGGAGATAGTGGGTGCCGGCAATGTGAGGGGGAGAGAGAGGGAACATTCAGTGTGAGGGAAAGAGGGAGTTGGAGCTGGTAGTGTGTGGGAGAGACAGTGGCAGCCGGCAGTGTGAGGGAGAGACAGGGTGGGCGCCGGCAGTGTGAGGGAGAGAGAGAGTGGGAGCAGGCAATGTGAGGGAGAGAGTGTGGGAGCGGGCAGTATGTGGGAGAGAGAGAGGGAGAGGGATGTAAGAGGAAGAGAGAGTGGGAGCAGGCCAATTGTGGGAGAGAGTTGGAGCCGGGAGCGTGTGGGAGAGACAATGGGTGCAAACGGTGTGAAGGAGAGAGAGGGTGGGAGCCGGCAGTGTGAGGGAGAAAGAGAGTGGGAGTGGGCAGTGTGAGGGAGAGAGTGTGAAAGTGGGCAATGTGAGGGAGAGAGAGTGTGAGCCGGAAGTGTGAAGGAGAGTGAGATTGCAAGCGGGCAGTGCGAGGGAGAGAGAGTGGGAGCAGGCAGTGTGAGGGAGAGAGAGAGAGGGAGCGGGCAGTGTGAGTGAGAGGGAGTGGGAGCGGGCATTGTGAGGGAGAGGGTGTGAGAGCGGGCATTGTGAATGGGAGAGAGTGGGAGCAGGCAGTATGAGGGAGAGAGAGTGGGAACGGGCAGTGTGAGGGAGAGAGAGAGTGGGAGCAGGTAATGTGAGGGAGAGAGAGTGGGAGCGGGCAGTGTGAGGGAGAGAGACAATGGGAACTGGCAGTGTGAGGGAGAGAGAGAGTGGGAGCGGGCAGTGTGAGGGAGAGAGAGTGGGAACGGGCATTGTGAGGGAGAGAGTGTGAGAGCGGGCAGTGTGAAGGGGAGAGAGTGGGAGAAGGCAGTATGAGGGAGAGAGTGGGAGCGGGCAGTGTGAGGGAGAGCGAGTGGGTGCGGGCATTGTGAGGGAGAGAGAGAAGGAGCGGGCAGTGCGAGGGAGAGAGACAATGGGAACTGGCATTGTGAGGGAGAGAGAGAGTGGGAGCGGGCAGTGTGAGGGAGAGGGAGTGGGAACGGGCATTGTGAGGGAGAGAGTGTGAGAGCGGGCAGTGTGAGGGAGAGGGAGTGGGAAGGGGCAGTATGAGGGAGAGCGAGTGGGACTGGGCAGATTGAGAGAGAGAGTGTGAGCGGGCAGTGTGAGGGAGAGAGAGAGAGTGGGTGCCGGCAGTGTGAGGAAAAGAGAGAGAGTGGGCGCCGGCAGTGTGAGGGTGAGAGTGTGGGAGTGGGCAGTATGTGGGAGAGAGAGAGGGAGCGGGTAATGTGAGGGAGAGAGAGTGGGAGAGGGCAGTGTGAGGGAGAGACAATGGGAACTGGCAGTGTGAGGGAGAGTTAGAGTGGGGGCGGGCAGTGTGAGGGAGAGAGTGTGAGAGCGGGCAGTGTGAGGGGGAGAGACAATGGGAACCGCCAGTGTGAGGGAGAGAGAGAGAGTGGGGGTGGGCAGTGTGAGGGAGAGGGAGTGGGAGCGGGCATTGTGAGGGAGAGAGTGTAAGAGCGGGCAGTGTGAGGGGGAGAGAGTGGGAGCAGGCAGTATGAGGGAGAGAGCGTGGGAACGGGCAGTGTGAGGGAGAGAGAGAGTGGGAGCGGGCAGTATGAGGGAGAGAGAGTGGGAACGGGCAGTGTGAGGGAGTGGAGAGTGGGAGCGGGCAGTGTGAGGGAGAGCGAGTGGGAGTGGGCAGATTGAGAGAGAAAGTGTGAGTGGGCAGTGTGAGGGAGAGAGCGTGAAAATGGGCTGTGTGAGGGAGAGAGAGAGGGAGCAGGCAGTGTGAGGGAGAGAGATTGGGAGAAGGCCATTTGAGGGAGAGAGTGTAGGAGCCGGCAGTGTGAGGGAGAGAGAGAGAGTGGGCGCTGGCAGTGTGAGGGAGAGAGAGAGTGGGAGCCGGCAGTGTGATGGAGAGAGAGTGGGAGCAGGTAGTGTGAGGGAGAGAGTGGGAGCGGGCATTGTGAGTGAGAGAGAGAGTGGGAGTGGGTAGTGTGAGGGGGAGGGACTGGGAGTGGTCAGTGTGAGGGGGAGAGAGTGGGAGCAGGCAGTGTGAGGGGAGAGAGAGTGGGAGAGGGCAGTGTGAGGGAGAGAGAGTGGGAGCAGGCAGTGTGAGGGAGAGGGAGTGGGAGCGAGCAGTATGAGGGAGAGAGAGTGGGAGCCGGCAGTGTGAGTGAGGGAGAGTGTGGGAGCCGGCAGTGTGAGGGAGAGAGAGTGGGAGCGGGCAGTTTGAGGGAGAGAGAGTGGGAGCGAGCAGTATGAGGGAGAGAGAGAGGGAGCGGGCAGTATGAGGGAGAGAGAGAGTGGGAGCGGGCAGTGTGAGGGAGGGAGAGAGTGGGACCGGGCAGTATGAGGGAGAGAGAGTGGGAGCGGGCAGTGTGAGGGAGAGAGAGTGGGAGTGGGCATTGTGAGGGAGAGAGTGGGAGCGGGCAGTGTGAGGGAGAGAGTGTGGGAGCGGGCATTGTGCGGGAGAGAGAGTGAGAGCGGGCAGTGTGATGGGGAGAGAGAGAGTGGGTGCGGGCAGTGTGAGGGAGAGAAAGGGAGCGGGAAGTAAGAGGAAGAGAGATTTGGAGCAGGCCATTTGAGGGAGAGAGTGTGGGAGCCGGTAGTGAGAGGGAAAGAGAGAGTTGGTGCCGGGAGTATGTGGGAGAGACAGTGGGTGCGAACAGTGTGAGGGAGAGAGAGGGTGGGTTCGGGCAATAAGAGTGGGAGCTGGCAGTGTGAGAGAGAGTTGGAGTGTTCAGTGTGAAGGAGTGAGTGGGAGTGGGCAGTATGAGATAGAGGGAGAGTGGGAGTGGGCAGTGTGAGGGAGAGAGAGTGGGAGCCGGCAGTGTGAGGGAGAGAGAGTGGGAGCCGGCAGAGTGAGGAAAAGAGAGAGTGGGTGCGGGCAGTGTGAGGGAGAGAGAGTGGGAACGGGCATAGTGAGGGAGAGAGAGAGTGGGAGCGGGCAGTGTGAGGGAGAGAGTGGAAGCGGGCATTGTGAGGGAGAGAGAGTGGGAGCGGGCATTGTGAGGGAGAGAGAGAGAGTGGGAGCCGGCAGTGTGAGTGAGAGAGAGTGGGAGCAGGCCATTTGAGGGAGAGAGTGGGTGCCGGCAATGTGAGGGGGAGAGAGAGAGGGAACATTCAGTGTGAGGGAAAGAGAGAGTTGGAGCTGGTAGTGTGTGGGAGAGACAGTGGGAGCCGGCAGTGTGAGGGAGAGACAGGGTGGGCGCCGGCAGTGTGAGGGAGAGAGAGAGTGGGAGCAGGCAATGTGAGGGAGAGAGTGTGGGTGCGGGCAGTGTGAGGGAGAGAGTGTGGGAGCGGGCAGTATGTGGGAGAGAGAGGGAGAGGGATGTAAGAGGAAGAGAGAGTGGGAGCAGGCCAATTGTGGGAGAGAGTTGGAGCCGGGAGCGTGTGGGAGAGACAATGGGTGCAAACGGTGTGAAGGAGAGAGAGGGTGGGAGCCGGCAGTGTGAGGGAGAAAGAGAGTGGGAGTGGGCAGTGTGAGGGAGAGAGTGTGAAAGTGGGCAATGTGAGGGAGAGAGAGTGTGAGCCGGAAGTGTGAAGGAGAGTGAGTTGCAAGCGGGCAGTGCGAGGGAGAGAGAGTGGGAGCAGGCAGTGTGAGGGAGAGAGAGAGGGAGCGGGCAGTGTGAGGGAGAGGGAGTGGGAGCGGGCATTGTGAGGGAGAGAGAGAGTGGGAGCAGGTAATGTGAGGGAGAGAGAGTGGGAGCGGGCAGTGTGAGGGAGAGAGAGAGTGGGAGCGGGCAGTGTGAGGGAGAGAGAGTGGGAACGGGCATTGTGAGGGAGAGAGTGTGAGAGCGGGCAGTGTGAAGGGGAGAGAGTGGGAGCAGACAGTATGAGGGAGAGAGTGGGAGCGGGCAGTGTGAGGGAGAGGGAGTGGGTGCGGGCATTGTGAGGGAGAGAGGGAGGGAGCGGGCAGTGCGAGGGAGAGAGACAATGGGAACTGACAGTGTGAGGGAGAGAGAGAGTGGGAGCGGGCAGTGTGAGGGAGAGGGAGTGAAAACGGGCATTGTGAGGGAGAGAGTGTGAGAGCGGGCAGTGTGAGGGAGAGGGAGTGGGAAGGGGCTGTATGAGGGAGAGCGAGTGGGAGTGGGCAGAGTGAGAGAGAGAGTGTGAGCGGGCAGTGTGAGGGAGAGAGAGAGAGTGGGCGCCGGCAGTGTGAGGGAGAGAGTGTGGGAGTGGGCAGTATGTGGGAGAGAGAGAGGGAGCGGGTAATGTGAGGGAGAGAGAGTGGGAGAAGGCAGTGTGAGGGAGAGAGAGAGTGGGGGCGGGCAGTGTGAGGGAGAGGGAGTGGGAGCGGGCAGTGTGAGGGGGAGAGACAATGGGAACCGGCAGTGTGAGGGAGAGAGAGAGAGTGGGGGTGGGCAGTGTGAGGGAGAGGGAGTGGGAGCGGGCAGTGTGAGGGGGAGAGAGTGGGAGTGGGCAGAGTGAGAGAGAAAGTGGGAGAGGGCAGTGTGAGGGAGAGAGAGGGAGCAGGCAGTGTGAGGGAGAGAGATTGGGAGAAGGCCATTTGAGGGAGAGAGTGGAGGAGCCGGCAGTGTGAGGGAGAGAGAGAGAGTGGGCGCTGGCAGTGTGAGGGAGAGAGAGAGTGGGAGCCGGCAGTGTGATGGAGAGAGAGAGTGGGAGCGGGCAGTGTGAGGGAGAGAGAGTGGAAGCGGGCAGTGTGAGGGAGAGAGAGTAGGAGCGGGCAGTGTGTTGGAGAGAGAGAGTGGGAGCGGGCAGTGTGAGGGAGAGAGAGTGGGAGCGGGCATTGTGAGTGAGAGAGAGAGTGGGAGTGGGTAGTGTGAGGGGGAGGGAGTGGGAGTGGTCAGTGTGAGGGGGAGAGAGTGGGAGCAGGCAGTGTGAGGGGGAGAGAGTGGGAGCAGGCAGTGTGAGGGAGGGAGAGAGGGAGAAGCCCATTTGAGGGAGAGAGTGTGGGAGCCGGTAGTGTGAGGGAGAGAGAGAGAGTGGGCACTGGCAGTGTGAGGGAGAGAGAGCGTGGGAGCCGGCAGTGTGATGGAGAGAGAGAGTGGGAGAGGGCAGTGTGATGGAGAGAGAGAGTGGGAGAGGGCAGTGTGAGGGAGAGAGAGAGTGGGAGAGGGCAGTGTGAGGGAGAGAGAGTAGGAGCGGGCAGTGTGTTGGAGAGAGAGAGTGGGAGTGGGCAGTGTGAGGGAGAGAGAGTGGGAGCAGGCAGTGTGAGGGAGAGAGAGTGGGAGCGGGCAGTGTGAGGGGGAGGGAGTGGGAATGGTCAGTGTGAGGGGGAGAGAGTGGGAGCAGGCAGTGTGAGGGAGAGGGAGTGGGAGCGAGCAGTATGAGGGAGAGACAATGGGAACCGGCAGTGTGAGGGAGAGAGAGAGTGGGGCCGGGCAGTGTGAGGGAGAGGGAGTGGGAGCGGGCAGTGTGAGGGAGAGAGTGTGAGAGCGGGCAGTGTGAGGGGGAGAGAGTGGGAGCAGGCAGTATGAGGGAGTGGAGAGTGGGAGCGGGCAGTGTGAGGGAGAGAGAGTGGGAGTGGGCAGAGTGAGAGAGAAAGTGGTAGAGGGCAGTGTGAGGGAGAGAGAGGGAGCCGGCCATTTGAGGGAGAGAGTGTAGGAGCCGGCAGTGTGCGGGAGAGAGAGAGTGGATGCCGGCAGTGTGAGGGAGAGAGAGAGAGTGGGCGCTGGCAGTGTGAGGGAGAGAGAGAGTGGGAGCCGGCAGTGTGATGGAGAGAGAGAGTGGGAGCGGGCAGTGTGATGGAGAGAGAGAGTGGGAGAGGGCAGTGTGAGGAAGAGAGAGCGAGTGGGCGCTGGCAGTGTGAGGGAGAGAGAGAGTGGGAGCCGGCAGTGTGATGGAGAGAGAGAGTGGGAGCGGGAAGTGTGAGGGAGAGAGAGTAGGAGCGGGCAGTGTGTTGGAGAGAGAGAGTGGGAGCGGGCAGTGTGAGAGAGAGAGAGTGGGAGCAGGTAGTGTGAGGGAGAGAGAGTGGGATCGGGCATTGTGAGTGGGAGAGAGAGTGGGAGTGGGTAGTGTGAGGGGGAGGGAGTGGGAGTGGTCAGTGTGAGGGGGAGAGAGTGGGAGCAGGCAGTGTGAGGGGGAGAGAGAGTGGGAGTGGGCAGAGTGAGAGAGAAAGTGGTAGAGGGCAGTGTGAGGGAGAGAGAGGGAGCAGGCAGTGTGAGGGAGAGAGATTGGGAGAAGGCCATTTGAGGGAGAGAGTGTAGGAGCCGGCAGTGTGCGGGAGAGAGAGAGTGGGTGCCGGCAGTGTGAGGGAGAGAGAGAGAGTGGGCGCTGGCAGTGTGAGGGAGAGAGAGTAGGAGCGGGCAGTGTGTTGGAGAGAGAGAGTGGGAGTGGGCAGTGTGAGGGAGAGAGAGTGGGAGCGGGCAGTGTGAGGGGGAGGGAGTGGGAGCGGACAGTGTGAGGGGGAGGGAGTGGGAATGGTCAGTGTGAGGGGGAGAGAGTGGGAGCAGGCAGTGTGAGGGAGAGGGAGTGGGAGCGAGCAGTATGAGGGAGAGACAATGGGAACCGGCAGTGTGAGGGAGAGAGAGAGTGGGAGCGGGCAGTGTGAGGGGGAGGGAGTGGGAATGGTCAGTGTGAGGGAGAGGGAGTGGGAGCGAGCAGTATGAGGGAGAGAGAGTGGGAGCAGGCAGTGTGAGTGAGGGAGAGTGTGGGAGCCAGCAGTGTGAGGGAGAGAGAGTGGGAGCGGGCAGTTTGAGGGAGAGAGAGTGGGAGCAAGCAGTATGAGGGAGAGAGAGAGTGGGAGCGGGCAGTATGAGGGAGAGAGAGAGTGGGAGCAGGCAGTATGAGGGAGAGAGAGTGGGAGTGGGTAGTGTGAGGGGGAGAGAGTGGGAGTGGGCAGTGTGAGGGAGAGAGAGAGGGAGCGGGCAGTGTGAGGGGGAGAGAGAGTGGGAGCGGGCAGTGTGAGGGCGGGAGAGTGAGAGCGGGCAGTGTGAGGGAGAGGGAGAGGGAGTGGGAGTGGGCAGTGTGAGGGAGAGAGAGAATGGGAGCGGGCAGTGTGAGGGAGTGAGTGAGCCAGTTATCCAAGATAGCAGAATAGGCACCTTCAGCCCCTTTTGCTCCAGGCTGGCCATATTCCTTTCTCTCTCTCTCCTTGTGGTATATACTTTCCTACATTTCTGGAGTTCTGTTGAGAGACAACAGTGGTGATGGATTGTGGGAAGTGTGCCAGTGGCCGTGGGTCCTGAGTGCTGTCAGATGACCATCTGGGGTGTGGATGTGGCTGTGGACCCGAGCCTAACATGGTCAGAGCAAGCCCGGAGTGGGACCATTCGGTGCAGCCATTTTGGCGCGAGTGATTTGGTGTGGCCTGTTTGGCGCAGCCCATTTTGCTGCAGACCCATTCAAGCAAAGAACTGTTTTGGTGCAGACATACGGTTTCCAGCAGTTTGTAGTTATTATTAAAATAAAATATAATCCATTAAAGAAGGTAGAAAGAGATACCGTCATTTCAAAGATAAATGTATGAGCTGCTGAAACTGTAGAGGGAAGTTTACAAGTGATTAACGAGTGCCTAGAATACATGTCGGAAGCTTGCCAAGGAACGATGCATAATAACAGAGCAATGAAGACAATGATTAGTTGGACAAGGAAAGAAATTGCTGCTTACCCAGTAATTCCAAGAAATTTAGAAGAACTTGTAATTCCAGATAGCTTTAAAACATATTCTGTTAAGGAATATAATGAAGGACATTTTTTACTATCTTTGCAGCAGTAGCACCACCTGCAGAATTCTTATATTTGGAAGAAAAAGGAATGTCGTGTTTCTGAAACAATCAAAAATGTTACATGTTGCTGGAACATTCAAAACTTCCCCAGCTCTATTTTCACAAGTTTATGTTATTTTAGGGGAAATACATAAAGGTGTGTTCCCATTGTTGTGTGCTTTACTCCCAAATAAGTTACAAACAACAGATGATAAATTATTTGAAATGGTCCTGGAAATACAGCCTGAATGCCACCCTGACATTATCAACTGTGACTTTGAACTTGCAAATTTCAAACGTTCAGCAGCATTTTCCTCCTGCAGAAATCCGGGGATTTTTTTTCACCTGGCTCAAAATATGAGAAAACATCTTGCCAGTTTGGGACACTTGAGTAAGTATAACATTGACTTGGAGTTTTCTTTGAGAGCTAAAACGATAATTGGTTTTACATTTATTCCGATTGAAAACATTGAACATTTGGCTGATGCGCTTCCAGATGAACTGCAGCCGCTGCTGGGCTGGTTCGAGGATAACTATGTAGGTAGAAGATTATGCAGAGGAAATGGTAGGTGTCCACCGCTTTTTCCAATTGGAATGTGGAATTTATATAAAAGAACTTTAAACAATGTGGACAGAACAAACAATCATGCAGAAGCTGCCGACAGGAGATTATAATGTGAACTTGGAGTGAAACATCCAGTTATTAGGAAATTTAATGACAGTTTACGAAAAGTTCAGAGAGGAAGGGACATTTACTCTGAGCATCTTGTAGCAGGGCACGATATTCTGTTGAAATTACAGAAATTCAGGGAAGCAGACGCGAGAATACAAACACTCGGAAGAAGATTTAGTGAGAGAGATGATGTTGAGTATTTACGAGGGATCGCCCATAATTTTGAATAAACGTCATATTTTAGATTTTTCTTAATTAACTTGTTTCTTTCATATTTTTTCTTTTTAACATTTTTTGGAAAGAGAATAACATTATTTTTATTTTTATTGTTTTCATTAATGCTTTAACTAAGCCTGAAAAGGAATAAATATGAGCTGCACTGATATAGTTTTGCGCCTAAATGGGTCTGTGGTAAACGGGCTGCACCAAACAGGCCGCGCCAAATCGCTCGGCACCAAATCGGCTGCACCGAATGGTCCTAAACCTGAGCAAGCCCGGAGTGTCAATGGGGGAGATACCCCCCACCCCTACCCCCAGCATCTGCAGCATCGAGAGCAGGGAGATGGAGGTTTCCCAAACAGCGGGCCCAAGCAAAGAGGATCGAGTCTTCACAGGGAGTGTACTTCAGAAACACTGGGCAACTTTTACTGTTATTACTTTATTGTTCCACTTAACACTGTAATGTTAACATTTAACTTTATTTCTTGATTTTTCTACTTATACTAACAAACACAGTAATGCTTTCCCTCTAACTTCGTTGTTGTATTACTATAAGTACCGTGTTTGATGACATTGTGCACATTTCACTGTACTCCTGTATCCCTGTACTTGAGAACATGTTTACATCTGAATCTAAATGCCAAACACCTTCTTCACTCCCCTGTCCCCCATGACTCCATTTCCAAACATCTATGAACCAGTGGTCCAAGGTCTCTTTGTTTAGTAACACTCCCCAGGACCTTACCATTAAGTGCATATGTCCCACCCTGAGTTGCCTTCCCAGAATGCAGCACCTCACGTTTATCTAAATTAAACTCCATCTGCCACTCCTCAGCCCAGTAACCCATCTGATCAAGGTTCCGTGGTACTCTATGGGAAGTTTTGCTGTCCACTACATATCCAACTTTGGTGTCATCTGTAAAATTACTGACTCTACCTCCAATTTTCACATTCAAATCATTTATATAAATGTCAAAAAGCGATGACCCACACTGCCTTCATCAATCCTGATTTGGAGGTGCCGGTGTTGGACTGGGGTGAACAACGTTAAAAATCACACAGCACCAGGTGATAGTCCAACAGGTTTATTTGGAAGCACTAGCTTTGGAGCAGCGCTCCATCAGGTGGTTGTGGAATATAAGATCATAAGACACAGAATTTATTGCAAACATTTACTGTGTGATGCAACAGTATTATATATTGAAAAAGACCTGGATTGTTTGTTATGTTTCTCATCTTTTAGAATGGCCATGTTGTTTTCAGTTGTTTCATATGAAAATCCCAGAACATTTTTTTAAAGTTACCTTCTCAAGTGAACTTTACCAGTAGATACCATGTCAGCTCAGGTAATGTATTGAAGGTGTGAGGTACTCTGTGTGAGGCTGTCTGTGCCCAGATGTTCAGACTTTTTCTTTTTCTGAAAAAAAAGGATTTTCAGAATCTCACATGGTTTTTCAGCAAAATAAAATGTATTTCTGCAAGCACAAATTGCCCCCACATACTTGTGTGCACGTGTGTGTGTGTGCGCGCGTGCATGTGTGTTTGTGTGTGTGTGTGTGTGCACGGTGGGGGGAGGGGGTGTTTGAGTGTCTGTGAGAGAGTGTGCGCATGTGTCTGAGTGCGAGTGTTAAAGCTGTATAAGTCTATGAGAGGGCGTGTGTATGTGTGAGTGTGGGTGTGTATGTATGAGTGTATGAGAGAGAGCTTGTGTGTGAGGGAGGGTCTGCGTGAGTGTATGGGTCTGTAGGAGTGTGTGTGTGTGTGTGAGAGAGAGAGTGTGTGTAGTGCAGTGGAGTCACCTGGAGTGTGACATGACCCCAAAGTCTCAGTTGAGGCCATCCCCATGAGTACCAAACTTGGCTACCAGCCTCTGCTCGCCCACTTTGTGTTGTAGCCTGTCCTGAAGTCTATCTTGGAGGATGGTCAGCCAAAGGTCTGAGGTTGAATGTCCTGGACTGCTGAAATGTTCTCTGACTGGGAAGGAACACTCCTGTCTGTTGATTGTTGTGTGGTGTCTATTCATCCATTGCCATAGCCTCTGCTCGGTTTGCCAATGTACCATGCCTCGGAGCATCTTTACCTGCAGCGGAGGAGATAGACCACATTGGCCGAGTCACACGATTACCTGCCATGTACCTGGTGAGTGGTGTCCATAAACCATGTCCAGGTCCTGTGTAGAGAAGTCTTGTTCAAACCTGAACTCAAGGATGTGCTCATAAGAACGGGATACCATGCTCAACTCATCAACCACCAGTTCCAAGGTGCCACAGCGAGAAACCGTAATGGCCTCCTCAGGTAATGGTGGTATTCGTTTCAACACTCTGATACGTCTTACAGCGTTCACTGTGACAAGATTGTATGGTGTTGTCCTGAAAGTCGGGCATGTTTGCTGCGAACATTGATTTGTTTGAGGTTTGATGGTTGTTTAAAGGTGAGAAGTGGAGGGGAAGAGAAGGTCTTGATGAGGTGCTCATCCTGACTGATAATGTGTTGCAGGCTGTGAAGAATATGGTGTAGTCTTTCAACTCCCGGGAAGTACTGGGCAATGAAGGGTATCCTGTCGGTTGCTGCCTGTGTCTGTCTCCTGAGGAGGTCATTATGGTTTCTCGCTGTGGCACGTCGGAACTGGTGGTCGATGAGTTGAGCATCGTATCCTTTTATGAGGGCATCCTTGAGTACATCCAAGTGTCCATCACATTCCTCCTCATCTAAAAAGATCCTGTGTGTGCATAGGGCTTGTCCATACGGGATGGCTGTTTTAATATGTTTCGGGTGGAAGCTAAAGAAGTGTATCATTTTGAGGTTATCCATGGTTTTGCAGTACAGTGAAGTGTCCAAGAATGAGACAGATACTAAAGAGTAGTCTGTGGTGAGTTTGATGATGGGATGAAATCATTGATCTCACTGTGTAATTGTTTCAGTGACTCCTCACCATGGGGGCAGTGGAAGGAAATGTCGGCAATATACCTGCTGTATAGTGATGGTTGGAGTTCCTGTGTAGAGAAGTCTTGTTCAAACCTGAACTCAAGGATGTGCTCATAAGAACGGGATACGATGCTCAACTCATCGACCACCAGTTCCAATGTGCCACAGCGAGAAACAGTAATGGCCTCCTCAGGAGACAGACACAGGCTGCAACCAACAGGGTACCCTTCATTGTCCAGTACTTCCTAAGAGCCAAACGACTACACCATGTTCTTCACAGCCTGCAACACATTTTCAATGAGGATGAGCACCTCGCAAAGAACTTCTCCATATCTCCACTTTGCGCCTTTAAACAACCACCAAAACCTCCAAAGAGATTCTTTAAGTAAAAAGGAGAAAGAATAACGAGAGACATGTGTGTGTAGAACCACAGGAGATGGGTGAGGTTCTCAATGAATATTTCTCCTCTGTGTTTTCCGTGGAGAAAAACATGAAGATTGGGAAGTTGGGGAAGTTAGTGGTGATATTTTGGTGATAGTTTGTTTCACAGTAGAGAAGGTGTTGGTTGTATTAGAATGTATGAAGGTGGATAAATTTCCTGGTCCTGACCAATATTTCCAAGAGCACTGCAAGAGGTTAGAGAAGACATTATGGGGGCAAGTAAATATAATCCCAATCTACTCAGTCTCTCCTCAGAAGCCGAACCCCTCAACTCTGAAATCATCCGAGTGAACCTCCTCTGTACCCCCTCCAGTGCCAGTCCATCCTTTCACAAGGAAACCAAAACTGTACGCAGTACGCCAACTGTGCCCTCACCAGCATCCTATACAGCTGCAACATAACCTCTCTGCTTTTAAACTGAATCCCTTCAGCAATGAAGGACAAAATTCCATTTGCCATTTTAATGGCCTGTTCCACCTGCAGACCAAGCTTCTGTGATTCATGCACAAGGACACCCAGGTCCCACTGCACAGCAACATGCTGAATTTTTAACTATTCAAGTGTGGCGATCTCTCAGTCCGACATGGAGATCTCTCAGCCCATCATGGAGATCTCTTAGCTCAGTGTGGTGATCTCTCGGCCCAGCATAGTGATCACTTGGCCCAGCCTGAGGATCTCTTTGCCCAGCATGGTGTTATCTCAGCCCAGCATACCTATCTCTCTGCCCGGTGTGGTGATCTCTCAGCCCGGCCTACGGATCTCTCGACCCGGTGTGACCATCTCTCAGCCAGGTGTGGTTGACCCACAATGCTGGTAGGGAGGGAATTCCAGGATTCTGACCCAACGACTGTGAAGAAACAACGGTATATTTCCAAGTCAGGATGGTGAGTGGCTTGGAGGGGAACTTGCCGGTGATGTTCCCAGATACTTGCTGCTCATTGTCCTTCTAGATAGAAACTGTCGTGGGTTTGGAAGGTGCTGCTAAAGATGTTTGGTGAATTGCTGTGGAGCATCTTGCAGATAGACACACTGCTGCTACTGATCACCGGTGGTGGAGGGATTGAATGTTTGTAGATGTGGTGCCAATCAAGTGGGTTGCTTGGTTTTGGATGGTGTCAAGCTTCTTGAGTGTTGTTAGAGCTGCACCCATCCAGGCAAGTGGGAAGGATTCCATCACACTCCTGACATCATATATTTTATGCAGCACTATTATTACTGTAAACATAAAAAAAGTTTAATTTTTAAGTTTGTTCTTTCTTTCTACCTTCTTCTTAGGATTCTATACTAAGTATTTGTCCCGAAGACTGGACATTGTGTGGTGACATTATACACTTCTCACTGTATTCCTGTACCTTTGTACTGAGTACAGGTGACAATAAAATCAAAATCAAATTACAGACAAAAGAAAGAAGAGTTGGAATAACTATTGGAAAACTTTGCAGAATAATAGGTTATTTATCTCATATAAAGCAACTGCTCCAATGCCATAACATCCCATAAACACATCCTTGACACAGGCAAATTCAGTAAAATAGATTGTCTCACATGCAATTCTGGACAAGAACGGTAATAGAGTTGTTCAAGATTACATTTACTTTCAGTGTTCTGGAAACAGTTCAATATTTATTTATCCCTTTAAATCTTTCCTCTTCATGTCCCTGTCCAAATGTCTCCGAAATGTTGGCAGCCCATTCCATACACACATCCCCTCTGCATGAAAATGTTGTTCCTCAGGTCCCTTTTAAATCTTTCCCCTCTCACCTTAAACCTGTGCTATCTGGTTTTGGACTCCCCTGCCCTAGGGAAAAGACCTTGGCTATTCATCTTGTCTCTGGCCCCTCATGATTTTATAAAGCTCTGTACAAGAAGCTGTGTAAAAGATGATGCATAAGATATTGTTGCATTTTGCCAGTGATGATATCGAAGCAGGGGAGAAGATGAAAGCCTGTTTACCAGGATACAGAGAATCAGAATAAAGGTTTCAGTTTCAGACTGGTAACTAGTGGAGTGTCACAGGGATCAATGCTGTGACCTCAACTATTTATAATCACATTAAACTACTGGGTTGAGTAAATGGGAAGGAAAAGGAACTTGGAGTATAATGTGGCTGTGGCATGAGGTTGTTTGATTGACAGGAATAACAGAGAGCAGAACATGATTTAAAAGGAGACAGACGACAGAATTCTGTAGGAGGGGGAATCAGCCTGTTCTTGTACAGGAATCTAAAAGAGTAGTATACAGGTACATCAAAGAATTCGGTAGTCAGATGGAATATTGACCTTTAATGTAAGGGAGTAATGTATAAAAGGAGGGAGATCTTACAACCGCACAGTCACTGTTCAGACCACACATTGAGTATTGCATTCAGTTTTGGTTTCCTTTACTAAAAGGATATACTTGTATTGGAAACAGTTCAGAGAAGTCTCAGTTCCCGAAGGAAGGGATCCTTGTTTCAAACACCCAGTGACACTGGATTAGAAATGTTAACTCTCTTATCCCCCCACAGATGCTGCCTGACCTGCTGTGTTTCTCCGGTAGATTCTTTCTTGTGTTTTCCAACACATTTCTATATCGAATAGTAAATATCCTGGAGTGAGTTACAGACTGGAATCTAATCGAGGGGTTCGGAGTAGTGATCTGACTGGAAAGACACTGGAGTTCTGAAAATATGATAGCTCAGATATTTTTATCTCAATAGTATCCAGGGGAGGGGTCTTTTTAAAAGTAAAACTCAATAATCAAACTTCCATGTGCACTAGTCTGGGAAAGCCACATCTGGGACTGTATCCTCCAAGGTGGGTCTGTATCTCAGTGACCTGGAGTTGTTTCCTGGTTACTGCCTTTTCATAGCATCCCTGTTGCAGTGTTTTAAATGCAGGAAGAGCTCACTGAACAGAGAAGAACAAAGAACAATAGAACACAGGAACAGGCCCTTCGGCCCTCCAAGCCTGTGCTGACACATGTTACCCTTCCATACTAAAACCGTCTTCATTTCCAGGATCCGTATCCCTCTATTCCCTTCCT
This sequence comes from Chiloscyllium punctatum, assembly GCF_047496795.1. Classification (NCBI taxonomy): domain Eukaryota; kingdom Metazoa; phylum Chordata; class Chondrichthyes; order Orectolobiformes; family Hemiscylliidae; genus Chiloscyllium; species Chiloscyllium punctatum. Next base: position 36,543,441 of record NC_092767.1, read on the forward strand.
ATTTGTGTATTTGTCCAGGTATTCCCTTGAATGCTGCTAATGTGTCTGCTTCCACCACCTCCTCTGGCTGTACATTCCAGGCACTCACCACCCTTTGTGTGAAAAACGGGCCTTGAACATCTCTTTTAAACTTCCCTCCTTGTGGTTTGAACCTGTGTCCCTTGTAATTGACCCCTCCACCCTGGGAAAAAGCCTCATATTTCCACGTCATCCAATGTCATTCACAATCTTATAAACTTCTACTGGGTCAGCCCTCAATGCCTTGCATTCCAGTGAAAACAAATCCAGTCTATCTAACCTTTCTTCAAAATCCCCCAAACCAAGGCAACACCCTGGGAAACCTGTTCTGTACCCCCTCCAAAGCATCTATATCCTTCGAGTAGTGTGGTGATCAGAATTGGACACAATATTCCAAGTGCAGCCAAACTGAAGTTCTATAAAGCTTTAGCATAACTTACCTGACATAGAAATCATAGAATGCCTACAGTGTGGAAACAGGCCATTTGGCCCAACATGACCACACCGATCCTGTGAAGAGTATCCCACCCTGACCCACTCCCCTCCCCTATTACTCTATATTTCCCCTGACTAATGCATCTAACCTACATAACCCTGAACACCATGGGCAATTTAGCTTGACCACTTCACCTAACCTGCACATCTTTGTACGATCCATATACTCAATGCCCCTTCCAATGAAGGTAAACTTGCCATAGGCTTTTTTAACCCCCTTATCCACCAGCACTGCTACTTCAGTGATCTGTGGACCTGCACACCCAGATCCCTCTGCATGTTAATGCACCGAAGGGTTCTGCCATTCACTGTATAATTTCCAACTGTACTTGACCTTCCCAAATGTATCACCTCACATTTGTCTGGATTAAGCTCCATCTGCCATTTTTCTGTCCATGCCTCCAACTGATCTATATACTGTTGTACCCTCTGACAATCCTCTTCAATATCTACAACTCCATCAATCTTTGTATCATCCCAATCTTTTTATCGTCTACAAACTTAGACCAGCCACGTATTCCTCCAAATTATTTATAAAGACCATGAACAGTAGAGATCCCAGCTCTGATCCCTGTGAACACCACTAGTCACAGCCCTCCATTCTGAAAAGCTTCCTCCATCACACCCCTCTGTCTCCTATGATTGAGTCAGTTCTAAATAGGAAACTCCATCTTACCAGCTCACCCCCGATACCATGTGACTTCACCTTTTGTACCAGTCTGCCATGAGGGACCTTGTCAAAGGTTTTACTGAAGTCCATGTAGACAACATCAATTGGTTTTCCCTCATCAATCATCTTCATCATCTCCTTAAAAAACGTGGTCAAGTTAGGAAGGCACGACCGCTCCCGTACAAAATAATAATAAACAAGTGTCACTAATAAATCCATTTTCTTCGAAATGCATAGAGATCTTGTCCGTCTGAATCGTTTCCAATCATTTCCCTAACACTGACATAAGGCTCACAGGTCTGTAATTCCCAGGATTATCCCTGCTACCCTTCTTAAACAATGGGACAACATCAGCTAGTCTCCAGGCCTCTGGGACCTCACCTGTGGCCAGAGAGAATACAGAGATGTCTGTCAATGCTGCAGCAATTTGTTCTCTTGTCTCCCTCAATATTCTGGGATCGATCCCATCAGGACCCAGGGACTCATTTACCTCAATACTTTTTAAGACACACAGAATGTTTCCGTGTCCATGTTTAACCTGATGTCATGTGGCTTCATGGGGTCTGCCATCAATGCTGAGCACTTCCAGAGCACAGCCCTCTTGACTGTATCCCACGGAGCTGTTCCCTCTGCTGACTCTGTCCTGCCAGTGGGACAGGACCTGCCCTGAGATGGTCACTGTGTTGTCTGGGACATTGTCTGTAAAGTGGGATTTTGTGAGTGTGACTATGTTCGATTGTTGCTGGATTAGTCTGTGAGGAATATGCTGCAGGGCGATTTTATTTGTTTTCTATAATAAAGAGTTAACATGTCTTGATTTCTTTCAATTTTAAAATCAAGCCGGACCAAACTATCTTTTTCAGTTGAAGACAATTTAACTATTTTTCACTTCAATAAGCCGAGTACACAACTCAATTCAATAACTGCAGTAACCAGCTGGGTCACCTTCCCAACACACTGCCCGACCAAATACATTGAAAACGGCTTCGGAAAGGCCTGAATTCAAATATAGTGCTGCTGCACCTCACTGTCCCTCCAATAAAGAGTGAGTCAATGATGGGATCTGAAATCTGTCCAGAGAGCTTCCAAACTGGGTCCAGGCAGTTATTCAAATATCCCCTCACTCCAGACAATTCAGAACTATCTCAGAGAGGGTACAGAATATTCCCAAAGGGGAGAGGGACCAGCAGGATGTTGCTGTACACATTGGAACCCATGATACAGGATGGGAAAAGGACGAGGTTCTGGGGAGAGAAAATAGGAATTTAGGCAGGAACTTAAAAAGTCAATCCCCGAGGGTAGTTGTAGGAGGGGGATGAGGGTGTGAGTCCTTTTAGGGTAGAGAGTATGAGAAAGAATATCAGGCTTATATGATTTAACCAAATCAGAAATTATAGATGTCCTTATTAAAAGCGGAGGGGTGAGTAAACGGATTCCCGAGGCTGGGTTTTGAGATTTCACTCCCTATTGTCGGTCTCCTCCCTCATTCATTCCATTTCACGGAGGCGCGATTTGACAGTAACTTTCTTAAAGGGGACAGAGACCCCATTCAATCTGTATCGAACAGGTCCGTGCTGATGGAGACAACTTGTTTGGCTAGTAGCTTTAGGGAATGCTGAGTGACAAGAGAAAATGAGATTTCGCTCAAGAATAAGCAAGAAGCATATGTCAGATGTAGATAGCACGGATCGAGAGAATCCCTATAAAGTCAGTAGAAGTATACATAAGAGGGAAATCAGAAAGTCAAAAAATGGGACTGAAGATAGAGTTGGCAAACAGGGTTAAGGAGAATCCAAAGGGATTACATTAAGGAGAAAAAGGTAATTCAGGAGAGAATAGGTCCCTTTAAAGATCAGCAAGACCACCTGTGGAACTGCAGGAGATATGGGTGATGCTAAACAAATGTTTTACATAAGTGTTTATTGTGAAGAAGAAGATGGAATCAAGAGAATTTGGGGAAATAAATAGTGACATCTTGATAAATGTCCACATTACAAAGGAGGAGGTGCAGGACATCTTAAAACATATAAAGGTTGGTAAATCCACAGAAACTGTTCAGGTGTACCTTGAACTCTGTGGGAATCTAGAGAAGTGATTGCTCTGCCCCTTGCTGAGATATTTGTATCATCAGTAGTCACAGGTGAGGTTCCAGAAGACTGGAGGTTGGCTAATGTGGTGCCATTATTCAAGAAACGTGGTAAGGAGAGACAAGGGAACTATAGACCGATGAGTCTGACATTGCTGGTGGGCAGCATGTTGAGGGGGGATCCTGAGGGACTGGATTTACATATATTTGGAAAGGCAAGGGCAGATTAGGGATAGTCAACATGGGCATTGTGTGTGGGAACTCATGTTTCACTAACTTAATGGAGTTTTTTGAAGAAGTAACAAAGAGGATTGATGAAGGCAGAGTGGTGAACATAATCTATAGGTACTTCGGTAAGGCGTTCAATAAAGTTCTGCATGGTAGATTGGTGAGCAAGATTAGGTCACATGGAACACAAGGAGAACTAGCCAGTTGGATACAGAAGGTTGGAGATGAAGGGTGGTGATAGAAGGTTGCTTCTCCAGAAGACTGGAGACCTGTGACCACCACTGTGACACAGCGATTGAAGCTGGGTCCACCATGTTTTGTCATTTATAAAAATGATTTGGATGTGAACATGGGAGGGATAATTAGTAAGTTTGTAATGACACCAAAATTGGAGGTGTAGTGAACAGCGGAGAAGATTCCCTCAGAGTACAACAGGACCTTGATCAGATGGGTTGCTAGGCTGGGGAGTGGCAGATAGAGTTAAATTTAGATAAATGTGTGGTGTTGCATTTTGGAAAGGCAAGTCAGGGTGGGACATATGCAGTTAATGGTAAAGTACTGGGGAGTGTTGCTAAACAGAGCACTTGGAGCGCTGGTTCATAGATGTTTGAAAATGGAGTCACAGGTAGACGGGGTAATGAAGAAGGTGTTTGGTATTTAGATATAGACTTAAGCTTTATTGTCACATGTACAGTGAAATGTGTACAATATGATCAAGCACGGTGCCATCTCAGGTACGAAGGTACCTTACTACAAGACGTAGGTGCACGTAGAAACGCAAAAAACTGAGAAGGAAAGCATTGCTGTGTTTCTTTTATTGGTCAGTGCATTGAGTATGGGAGTTGGGACATCATGTTGTGGCTGTGAAGGACATTGGTTAGCCCACTATTGGAATGCTGCTTTCGAATCTGGTCTTCCTCCTATAGGAAGGATGTTGTGAAATGTAAAATGGTTCAGAAAACATTTACAAGGATGTTGCAGGGTTTGAGTTATAGGGAGAGGCTGAATAGGCTGGGGCTATTTTCCCTGAAACGTCAGAGGCTGAGGGGTGACCTTATAGGGATTTATAAAATCAGGTATGGCAGGGATAGAGTAAATAGACTATGTCTATATTCCAGGTGATAGGAGTCCAAAACTAGAGGTCATAGGTTCAAGGTTCGAGGGGAAAGATTTAAAAGGGACCTAAGGTGCAGTTTTCTTCTTGCAGAGAGTGATGTGTGTAAGGAATGAGCTGCCAGAGGAAGTGGTGAAAGCAAGCTTTATTACAACATTTAAAAGGCACCTGGATGGGTATATTAATAGGAAGGGTTTAGAGGGGTGTGGGCCAAGTGCTGGTGAACGGAACTAGATTAATTTAGGATATTTGTTCAGCATGAATGAGTTGAACTGTAGGGTCTTTTTCCATGCTCTACATCTCTATGATTTGATAACAACTCGGAAATACATGGGGTAGACTGACTAAGTACTGGCACAGGGCTGACCTAAACATTTTTCAACATTTAGTCAAATGACCTGCCAATAACCATGCCTCATGGTTTTCTCTATACTGATGACTTAGAGTCATAAACGTGTACAACGCCGAAACAGACCCTTCCATTAAAGCCATCCTCCCAGAACAGATCTGGTCCCATTTGTCAGCATTTGGCCCTTATCACTCTAAACACTCCTTATTCAAATATCCATCCAGATGCTTTCCAAGATGCTATAATTGGGGAAGAGTTCCCTGGAGGATGAATGCCTCATATTCTGCCTTGGGAGCCTGCAGCCACTCGGGTTAAAATGTGGATTTCAACAGTTTCCTCATTTACCCTCCCCCGATATTATCCCAGTCCCAAGCCTCCAACTCAGCACCGCCCTCCTGACCTGTCCATCACCTTTCCCATCTGTCTGCTCCACCCCACAGCCCCCTGACCTTTACACCTTCTCCCTCACCTTCACCAACCTATCGCTTTCCCAGGTCAGGCAGCATCTGAGGAGTCAGAGAATGTTGATTATCCTACTCCTCAGATGCTGCCTGACCTGCTAAGCTTTTCTAGCACCCCACTCTCAACTCTGATCTCCAGCATCTGCAGTCTTCACTTTCTCCATGCTGTTAGGCAGAGTCATGCTACTGTGTACCACAGGAGAGTCATGACTGGTCGAGTCCCATAGAGACAAATGTAACCCATTGGGTCATTGTTTCTGGAAGGTTTATTCTTCTCGAACAATTCTGCAGGGTTAGTGGTTTGACCAGACCCTCCCACCTACCATTTTCTGTTGTCTCCATGATGTAGGTTAGAAGTGGATGGAAGGCAGACTGTTTGTTGACTTCACATCACACATTCTGGAATAAAATGATGCTGTGATTTTGTAAAATGTCAGATTGCGAGGGAGTTGGGGAACAGATAGCTGGGCCTTTCACTGAGATATTCGTATAATTAACAGCTAAGGCTGAGGTGCCAGAAGACTGGACAGTGGCTACCATTGTGCTATTATTTAAGAAAGGTGGTAGGGTAAAGCTGGGGAACTATAGATCTGTGAGTCTGCTGTCAGTGGTGGGTATGTTTTGAGAAAAAAGAAGTTAAAAAGGTACATGAAGAGGGACAGGTTGTTTATACATGGAGCTTATGGAGAGGCCTGGATATGGATGGCTCTGGAGAGTTTTTTTTGTATCTGGACAGTGAAAACTGAATGGGTGGATTATTTGAGAAGGAATTGTCTTTTTCATTTGTTCAGTTAAGTGTTTGATTTCTTTTTAGTGTTTTTACTTTTTTTGCATGCTTCATTTTAAATCTCTGGATAAGGAAAGGTATTTAATTTTATATATAAGGCGCTACTGAGAGCTTCTTCTTTTTAAGGATTGATATTACTGAGGGCCTGCAAGAGACATTGAGGTGTGATGACTACTAGATTTCGAGGGGTGTAATCACAGCACGATCATTCAGATCGATAACTGCCCGTCAGGAAGGGTATGAAGGTGGTTTCGAAATCTCCTATGGCTATTCCTCTCTCAAACAGATATTCTGTTTTGGGTATCATTCAATGGGAAAAATAGGAGTGGTTGTCAGATCTTGGGCACTAAGAGTGAATCTTATGTTAATTAGGTTTGTCAAGATTTAAAAGATTAATATTTTTTGGGAACTCACCTGCGAGGGGCACAGACAGGAGATTCTGCAGTAGTGAGTGTGAATCTAGGAGAGTACGTTGCTTTTCTGGTGCCAGGGTGAAGGATGTCTCAAAATGTTTGATGCAGATTATCAAAGGGAAGAGTGAGAAGCCGGAAGTTGTTGTGCACATCGGTAAGAATGACATTGTTCAAGAAAGGGTTGAAGCATTACAGAGTGAGTGTAAGAGGTTAGGTAGATGGTTAATAAACAGAATATGAAAAGTAGTAATCTCTAGTTTACTTCTGGTGCCAAGTTCTAACGAGGGAAGGAATAAGGGGATAGGGCAGATAAATCAATGGTTGAAGAGGTGCTGCAATGTGCAGGGATTCAGTTACTTGGATCGTTAGGATCTCTTCTCAGACAGAAGAGATTTCAAAAGGATGGGGTTCACCTGAACTATAAGGGGAGCAATATCCTGGTGCGGAGATTTGCCAGTTCAATATTAGGAGCTTGTAAACATTTAGAGAGGTGGGTGGGGGCTTCCTAAGTAACATTGAAAATGGAAAGAAAGATGGCAATGGTTCTGAATCAGAAAACAGCAAGATAATTAGAAAAGACAAACAAGAACAAGTCAGAAAAGGGAAACTCTGAACGCTTAAACTGTATTTATTTCAATGTAAGAGGCCTTATTGATAAGGCTGATGGACTCAGGGCATGTAAGGGAACTTGGGACTGGGATGTCATCGCTATTACAGAACTTGACTGAGGAATGGAGAAGAGTCGACAAGTGTGGTGCTGGAAAAGCACTGCCGGTCAGGCAGCATCCAAGGAGCAGGAGAGTAGCTCTTCACCAGAAATGAGGGGATGACCCAAGGGAAAGATAAATGGGAGGGATCTCGGTCTGGGAGCAAAGTAGCTGGGAATGTGATAGGGCGATGGAGGAGGGGGGTAATGGTGATAGGTCAGAAAGGAGGGTAGAGTGGGATAGGTGGGAAGGAAGATGGATAGGTAGGACAGTTCAAGAGGGATGTGCCAAGTTGGAATGTTGGATCTGGGATAAGGTGGCGGGGGGAATGAAGAAACCGAGGGAATCTACATTGATCCCGTGTGGTTTGAGGGGCCCAAGGTAGAAGATGAGGCTTTCTACCTCCAGGTGGTTAGAGTTTGGCAAACACTTTAACTCCTCCCCCACCCTGACTCCTACTCTGCCAAGGATATACCAGTACTGGACCTCCTCCACAGCCAAACTCCAGCCACCCGAAATCTGGAGGAAGAATATATTATCTTCCGCCTTGGGACCATCCAACCACACGGGATCAATGTAGATTCCACCAGCTTCTTCATTTCACCTCCCCCCTCCTTATCATCGAGCCAACCATCCAACCAGGCACCACCCTCTGGAACTGTCCTACCAGTCCATCTTCGAATGGTAAGGGATTTAAATTTTCTAAACATTGATTCAGATTGCCAGAGTGTTAAACAGTTTTGATGGTGAAGGATTTGTTAAATTGCAAGAAAATTTCCTTTGTCAAGATATAAATGTTCCTACTAGAGAAGGATCCAAACTGAACTTCTCTTGGGAAATAAGACAGACCAAGTGACTGAGTGTTAGTCAGGGAACACTTTGGGACCAGTGATCATAAAACTATCAGTTTTAAAATTGTTATGGAAAGGAACAGGTCTTCCATAAAAGTTAAAGTTCTAAATTAGAGTAAGGCAAATTTTAAAAATATGAAACAAGAACTTTCAAAAGTTGATTGGAGTAGACTGGTCACAGGTAAAAGGAACTAGGAGGAAGTGAGGATGGTAATGCTGGAGATCAGAGTCACGAGTGTGGTGTTGGAAAAACATAGCAGGTTTCCTACTCGTGGGATGCTGCCTGACTTGCTGTGCTTTTCCAGCACCACACTCTTGACTCTGTTCGCAGGTAAAAGGATGACTGACAAGTGGGAGGCCTTCAAAAGTATGATAACACGAGTCCAGAAACATTCTGTTCCTGTTAGAGTGAAAGGCAAGGCTGGTAAGATTAGGGAACAATGGATGAATAAAAATGCTGAAGTTCAAGTCAAGAATGAAAAAAACTATCAGAGAGATAATTGGGATGAACTGAATGTCTTGAAGAGTATAAAGAGTGAAGAGACATCCTTAAGAAGGAAATGAGGAAGGCAACGAGGGGACAGGAGATAGTCTTGGCAGATAAGGTAAAGATAATCCAAAGAGATTCTGGAAATACATTAAGAATGAGGGAGCAACTGGAGAGAGATAGGACCCCTTAAAGATCAACGAGGTTGTCTTTGTGTTGAACCTCAAGAGATGGGAGGGATATAAATGAATAATTCTGTTTTACTGTTGGGAAGGAATTGGATGCGAAAGAAATCAGGGAAACAAATACTGATGTTTTGGAAACAGTTTACAGTACAGAAGAGGAAGTGCTGGAGATCTTAAAAAACATAAAGGCAGATAAACCTCCAGAACCTGATCAAGTGTGTCCCAGGACACTGTGGGAAGTTATAGAGAAAATTGCAGGGCCCCTAACAGAAATATTTGTACCATCAATAAACACAGATGAAGAATTGGAGGACTGGGGTGTGTCTAATATGCCATTGTTTAAGAAGGGATGTGAGGAGAAGCCTGGGAATGATCGACCCGTGAGTCTCACTTCGGTGGTGGGCACATTTTTGGAGATGATTCTGAAAGATAGGATTTACACAGGGTGGAGAGGAAAGGATTGATTTGAGATGATCAGTATGGTTTTGTGTGAGGAAAATCATTTTTGACACACTTAGTTAGGTTTGTTTTTTGGAAGTAACAAAAAACGATGAGGAAAGAGTGATTGATGGTGTTTGCTTGGCCTTTAGCAAAGACTTTGACAAGGTTAGACTAATTAGTAAAGTTAGATCACATGGGATTCAGGGTGGGCTTGCCAATTGGATATGTAGAACGTAGAACATAGAACAATACAGCACAGAACAGGCCCTTCGGCCCACGGTGTTGTGCCGAACATTTGTCCTAGCTTAAGCACCTATCCATGTACCTATCCAATTGCCGCTTAAAGGTCACCGATGATTCTGACTCTGCCACTCCCATAAGCAGTGCTGTCATGCCCCCACCACTCTCTGGGTAAAGAACCTACCCCTGATATCGCCCCATACCTTCCACCCTTCACCTTAAATTTATGTCCCCTTGTAACACTCTGTTGTACCCGGGGAAAAAAGTCTCTGACTGTCTACTCTATCTATTCCCCTGATCATCTCATAAACCTCTATCAAGTCACCCCTCATCCTTCGCCGTTCCAATGAGAAAAGGCCTAGCACTGTCAACCTATCCTCGTACGACCTATTCTCCATTCCAGGCAACATCCTGGTAAATCTCCTCTGCACCCTCTCCAAAGCTTCCACATCTTTCCTAAAATGAGGTGACCAGAACAGCACACAGTACTCTAAATGTGGCCTGACCAAGGTCCAATGCAGCTGCAACATCACCTCACGACTCTTGAATTCAATCCCTCTGCTGATGAACGCTAATACACCATAGCCCTTCTTTCAAGCTCTATCCACCTGAGTGGCAACTTTCAAAGATCTATGAACATAGACCCCAAGATCCCTCTGCTCCTCCACCTTACTAAGAACCCTACTGTTAACCCTGTATTCCGCATTCTTATTTGTCCTTCAAAAATGGACAACCTCATACTTGACAGGGTTGAACTCCATCAGCCACTCCTCAGCCCAGCTCTGCATCATATCTAAGTCCCTTTGCAGCCGACAACAGCCCTCCTCACTATCCACAACTCCACCAATCTTCGTATCATCTGCAAATTTACTGACCCACCCTTCGACTTCCTCTTCCAAGTCATTAATAAAAATTTAGAAACAGCAGAGGAACTCCACTTGTAACTGGGCTCCAGGCTGAATATTTAACATCTACCACCACTCTCTGACTTCGACCGGTTAGCCAGTTCTCTATCCAACTGGCCAAACTTCCTACTATCCCATGCCTCCTGACTTTCTGCATAAGCCTCCCATGGGGAACCTTATCAAATGCCTTACTAAAATCCATGTAATTGGCTTAACGGTAGGAGACAGCAGGTGATGGTGGATCATTGTTTTTCAGACCGCAGGACTCTGACCAACGGTATTCCACAGGGAGCGGTACTGGCTCCACTTCTGTTTGTCATTGAAATGAATGATTTAGATGAGAATATCCGAGGCATGGTTAGTAAGTTTGTGGATGACACCAAAATTGGTGAAACAGACAGTGAAGAATGTTACCTGAGATTACAAGGAGATCTTGATCAATTGGGCTAAAGGGCTGAGGGATGGCAGATGGAATTTAATTTGGATGAATGTGAGGAATTGCTTGTGGTAATACAACCAAGAACAGGACTTACTGGTAGGGCCCTGGGTAGTGTTGCAGAGAGGAAAGAGCTCGGGGTTCCGGGACATATTTCTTTGAAGTTTGCATCATAGGTAGACAGGGTAGTTAAGGAGGTATTTAGCACACTTGCCTTCATTACTCCTATACTCAAAGGTCTGTGCAATGTCGGAACTGACATTATATTGAAATTCTACAGGGCATTGGTGAGGCCTCTTCTGGTTTAATATATGCAATTCTCATTATTTTGTGATAGGAAGGATATTTTGACACTGGAGAGGGTTCAGTAAAGATTTACCAAGATGTTGCCAGGAATGGAGGGTTTCAGATAAAAACATGGACTGGAAAGGTGAGGACTTTTTTCCACTGTTGTATTGGAGGTTGAGGAGTGACCTTATTGATGTTTAAAAAACCTTGAGGTACATAGATAAGGTGAATGACAAGGGTCTTTTCCCTCGGGTGGGGAGTTCAAACCAAAGGGGTATATTTTTAAGGTGAGAGGAGAAAGATTGAAAAACGACATGAGGGGCAAAATCTTCAGTAGTTTCGGTTTAGAATGAAATGCCAGAGGAAGTGATGGATGCAGATACAGTTACAATGATTAAAATACATTTGGATAAGTTCATGAATAGGAAAGGTTTGGAGGGATATGGGACAAGCGCAGGCAGGTGGGAATAGTTTAGTTTTGGAACATGGTCAGTGTGGCCTGATTGGTCCGAAGGGTCTGTCTCCGTGCTGGATGACTCTATGACTCCATGACATTACGGTACACAGTCAAAAGACACATTAGTCTCTGCACATGCTCACTTTGTCCTCCAGAGCAGAGGCTGGGACACAGCAAGGGGAAGGGTATTGTTGATGGATGGAGATACTGAGGGGCTTTTATATGCAGTGGGTGTATAATGGAGGAACAACAGAGGGACAGTTCAGGATAAATGGAGCTGCACAAGGGAGAGCAATTAAATAGGGGCCATGGAGGGGGACAGCTAAATTTGCAGTGGGGGGCGGGGGGTTGTCCAAAATTGAAGGGGGGGTGGGGCGCAGATTCAGGATTGAAAGACAGAAATCAAGAAGAGAGGGGAAGACAGAGAGAGAATGAGAGAAGAAGAAAGAGAGCAAGAGAGTGGGAAAGAACATAGACAAAGGAAGAAGGAAGAGAGAAAAACACAAAAGGAGAGTCTGTCAGGAGAGAGAGAGAAAGATAATGTGAGAGAGAAAGGTTGAGAGGGAGAGAGATACATGAAGTGATACAGACAGCGAGTGAGAATCAGAGGCAAAGAGAGAGACAGAGAGAGGGAAAAGAGGAAAAATCAGACAGGTACAAACAGGAGATAAGGAAAGATGTGGCGAGATTAAAGAGTTGATATTCACCATTCTGGTTGGTCTGAGCTCTCTTGATGGTCTCTCATACTTCCTCCCTCCCATTTGGGACAGACTCTGCTCCAGGGGCTGGCTTTAGGAGGGGCTGGTTCAGGGAGGGGGTGAGGTTAAAGGATTAAAACTGGGATTGAGATTCAAATACTCCCCACACTCTCACACACACAGACAGACAGAAACACACCGATACTCACCCCCTGCTTAGTGCACACGGTGAAAGTGACAATGGCTGCCAGAACCTGTTTGAAATATCCGCAGCTCTCTCACTCAGAGCCCCTTCTCTGCCCTAGTCCCAGCTTCCTGTACCCAAGGCATACCTCCCCCAGGGATGGAGCACAGCCAGAGCCATCTCAGTGGTTTAGAGGGGGGAGGGAGGGAGGAGGTGTGAGAGAATGATTAGATTAGATTAGATTACCTACAGTGTGGAAACAGGCCCTTCGGCCCAACAAGCCCACACCGCCCCGCCGAAGCGCAACCCACCCATACCCCTACATCTACCCCTTACCAAACACTACGGGCAATTTAGCATGGCCAATCCACCTGGCCTGCACATCTTTTGGACTGTGGGAGGAAACCGGAGCACCCGGAGGAAACCCACACAGACACGGGGAGAATGTGCAAACTCCACACAGTCAGTCGCCTGAGGTGGGAATTGTACCCGGGTGTCTGGCGCTGTGAGGCAGCAGTGCTAACCACTGTGCCACCGTGCCGCCCCAATGCAGCAGGGAAACAGTTTCATCCAGTCTGCCTTTGTCTACTCCTGTTTTGCATTTTATTATCTTGGAATGAAAGCCAAATGTATTTTCAAAATGATCCAATTCCTTTTGTCTTTGGGGTTTCCTATTGATTATTGTAAAAAATCCCAACATGCGATTACCAGGAATCTAACCCAGGTCACCTGCTTGGAAGACAGCTACACTAACCACGATAGCACCATCACCGTGCACTTTACCACAACACAGTCCCCAAACATAGTTAAAACGACCTTTATCATGACAAATTAAACAGAGGTAATGTTGATTCACTGAATGTGATATTGGGTCAGGTAACAATAACTTATATGAAGAGGTAGATTTGAAGAAGCATCTGAAATCGGAGAGGGAGCTGGGTCATTGGGTGGGTACAGGGAGGGAGTCCAGAAATCCATCTGGTTGGGCTTCGATTCCCCTGGCAACGCTTCAGCTGGTTCATCGAAAGGAACAAATAAAGAACCGGGATGATATCAGAGAAATAGTTTAGTACAGACTGCCTTTGACTTCCTCTGCTTCCAGAGATGGTAATGTGGGATATAGGTAAAGTAGTGTTACTTCTGCACTCATAATTACTTATGCAAGGTAAATGAACTCACACCAGTGTTTAATTGTTTCAACCAAGAGCTGAGTCAACAAGAATGAAAACTATGTGAAGGAAATAGATAATTGTTTTTGTATTAGCTAAAATGAGCATACAAGAATGAAATGTGCCTGCAAACAATGATAGATGTTCCAGACAAATAGATAAGGTGCTGTGAGGGGAGGGGGTTAAGCTTGATATACCTGTACAAACAGTAGTTATAATCATCTATTTCCCGCTTCCGCAAAAACAAGAACAAACCACAATCAAGAAGTCATGAGGTCATAAGGTCATACCAAGTGAGGGAAACAGAAGATAGTGAAGGAGGATATAACTAACAATGGACCACAGCAGGATGTGGTCAAACAGCCTTGTGAGGCCAGAAATAAGCACTTTGTCACAGACAAGGCCGGATAAGGCAAGAGATTAACAAGAGTCATGGGCACCGGTCTTAGAGAGGTGGGAGATGTGAACAAGGGAGGAGCATTGGGAGGAGAGAATAGGAACAAATTACATAAATACTAAGTACGAGTTGAATTCAGTGTGTATGTGTGACTGCCGTTGTACACAGTTGACACCACACCCATCTTGCAAGAGTGAAATAAATGACACTACTGATTCAGATCTTGTCTCGGACGAAAATTATTGAAGTGAGTGAGCTTCATTTCTCACAATTGGGGGCCGTCCGGGATATTCTTCCATTGCCGGGGGCAGTGGCTGGTCCTGGACACTGGGAAGACACGTCCCGTTCCCAATTGAGGGGTCTCATGTCCCAGTTTGGTCCACTCCATTGGGCGACTGGTACGAATCTCACAAGAGAGACATCTGAATCAGACAGTGAAAGGAGGTTGATAGGAAATACGGCAAAAAGGGGCCAGGCAACTCTGTGCACAGACCAAGGTAAGAACATTGACTTTTAAGTACTGCCTTGGTGGCTGGGATTGAGTTCTAGTAGTTCATAAGGGACTAACAAAGGAACTCAATATGGGCTGTGCCGTGGGTAAGGAAAAAGCCTCCGGGAAAACAAAGGAAAAAGGCAATGGAAATGGAGATGGAGTCCCTTACAACATACCTCCAGAAAGTCCGTTGGGCAGGATGTTGTGGAATTGGAAAAATATTACTTGTACAAGGGAAAAAGATAGGAAAAAGATGATTAAATATTGTTGCTTTGTATGGACTGAGGAATCTATTCTTCGTCCCAACGTCTTCTGGCCAAAGTACGGGTCAGACGAAGACTGGGTTTGTAAATATTTGAATTTATATGTCAATGAAAAACAGCCTGACAGTCAGGAGGAATCAGATCATGCTTCAAGTTGGAAGGACTGGTAGCTGGAGGGCTACTGAGAGTACACTTTGTAACTAAATCATGGCCAGACATCCAGAAAAATATTCAAAAGATAGAGGGGTGAAGCGAAGAGCACCCAGAGGTGTTGTTGCGGGAAGCTCAGAAAGTGTCTGTGAGATATGGTGTGTAAGAGAGAGGGAACGAAAAGTGCTGTACAGCTGGGAGAAAGTTTAACCCTTTGTGATTCGGTTTGAATGCACATTTGTTTGTTGGTGACTGAATGTTTGTGCTTTATTCCCTGGACTGTTTTGAATCTGATTTTTATTAAACATTGGGTGATGAAGAATGGCCATTAGGTGGCCCTAAGGCCGTTCAGTTGGTTAAATCGGGTCAGCAATTGATCTGGTAATGTAACATGAGAAGTAGAAACAAAAGACAAAAATAATGATAAGCTACGATTGATGAGATACTAAAGAAAAGGGACAAACCTAAAGGGAGAAAGAAACTGGAATGGTCGTTGAGGAGATGTTAAGGGGTCTGGTGGACAGGAACAAGGATCGAAGTGGAAATCCCCACAGCTGGGATGTTATTACTGTGAAAGGACGGGTCACTTTAAGAGAGAGTGTCCAGATTTGAAAAAGGAAGTAAAGACAGTACCGTTTATGAACCTTGATGAAAAATAGGGATGTCAGGAGTTCCTGCCACCGGGGACCCAGCAGGAACCCTTGATAAATTTAAAGGTGACACTTTATGAAGAGGACATAGTTTTCCTAGTCGATATGGGGGCAGTAAGGTCATCCTTAAAATTTAAGCCCAAGGCAGTGGGAACGAATGAGTTAATTGGATTATGGTGACAGTTTTGTGATGAGAGGCACGAAGAATCAGTTTTGCGTTCATGACAAAATACTGCCACCAAATTGGGATTGAATTAACTGCAAGTGGTGCTATGAAATCTGTTGAGGTTCTTAAAAATGAATGTGCTCGAGCAAAACAATTACAGAAACAGATTGAGAAGTCACAAGTGGGACTATTTCTATGGGATTGTATATTAAGTCTTTTGGTGCTTCAACACGATTTTTAGAACGCAGGGGAAGCTTAGGGTTATGATACAAGCTCTCTTAGTATTGGGATTTTGTCAAACATTATTTTCATATGTGTTATTAATGGTTCTTGAGTCTGATAGTCCGCAAGTAATAGACCTGATGCATGTAACTTTGTAAATTGTGAGGATGTAGATAATCAGAGACAGTACAGTAGCTCAGAGTCCTTTGGGGATGGTACTTGGTATAATGGTCTTGTCACAGTACACCGGCCCCCCTTCCGATCAGGTCTTGATTGTCCCGATAAAGAGCATAACCCAATGTACCTAACGATAAAGAAAACCACATGGCACAATGCAATTCTGGGGGGTGGGGTGGGGGGCGGGGGAGGGGCACCTGTCAGGTACAATTAAATTAAACATTTGGGATAGAAATGAAAACAAACGAGAAGGATTTCTCGGGCTGTTGTTTTTGAATTAGCGTAGGTCAGGGAAAACGGACAGAACTACTGGATAATAAGATATTTGAATTTATATGTCAATGAAAAACAGCCTGACAGTCAGGAGGAATCAGATCATGCTTCAAGTTGGAAGGACTGGTAGCTGGAGGGCTACTGAGAGTACACTTTGTAACTAAATCATGGCCAGACATCCAGAAAAATATTCAAAAGATAGAGGGGTGAAGCGAAGAGCACCCAGAGGTGTTGTTGCGGGAAGCTCAGAAAGTGTCTGTGAGATATGGTGTGTAAGAGAGAGGGAACAAAAAGTGCTGTTCACCCCTCTATCAAATAATAAGATCACCCCTCCCGATGTCCCTACAGTAGTACAAATTACAGAGGTGAAGGACTTGAAACAGACCATTGAAATAGAAACTGGATATAGGGATGCAAATGCCTGGGTTGAATGGGTAAAGTATACTGTAAAAAGTCTGAACAAAAGCAATTGCTATGCATGTGCCTCCAGTAGGCCCGTGGCCCAGCCCTTTCCGCTTGGGTGGAAGCGAGACAGGAAGGGCATGAAATATACGATAGCCCTGTACCAGGATGAGACTGTATGGAATGATAGGAATTGTACCTCCCTATCTCTGATGTTCCCTCCCTTGGAAAAGAAAGATTTAAAAGCACCCCCCCCACCACCATGTTTTAAGCTGCAGTTGGAAATCACACGCCATGTGTGCTTAGACGAGGTACAAATCGGTCGAGAGATTTGGGGGATCTGAAATTATGTACAGAGATTAAGAATGTCACTGAAATGGACAAGGGAGGGAACTACTTAGCACTAAAGGTTCCCCAAGCGGATCTGTGGTAGTACTGAAGAGGCAAAATATTGAGATCCACCCTACCTCCGGATTGGAGAGGGATATGTGCAATTGTACAATTGGCTATTCCACTTACCATGGCATTTGAGAAGGAAAAGATAGGAGGGAAAAATAGAAGGAGTAAGAGATCACTGTAAGACACCTCTTTCGATGGCAGGATTTATCTAAACTCTATATGAGTCCCTGGTGGGAGGGGGGGGGGGGGGGTTAGCTGATGAGTTCAAGGCTCGCAACCAGATTGCAGCAGGCTTAGAGTCATCTCTCTTCTGGTGGGTAACAATTAATAAAAATGTAGATTGGATAAATTACATTTTCTATAATCAACAGTGATTTATAAATTATACAAGAGATGCGGTTAAAGGCATATCAGAACAGCTTGATGCGACAAGTGGGATGGCATGGGAAAACAGAATGGCCCTTGATATGATTCTAGCAGAAAAAGGGTGTGTGTGTGTGATGTTAGGAGGAAGCTGTTGTCCCTTTATTCCTAATAATACCACGCCTGATGGTTCAATTACTCAGGCCGTAAGAGGATTGACTACCTTAGTAGAGGAACTGGCTGAGAATTCAGGGGTAGACACATCTCTCACGGGATGGCTTGAATCATGGTTTGGAAAATGGAAGGGGGTGGTGGTTTCCATCCTTACTTCCCTGAGAGTAGAAGCAGGGGTATTGATAGCCATTGGCTGTTGCATCATACGAGGTCTCACCCAAAGACTGATTGAGACTGTCTTAATGAAACAAATGCCCCTAAAGAGCAATCAGACAGAAGGCCTTCATTGTTAAACAATGAAGGAATAAGTGACCTCAGGGAGATTTCCAAAATAAATGAAATTTTGGGTAAGATGCTCGTCAATTTGGAAGCGACATAAGAAAAATGCAGAAGGTAACAAATGGTAATTAACGAAAAAGGGGGAAATTGTGGGGATATAGGTAAAGTAGTGTTACTTCTGCAATCATAATTACTTACGCAAGGTAAATGAACTCACACCAGTGTATAGTTGTTTCAGCCAAGAGCTGAGTCAACAAGAATGGAAATTATGTGAAGGAAATAGATAATTGTTTTTGTATTAGCTAAAATGTGCATACAAGAATGCATTGTGCCTGCAAAACAATGGTAGGTGTCCCAGACAAATAGAAAAGGTGCTGTGAGGGGAGAGGGTTAAGCTAGATATGCCTGTACAAACAGTAGTTATAAGCATCTGTTTCCTGCTTCTGCAAAAACAAGAACAAACCACAATCAAGAAGTCATGAAGTCATAAGGTCATAACAAGTGAGGGAAATAGATGGTAGTGAAGGAGGATATACCTAACAATGGACCACAGCAGGATGTGGTCAAACAGCCTTGTGAGGCCAGAAATAAGCACTTTGTCACAGACAAGGCCCGATAAGGCAAGAGATTAACAAGAGTCATGGGCGCCGGTCTTAGATAAGTGGGGGATGTAAACGGGAGGAGCAAAGGGAGGAGAGAATAGGAACAAATTACATAAATATTGTGTACTAGTTGAATTCCGTGTGTGTGTGTGTGACTGCCTGTATACACAGTAGACACCACACCCATCTTGCAAGAGCGAAATAAATGACACTACTGATTCAGATCTTGTCTCGGACTGAAATTATTGGAGTGAGCTTCGTTTCTCACAGTAAGAATTTACGTGGAGGAACAGAAAGTTCAGGAAGTGAGAAGGTCAGTAGGATTAGCAGATGAGTACGTGTTGGCACATAAGACAAGCTGCTGGCTAAAATTTTGTCCAGTGAGGGATAGAAGTTGGGAGAAAGGGATATCCTACACTATGAAAGGACATATGTAAGAATCAGATGGGGAGGACTAATGCTATTGTCTATGAAGTAGACGTAGGGAATACTGCTCCGATAAAACTGCTCCCCTATCAGCTTAATCCTCTCAAAGCCAGACAGGTCTAGAAGGAGGTGAAGGTTATGCTTGATGAGGACATCATCGAACCAAGCCAGAACGAGTGGAGTTCGGTGAGTGTCTTAGTTCCGAACCAGATGGGACTCAATGATTCTGCATGGAGTGTCGAAGGTCAACACCAACTCATATCGAATTCCCTGATTGGAGGACTGCATTGAGAAAGTCGGACAAGTCAGTTACACCACCAGGTTGGACTTAATGCCTGTTTACTGGCAGGTACCTTTATCAGAGTTGGTGAAATAAATTTCTGTGTTTGTCACTCCAAATGGGCTATATCAGTTTAAAGTGAATGAAGAATGTGCCCACCACATTCCAAATCTCATGAACAAAGTTGTAACTGGGTTAACAAAATGTGCAGTCTATTTGGACGATGGAGTGATCTTTAGTAATTCCTGGAAAGATCATATGGTACAGTTGGCAGAGCTCTTTGAACGACATTGTGAAAGATGTTGTGAAACTTGAAAGGGTTCAGAGAAGATTTACAAAGATTTTGCCAGGGTTGGAGGATTTGAGCTGTCGGGAGAAGTTAAATATGCTAGGGCTGTTTTCCCAGGAGCGTCGGAGGCTGAGTGGTAATGTTACAGAGGTTTATAAAATCAGGAGAGGCATGGTTAGAATCAATAGACAAAGTATTTTCCCTAGGGTCGGGGTGTCCAGAACTAGAGGGCACAGGTTTAGGGTGAGAAGGGAAAGATAAAGAAGAGACCTAAGGGACAACTTTTTTCACACAGAGGGTGGCAAGTGTATGGAATGAGCTGCCAGTGGACGTGGTGGAGGCTGGTACAATTGCAACATTTAAAAGGCATCTGGATGGGTATAAGAATAGGAAGGGTTTGGAGCGATATGGGACAGGTGCTGGCACATGGGACTAGATTGGGTTGGGATACCTGGTCAGCGTGGACGAGTTAGAGCAATGGGTCTGTCTCCATGGTGTACATCTCTATGACTCTGTGACTATGAGAGGCAAAACTGGTGATAGACTGAAATAAAATGGAACTTGCAAAAGCTGAGGTGACATTCTTGGGACGTAACATCGGTCATGGAAGGTGATCCCACAGAACGCAAAGACGAAAGCCATCTAGGAATTTCCACAACCAACCTTGAAGAAAGAGGTGCTTCAATTCTTTAGACTCAGCGGATTCTATCGGAAGTTTGTTCCAAACTTTAGCAGTGTAGTGGTACTGTTAACCGATTTACTGATGAAGAACACAAAGTTTCAGTGGTCAGAACCATGCCAGGAGGCATTCAACCATTTCAAATCGATATTAACCACCAAACCAGTTTTAGCTACAACAAATGTTTCAAAACCTTTTAAAGTCGCCATCGATGCTAGTGACAGTGGAGTTGGAGCTCCTCCAGGAAGATGAGGATGGGATTGAACTGCCAGTTGGTTACTTTTCGAAGAAGATCAACATCCACCAGAGAAAACACTCCACAATCGAAAAGGAACTACTGAGTTTGGTACTGGCCTTCCAACATGTTAATGTGGATGTCATGAACAATGTGTCGGAGACGGCTGTATACACTGACCACAATCCACTTACATTCTTGGAATGTTTTAAAGATAAGAATCTGAGACTATTTCATTGGAGTCTGATGTTACAGACTTTTCATTTAAAAATCATACATGTTGTGGTCAGAAGAATGTAATCACAGATGCGTTATCCCCCCAAATGGAATACCTGCCTACCAACCCCGCCCCCTCCCAGCAGAAGCCCCCCTCTGGTTGAGTGCGTGCTCTCTTCCCCCACAGTAAAAAAAAACTGTCACGTTTTGTAGCTCAAGCAAATGACACGGCGACCTCGGGGAATGTAAAAGTTAACTATTCAAAAACTGTGAAGCAAAAATGAGTAAACATGTACATGTAATAAAAATATTTACTGTATGTAGTTAAACAATTAAATTCTACATTCTTTGGTACTATTTGCGCAACCTCTCAAAAAAAATAAAATCTTGAGTAAGGAAACATGTACTTCTTGGTGGATGAGGTCAAATGTAAAAAGAAATCAAATCCAAGTCTGTAAACACAGCACATCTTAAAAATGTGTTGCTGGAAAAGCGCAGCAGATCAGGCAGCATCAAAGGAGAAGGACAATCGATGTTTCAGGCAGAAGCCCTTCTTCTTCTTCTCCTTTGATGCTGCCTGACCTACTGCACTTTTCTAGCAACACATTTTCAGCTCTGATCTCCAGCATCTGCAGTCCTCCCTTTCTCCTAGTTGATTTTAAACACAGCATACCGTCCATTTTAATCTCCCCAGTGGGAAATGCAGTCTTTGTCCATAGTAGCATAAAACTAATGTCTAACTGACCTAGTTAGGCCCAAACATCAAACCGCCTCTGGAACTGCATTTTTGAAACGTTTTTATTCACAAGGTCCATAGCCCGACCCAAGCCATCAAACCTATGTGTTAGCCTGCTCGGCAAGATGATATGTAATATCTCTGGATAACAAAGGCCAAATTTAATGTTAGGACATGAGTGAGGCTCCTTCTTTACCTTGGCAAAAGCCGCATGCTGCTTAGCAACAGTCGGGTGAAATCAGGAAAAATGTATCCTCTCTTTCCATTATACACAAGGAGAGAAGCTACTCCAGCACAGCACAGAATGTGATTTCTCATTTGAAACTGGTTCACCCTGACAACCATCGGGCGAGGTAACTCACCTTCTTTCAGGTTAGCACGCAGCATACAATGAGCCTCGTCCAACACGGGTTTAGCCTCAAGTCTGAGCAAGTCCTGTAAAAGTCAGGCTATAAATTCTGTTGAATGAAAATCCTCCGATTCTTTGGGTAAACCCACAAGTCGAATATTATTCCTGGAGCAGGCCTCCAAGTCTTCACATTTCTTCGTCAGAGACTCAATCATAGCAGATAACATTAGCTTGGAGGTTAGTTATCTGGTTATCATGCTCATGAGCCAAATGTTCCAGGTTCAAAATACTCCTGCATTGCGAAGAAACGTTTTCCTCCAACAGCTTCAGAGTAGCTGTTACCTCCTGGTTCAGAAATATAAAGAAGGAACCAGGTCAGACTTATGTTGAGTTTGAAGGAATTGAACATAATCATTTTGATAGATGGATGTGAGCCTTAAAGATTGATAAGACCTATGAGGCTCTGAGAGATTACTCTGCTGGAGGAGTTTAAAAACTCACTTCCAGAGATGGTAAGAATTCAGGAGGAGGATTAGAAAGTTCAGGAAGTGAGAAGGGCAGCAGGATTATCAGATGAGTACGTGTTGGTGCAGGAGAGAAGCTTCAGGGCAAATGTGAGGGATAGAAGTTGGGAGAAGGGGATATCCTACATGAGGAAACAAAAAGTAGAGAACACGTAAATATTTACCACAGGTTCGAAAACAAGCCCAAGATGGTGGAAAGGAGGTGAAAGGCCTCAGTGTTCCCACGGTGGGAAAGTGACACATGTAAAGACACAGTGCTGGTTGTTGAAGAAAGGCATTGTGGGAAAAGAAGCTAAGCCAGTGGCGTTAGTGAAGGTGGTAAAGGAAACCCCAATAAGAGCCGAGGAGCTGCAGGAGAGGCAGGGGCTGGGTATGGGGTTAGGACCTGATCTCTACAAAGAATTTGCCTCTGTAGGTGAAGTTTACTCTGAAAGAACAGGGGGAGAAGGACAAGAAATTATAATTTTGAGAAACACAGTATCTAACCAGTCTCTAATGTAAGAGTTGAGTGAAATTGCACTGTTCCTGATCTGTTACCCGAGAGTTTGGTAATTTGTGGGATAGACGGACAGAAATTTAGCATTCCCTTACATAAGATCAGGTTGGAGTGCCAACTCAAGGCTGGGAGAATAACAGTCAGAGTTTGACAGAGTGTTAGTTCCAGGAATTCAGTTTGTTCTTGTGAATGATTTGGCAGGATCCAAGATGGGAGTGACATCACTTCCTGTGGTGAAGCCCAAGGAAGATCACCAAACTGAGGAATTAAAAGGAAAATATCCTGATAACTTCCCAGACTGAGTAGTAACAAGATCTCACTAACATAAGTCACAGCACAAAGCAAAAACTGAAGAGAAGGATGAAGGAGTTGAGGTTCAGTTAGCAGACACCCTGTTTGACGTAATGGTGCAGGAAAAACCTGAATGGGCAGAGGGTCAGACAGAAGTGAAAGGACTTGCAACAGAAAGATAAGATGATAAAAGATATATAAGTGGATGTGTACTCCGAAAAGGAGGCAAAGAGTATTCCGGAGGGTTATTATCTGAAGGATAGAATCCAAAGACGGAAATGGAGACCACGGCAGGTTAGTACAGAGGAGAAATGGGCCGAAGTGCACCAGATTGTGTTGCCGGTAGCACACAGACAGGAGATGTTATGGGTAGCACATGAACTACCTGTAGGAGGTCACCTAGGGGTACGAAAGATTCAGGCTAAAGGTACAAAAACATTTTTATTGGACTGGAATTAAGAAGGATGTGGTTAACTTTTGTCGTACGTGTCATATATGCCAAATGGTCGGTAAGCCACAGGCGGTAATAAAACCAGCACCTTTATTGCTAATTCCCTTTTGTGTGGGTTGTAATTGATTGTGTAGGTCCCCTCCCGAGAACTCAAATTGAGAACCAGTACTTATGGACCATAATGGATGTGACTACCAGATTTCTGGAGGCAATTCCATTACAGAGTATCAAGGCAAAAAATGTGGGAGAAGAGTTAGTAGCTTTGTTCACATGGTATGGGCTCCCCAGAGAGATTCAGTCCGACCAAGGATCAAATTTTACTGTTAGGCTGTTTCAGGAGGTTACGGATAGCTTAGGTATACAGCACTTTAAATCCAGTGAATATGATCCTGAATTCCAAGGAGCTTTAGAAAGGTGGCATCAGGCCTTGAAGACCATGTTGACAACATACTGTCAGGATCACCCGAAGGATTGGGATAAAGGTATCCCATTCATATTGTTTGCCATTAGACATGCCCCAAATAAATCTACTCAAATTACTCCCTTCTAGTTAATATTCCACATGAAGTGAGAGGCTGTTTGAAATGAATCAAAGAGAAATTAACAGGACCAAAGTCATAGATCTCACACTTAGATGATGTATCAGAGGTGATAAAGAGACTAAATCGACTAGATGAGATAGCTAACCAGCACGTAAAGAGGGCACAGCGTAGAATGAAGCAGGTGGCAAATGAAAAACTCTGAAACTCAAACATTTTTCCAAGGGGATGATGTGTTAGTATTGTTACAAGAATTGGCAATCCCTTCAAAACCAGGTTTAGGGGACCTATCAGATTGAGAAAAAGTTAAGTCAGGTCATCTATCTAGTAAAGATGGCAGATGGAAGAAAAACTGTACTGGGGATGTCATGTGAACATGTTGGAACCTCATTATGGTAGAGAGAAAGAACGGGAGAAATGGGTGTTAGTTACTGCCCCACAGAGCGAGGAATCAAATCCAGATATTGTGAATTTTGATGTGCCTCAAAATATGTTAACAATGAACAAGTCCTTGAGAAGTTGTACATGTTAGTAAGCTGTCAGTCTCAGGAGCATAGAACACAGTTGAAAGGTTTATTATTACAGTTTGAAGACATATGTGAGAATCAGATGGGGAGGACTAATGCTGGTGTACTTTAAGTGGACATAGGGAATACTGTTCTGATAAAACAACACCCCTATCAGCTTCATCTTTTCAAAGCCAGACAGGTCCAGATGGAGATAGAGGCCATGCTTGACAAGGACAGCATTGAATTGAGCCAGAGTGAGTGGAGTTTGCCGATCATCTCAGTTCCCAGACCAAATGGGACTCAATGATTTTTTGTGGATTATTGGAAGGTGAACACCGTTACAAAATCAGAATCATATCAGACAAGTCAGTTACATCACAAAGTTAGACTTACTGCATGGTTACCTTTGTCAGAGAAGGTGATAGAAATTTCTGTGTTTGTAACCCCAAATGGGCTACATCAATACAAGGCGATGTTTTTTTGGAATGAATAATGCACCCAACACATTTCAAAGACTCCTGAACAAAGTTGTGTCTGGGTTAATAGACTGTGCAGTCTATGGGGACGATGTAGTAACCTTTGGTAAGTCCTGGAAAGGTCACATGGTACAGTTGGCAGAACTCTGAACGACTATGAGAAGCAAAACTGGTAACAAACTTCAACAACACTGAATTTGCGCAAGCAGAGGTGACATTCTTGGGATGTAACATCAGTCATGGAAGGTTGACCCCCATGGAATGCAAAGACGAAGGCCATCAAGGAATTTCCACAACCAACCTCGAACAAAGAGGTGCATCAATTCTCGGGACTAAGCAGATTCTATCAGAAGTTTGTTCCAAACTTCAGCAGTGTAGTGGCACTGTTTACCAATTTGCTGAAGAATAACACAACGTTTTGGTGGGCAGAACAATGCTAGCAGGTATTCGGCCATTTCAAAGCAATAGTAACCATCACACCAGTTTTAGCTTCACCAAACCTTTCAAAGTTGCCATCGATGCTTGTGACACAGGAATTGGAGATGTACTGCTACAGGAAGATAAGGATGGGATTGAACTGCCAGGTGGTTACTTTTCAAAGAAACTCAACACCCACCAGACAAAATATTCTATGTTCGAAAAAGAACTATTGAGTTTGGAATTGACCAAACTGTGTGTCAGAGACGGTTGTGCACACGGATCACAATCCGCTTTTATTCTTGGAAAGCACTGAAGACAAGGATATGAGACTATTTCATTGGAGTTTTATGTGACAGACTTTTGATTTAAAATCATACATGTTGCAGGTCATAAGAATGTAATCACAGATGCGGTATCACAGATTTAATTAATAATGTATTGGTATCTATTCAATGTTTCATATATATGGGAAGAAGTTAATATGAACTTCGATCAAAGAAATAGAGAAAAAAAATGAAGCCATCTTTTCATTTTGATGGTTCATTTTCTTCTTAAGGGGGGAGGTGTTATGAAGGGCAGGTGTGTCCTGTACCTTTAAAAGAGAGAGGAAGCTAGCAAGGCCTGACTGAAAGCACAGAATGTCCTGAAGAATTTAAAAATGTAACACTTGGTTGAAACAAATAACTGGAGTTGCATTGCCATGGAACAAAAACAAATTCAAATTCGACCAATCAGTTTATATTCTACCCCAGATACCAAAATCAAATCAAATTTGAATTTAGTGTTTTGATAACATCACACCAATGAAATGATCCGATGTTTTGGGGTTTAAAATCAGACATTTTGAACAGTTAGGGGGAGCACTGTCACAAACACCAACAAGAATAGACTGCTAATCGAATCGTTCTCTGAAAGGTACCTGTCCATGAAAAGCTGTGCAGGAGAAGACTGAGGAAAAGCCAACCTCGAAAAATCTGCAGAGGAAAGTCAACAAAGGAGAATCGACAAAGCTGACTGGTTATGAAATGTGACTTTTTTTTGTAAACTTCATCGAGTTTTTGTAATCAGCCCAGTATTGTGGACTGGGCGGTAAAAGACAGGTTTAAGAAAAAGGAGTTGTAAATAGTTGTCTAATGTTCTCTGTTGAACTTAAAGAATAAAATTGTTAATTTTTATTTGAAGTAATGAAAACTGGGATGGTCCTTTGCCTCTTGCAATTTAACAGGTGAACATCTCTGTGTGCTGGGTTTAAATTAACAGAGGGGTTTATCCCATGTCATAACACCCTGCTGACTCCATCTGTGGGAAGTGCACCCAACTGCAGCTCCTTGAAAAACACTTTAGGGATCTAGAGCTGGAGCGAGATGAATTTTGGGTCATTCCGGAGGTCGGTGGGGGGGGGGGGGGGGGGGGGTTACAGGGAGGTGTTTGCAACTCAGGAACAAAAAAAGGGCAGATTATTTACAGTCAGGGGATGGAAAGGGAACGAGCAGGCAGTGCAGGGATCCCCTGCAGCCGTTCCCCTCAATAGTCTGTCCCTGTTGCTCAGAAGGGAGGGGGAAGATGAGCAGAGCATTAGTCATTGGGGACTCCTTAGTTAGGGGGAAAGGCAGGAGGTTCTGTTAGAATGAGAGAGACTCACAGTTGGCATGTTAACTCCCAGATGCCAGGGTTCAGGATGTCTCGGATCATGTTTTCGGAATCATAGAATCATAAATTTCCTACAGTGTGGAAACAGGCCCTTCTGTCCAACAGGTCCACACCGATCCTCGGAAGAGTAACCCACTTAGACCCATTCCCCTACCCTATTATCCTATATTTACCCCTAACTAATGCACCTAACCTACACATCCCTGAAAACTATGGGAAAATTAGCATGGCCAATTCACCTAACCTGCACATGTTTGGATTGTGGGAGGAAACTGGAGCACCTGGAGGAAACCCATGCAGACACAGAGAGAATGTACAAACTCCACACAGACCGTCGCCCAAGGCTGGAATCGAACCCAGGTCCCGGGTGCTGTGAGGTGACAGTGCTGACCACAAAGTCACTGTGCCGCCCATAAGGACTCCCTTGAGGGTGACGGGGAGCAGCCCCAAGGTGCGGTCCACATCGGCACTAACGACATTTAAGGCAGAAATTCAGGGAGATAGGGTAGAAGTTTGGAGCTAGAACAAAGAGAGTTGTTATCTCTGGTTTGTTGCCCGTGCCAAGTCTGGCGAGGTGAGGTATTGGGAGAGAGAGAAGTTGAATATGTGGCTAATGATACAGGAGGCAGGGTTTCGGATACCCAGATAATTGGGGCTCATTCTGGGGTAGGTGGGGCCTCTACAAACAGGATGGTGTACACCTGAACGAGAGGGGTTCCAATATACTTGGGGGAGGGGGAATTTGATATTACTCTTCGGGGGGGTTCAAATGAATTCAGCCGGGGGATGGAAACCGAAATTGTAGTTACAATGTCCAGGAGGGGGAGAGTAGTGAGGTCAGAAATATGGTTTCAAAGTCGCAAGAATCCACCAGCCAGCAGGAAAATGGTTTCAATGTCAAGAGCATCCGGAATAAGGTGGTGAACTTGCAGGATGGATTGGTACCTGGGATTTCGATGTCGTGGCCATTTTGGAGACATGGATAGAACAGGAACAGGAACGGTTGTTGCAGGATCTGGGGTTCAGATGTTTCAGTAACAACAGAGAAGATGGTAAAAGAGGGGGAGGCGTGGCGATGTTAGTCAAGGACAGTATTATAGTGGCAGAAAGGACATTTGAGGACTCATCTACTGGGGTAGAATGGGCTGAGGTTAGAAACAGGAAAGGAGAGGTCACCATGTTGGGTGTTGTCTATGGGCCTCCTAATAGTTCCAGAGATGTCAAGGAAAGGAAAGATGTCGAGGAAAGATGATTCTGGAGAGGAGTCAGAGCAACAGGGTAGTTATTATGGGGGACTTCAACTTCCCAAATATTAACTGGATATACTATAGTTTGAGTACTTCAGATGGATCAGTTTTTTTCGAATGTGTGCAGGAGGGTTTCCTGACACAGTATGTAGACAGGCCAACAAGGGGCGATGCCACAGTGGACTTGGTACTGGGTAATGAACCCGGCCAGGCGTTAGATTTGGAGGTAGGTGAGCACTTTGATAGTGACCACAATTCATTTATGTTTACTTTAGCAATGGAAAGGGATAGGTATATATTACAGGGCAAGAGTTATTGCTGGTAGAAAGACAATTATGATGTGATTAGGCAAGGTTTAGGATGCATAGAATGGGGAAGGAAACTGCAGGGAATGGGCACAATTGAAATGTGGAGCACATTCAAAGAATAGCTACTGCATGTCCTTGATAACTACATATCTATCAGGCAGGAAGGAAGTGGCTGAGTCAGGAAGCTGTAGTTTACAAAGGAATTTGAATCTCTTGTCAAGCGGAAGAAGGAGGCTCATGTTAGGATGAGACGGGAAAGCTCAGTTAGGATGCTTGAGAGTTACAAGTTAGCCAGGAAAGACCTAAAGAGAGAACTAAGAAGAGCCAGCAGGGGACACAGGAGAAGTCATTGGCAGATAGGATCAAGGAAAGCCCTCAAGCTTTCTACAGATATGTCTGGAATAAAAGAATGACTACAGTAAGATTAGGACCAATCAAAGACAGTAGTGGGAAGTTGTGCATGGGGTCTGAGGATATAGAAGAAGCACTAAATGAATATTTTTCACCGGTTTTCGCTCTGGAAAAAGATGACACTGAGATACAGGGTACTAGACTAGACAGGACTGCGGTTCACAAGGAGGAGAGGTTAGCAAGTCTGGAAAGTGTGAAAATAGTTAAGTCCCCTGGGCTGGATGGGATTTATCTTAGGATTCTCTGGGAAGCCAGCAAGAAGATTGTAGAACCTTTAGCTTTGATCTTTATATCATCAATGTCGACAGGAATAGTGCCATAAGTCTGGAGGACAGCAAATGTCGTCCCCTTTTTCAATAAGGGAAGTAGGGACAACCCTGGTAATTATAGATCAGTGAGCCTTATTTCACTGTGGGTAAAGTGTTCAAAAAGTTTACAAGAGATAGGACTTATAATCATTTGGAAAGGAATCAGTTAATTAGGGATAATCAACACGGTTTTGTGAGAGGCAAGTCATTGCTACTTCTCCTTCATTGAGTCATAGAGTCATAGAAATGTACAGCATGGAAACAGACCCTTCGCTTCAACTCGTCCATGCCGACTAGATATCCCAATTTAGTCTAGTCCCACCTGCCAGCACCTGGCTCATATCCCTCCAAACCCTTCGTATTCATATACCCATCCAGATGCCTTTTCAATGTTGTAATTGTACCAGCCACTACCACTTCCTTTGGCAGCTCATTCCATACACGTACCACCCTCTGAGTGAAAAGGTTGTCTCTTAGGTCTCTTTTATATCTTTCCCCTCTCAGCCTAAACCTATGCCCTCGAGTTCTGGACTCCCCCACTCCAGAGAAAAGACCTTGTCTACTTAACCGATCCATGCCCCTCATGATTTTATAAACCTCTATCAGGCCATCCCTCAGCATTCGACACTCCAGGGAAAACAGCCCGAGCCTATTCAACCTCTCCCTATACCTCAAATCCTCCAACCCTGGCAATATCCTTGTAAAGTTTTTCTGAACCCTTTCCAGTACAACATCTTTCCAAAAGGAAGGAGACCAGAATTGCACCCAATATTCCTAAAGTGGCCTAACCAATAACCTGTACAGCTGCAACATGGCCTCCCAACCCTTGTACTCAATACTCTTGACCAATAAAGGGAAGCATAACAAACGCTGCCTTCACTATCCTATCTACCTGTGACTCCACATTCAAGGAGCTAGAAACCTGCACTCCAAGGTCTTTTTGTTCAGCAACACTCCCTCGGACCTTACTATTAAGTGTATAAGTCCTGCTAAGATTTCTGGCTGTAACACTTGCTCCATTTGTGAGGTGTTTTAGGTGTTTGAGGTGATTTCCTCAAATTCCAGGAAGAGCAATTACTGTTTTATTTGCTGTTGTATTGTTATGGAACTTTGGAGAGTTATTGATTAGATTCCCTACAGTGTGGAAATAGGCCCTTCAGCCCAACCAGTCCACACCGACCCTCCGAAGAGTAACCCACTCAGTCCCATTTCCCTCTGGCGAATGCACCTAACATTATGGGCATTTTAGCATGGCCCATTCACCTGACTTGCACATCTTTGGACCTGTGGGAGGAAACCGGAGCACCCGGAGGAAACCCACGCAGACACGGGGAGAATGTGCATACTCCACACAGACAGTCGCCTGAGGCTGGAATCAAACTTACGACACTGGTGCTGTGAGGCAGCAGTGCTAACCACTGAGGCACCGTGCCTCACAAACTGAGAAAGTGACCAAACTGATGGAGGAAGGTAAAGCTGTTGATGTGGTGGATACGGATTTCAGTCAGACGTTTGATAAGGTTCCCCAGGGTAGGCTATTTCAAAAAAATATGGAAGCATGGGATTGAGGGTGATTTAGTGGGTTGGATCAGAAATTGGTGAGCTGAAAGAAGACAGAGGGTGGTGGTTGATGGTAAATGTTCATCCTGGAATTCAGTTACTAATGGTGTACTGCAAGGACCTGTGTTGGGTCCATTGCTGTTTGTCATTTTATAAATGACCTGGAAGAGGGCACAGAAGGATGCATTAGTAAATTTGCGGATACCACTAACGTCGATGGAGTTGTGGACAGTGCTGAACAATGTTGCAGGTTACAGAGGGACATAGATAAACTGCAGAGCTGGGCTGAGAGGTGTCAAATGGAGTTTAATGTGGGAATGTGTGAGGTGATTTACTTTGGAAGGAGTAACAGGAATAAAGAGCACTGGCCTAATGATTAGATTATTGGGAGTGTAGATGAGCAGAGATCTCAGTGTCCATAGACAAAGACCCCTGAAAGTTGCCACCCACGTTGATAAGGTTTAAAGAAGGCATATGGTGTGTGAGGTTTTATTGGTAGAGGGATTGGGTTTTGAAGCCACAAGGTCATGTTGCAGCTGTACAAAACTCTGGTGCGACTGCATTTGGAGTACTGTGTACAATTTTGGTCACTGCATTATAGGAAGGATGTGAAACCTTTGGAAAGGTTTCAGACAAGATTTACTAGGATTGCCTGATATGGAGGGAAGGTCTTATGAGGAAAGGCTGGGGGACTTGAGGCTGTTTTCATTAGAGACAAGAAGGTTGAGAGGCGACCTAATTGAGACATATAAGATAATCAGAGAGTTAGATAAGGTAGACAGTGAGAGCCTTTTACCTCAGATGGCATTGGCTCATACGAGGGGACATAACTTTAAATTGAAGGGTGATAGATATAGGACAGATGTCCGAGGTAGTTTCTTTACTCAGAGACTAGTAGGGGCATGGAAAGGCCTGCCTGCAACAATAGTATACTCACCACCATCGAGGGCTGAAGGACCTGTCTTGCGCTGTAATGTTCTGTGTTCTATGTTCACCGTGAGGAATTGAATGGAAACTAAGTTCGCTATTGTTGAATATAAATGTGCAATCAAAAGACACAGAGTCCTGACACTATGTTATTTCCTCTTTTAAACTTCTCATGTATTTTGTTAGTTTGCCCAGATGTGTGGGTCAGAGAATTCAGTGAGGACAGGGGCCTGTCATTGCATTTCCCTCTCTGGCCTGCAGTGAACGATTACATTCCTGCCTCAGGTAACTGTCTGTGTGGGGTTTGCACATTCTCCCTGTGTCTGCGTGGGTTCCATCAGGATGCTTCAGTTTCCTCCCACAATCTAAAGATGTGCGGGTCAGGTGAATTGGTAATGCTAAATTGCCCACAGTGTTAGGTGCATTAGTCAGCGGTAAATATAGGGGAATGGGTCTGGGTGGGTTACTCTTCAGGGGGTCAGTGTGGATTTGTTGGGCCAAATGGCCTGCTTCCATACTCTGAGCAATCTCATCTCATCTCATCTAATACTCACCTTCCTCCATATCATTTATTTTTCTCCCCACTTCACTCACTGTGAACAGATTACTTGATATGAATGTCGCTTTTGTGCATTGCTAATTCATCTTTTGGTTTTGCTTTTGTTGACCCACTTCCGACTAATTGTTGCTCAGTACTAACAGCACTTTATACGAGGGGACATAACTTTAAATTGAGGGGTGATAGATATAGGACAGATGTCTCTTTCCCCCTCCAGTCTCTGTCATTTTGCCCCTCAGATGGAGTCAGTCCTTGCCCATGAGGAAAGGAGTGTTATCATGTTGCTGCTCCTCCTTCTCCTTTCGGTCCATTCCTCACGTGGACTCCTCGTTCCGTTATCTGCTGCATCCAACGTTGGCTCTGAGTTACTTGGATTGATTCACCAATTGAATTATTGTTCTAACTGGATATGTCACGGCATACTTTAACTGGTCTCTGAAATGTTTCTGTGTCACCACATAAATAAGGGCATTTGTGCAGCAACTTAAGTTCCTCAGCATATATCCAATCTGAGCAAAGAGAACAAAAGAAACAGAATCCAAGGAATAACCAGCATTAAAGAAATATAAAATATGCAACAACCAGAGAAGTATGAAGCTGGCAGATATGGCAAAGAGTAAAATCACAGAATTCTTCCTGCTCTTTACCTCTGGATCATTCTCTGTTTTTCTCTGACCTCTCAGTTCCTTCCGCACCTTAATAGCCTCAAAAATATGTCTGACAGTCAGAATGTTGTAAAAGAGAATAAAAGTGAATGGGAACATTGGTGTTAAAAAAGTCTGAAAATATTTAAAACTGATCCACCGAGGGTCATGATAATATCTATACCTTTTATAACAGTACCATGGAACATTGTTGATCATCTTTCGAGGGTAATGCACAAAGTAGTTGGGAATATTCTTTAAACAAAAGAAGATGCAGATTGTTGTTAGAACCCTGGTTGCAGTTTTCCCTGTGCAATACTTAGTTTTCATCTCATGTAAACAAATGGCAACAAATCGATCAAAGGAAAAAGCAATGGTGAACCACACAGAACAATCAATGGTCAAGCGGCTGAGGACATAGAGAACACTACAAACAGGAGTGATTTGCAGGAAACATAGTGGATAATAATAACGTTGAAATCGGTGAAGGACGATACAAACAACAATGAACAGTAGATCCGAAATTGTCATGGCCACCAGATAGCGAGTGGTGCATGTAGAAAGGCCACATTTGCCCCAAGCTAAGTTTACAATCACCACTAGACTTACTGTAAGAGAAAAAAAAAAGTTATTACTCAAAGATTCTTTGTGCCTGAGCCTAGACTGTAGGTAATTTCACAAAGATAATTGTTGTTCCATGTTATATGAAGTTTAAAGAATCTGAACCACATCAGCAAACACTGTCTAAATTAATCATTTGCTCTTTTAAAGGACATCGGGAAGAATATGGGCAGCAGATTACTCACAGAAACACAGTCAAGTACCTAAGGTGGTTTTAGTTCAGCAGCTGCTTTACTGGTTAGTCTAACTGGCTGACATTTCCCATAAGTCCCCAGCATCCACACAAAGACACCTGGGATCAGGAAAACAAAGAATAGCAAAAACCTAACATGGACATTGATCGCAAAATTTCTGTATTCGGTTTTGGAGTCTCCACAGTTCAGTTTGCCTCCAGAATTCTATATCTACACTGTCTGAACTACAGGACAAGGCATTGAATCAGACCACAGTGTCCAGGAAGGATGGGCTCTATATGATGGATGAACAAATGAGAAGGCATTGAATCTCTCCCTTGTGCACAGGATTGAACATCCTGACCATCGGAACCATGAAGGTGTTCAGCAGCAAATCCAGTCACATTGTGCCAGGTTGGATACACACCACACTCAGGAAGACTTCAACATTTGACCCAACTCCTCCAGCTGTCCACGTTTGTACAACATAGCCCTCAGTGAATAAAACCTGAATTCATGCAACTTTGGTCACTGTAACTGTCCTGAAGAACAGCCCTGCTTGAAACCTCTACTTTCTTCCTCCTGAGATGCTGCCTGACCTGCTGTGCCTTTTCCAGCACCATGTTCTATCTGCAGCCCCCATTGTCTCCTCATTCCTAATGACCTGCTGAACCCACCCATTGTCCTGTTTTATCTGGGCTCCCATTTGGAGCTAGCTGCCTGAGTAAGACCCACCAACACAATCCCTTTCCATCAAGGAATGGGAAACACCAGGTTTCACTGTGAGGTGGGTTGTTACAAAACCCATCTGACCGATAGCAGGCTGTGCACTACCACAGAGAGAGGGTGGTCTTCCGAAACCCTTTCTAGATTAGTGGTGCTGGAAGACCACAGCAGTTCAGGCAGCATCCAAGTAGCTTCGAAATCAACGTTTCGGGCAAAAGCCCTTCATCAGGAATAAAGGCAATGAGCCTGAAGCGTGGAGAGATAAGCTAGAGGAGGGTGGGGGCGGGGAGAATGTAGCATAGAGTACAATGGGTGGGTGGGGGAGGAGATGAAGGTGATAGGTCAGGGAGGAGAGGGTGAAGTGGATAGGTGGAAAAGGAGATAGGCAGGTAGGACAGGTCCGGACAAGTCATGGGGACAGTGCTGAGCTGGAAGTTTAGAACTAGGGTGAGGTGGGGGAAGGGGAAAATGAGGAGACTGTTGAAGTCCACATTGGTGCCCTGGGGTTGAAGTGTTCCGAGGCGGAAGATGAGGTGTTCTTCCTCCAGGCGTCTGGCGGTGAGGGAGCGGTGGTGAAGGAGGCCCAGGATCTCCATGTCCTCGGCAGAGTGGGAGGGGGAGTTGAAATGTTGGGCCACGGGGTGGTGTGGTTGATTGGTGCGGGTGTCCTGGAGATGTTCCCTAAAGTGCTCCAGTAGGAGGCGCCCAGTCTCCCCAATGTCGAGGAGACCGCATCGGGAGCAACGGATACAATAAATGATATTGGTGGATGTGCAAGTAAAACTTTGATGGATTTGGAAGTCTCCTTTAGGGCCTTGGATGGAGGTGAGGGAGGAGGTATGGGCACAGGTGTTACAGTTCCTGCGGTGGCAGGGGAAAGTGCCAGGATTGGGGGGTGGGTTGTAGGGGGACGTGGACCTGACCAGGTAATCACTGAGGGAACGGTCTTTGCGGAAGGCGGAAAGGGGTGGGGAGGGAAATATATCCCTGGTGGTGGGGTCTGTTTGGAGGTGGCGGAAATGACGGCGGATGATTTGGTTTATGCGAAGGTTGGTCGGGTGGAAGGTGAGCACCAGGGGCATTCTGTCCTTGTTACGTTTGGAGGGGTGGGGTCTGAGGGCGGAGGTGCG
Source organism: Chiloscyllium punctatum (assembly GCF_047496795.1). Taxonomy (NCBI): domain Eukaryota; kingdom Metazoa; phylum Chordata; class Chondrichthyes; order Orectolobiformes; family Hemiscylliidae; genus Chiloscyllium; species Chiloscyllium punctatum. The sequence continues at coordinate 36,579,300 of NC_092767.1, forward strand.
GGATGGAGACGAGATGCATTGGAGGGCATCTATAACCACGTGTGTAGGGAAATTGCTGTCTCTAAAGAAGGAGGCCATCTGGTGTGTTCTGTGGTGGAACTGGTCCTCCTGGGAGCAGATACGGAGGAGGCAGAGGAATTGGGAATACAGGATGGCATTTTTGCAAGAAGTAGGGTCGGAAGAGGTGTAATCCAGGTAGCTGTGGGAATCGGTGGGTTTGTAAAAAATGTGAGTGTCAAGTCGGTCGTCATTAATGGAGATGGAGAGGTCCAGGATGGGGAGGGAGGTGTCAGAGATGGTCCAGGTAAATTTAAGGTCAGGGTGAAATGTGTTGGTGAAGTTGATGAATTGCTCAACCTCCTCGCGGGAGCACGAGGTGGCGCCAATGCAGTCATCAATGTTGCGGAGGAAGAGGTGGGGAGTGTTGCCAGTGTAACTACGGAAGATCGACTGTTCTACGTAAACAACAAAGAGACAGGCATAGCTGGGGCCCATACGTGTGCCTATGGCTACCCCTTTGGTCTGGAAGAAGTGGGAGGATTCAAAGCAGAAATTGTTCAGGGTGAGGACCAGTTCGGCCAAACGAATGAGAGTATTGGTGGAAGGGTACTGTTGGAGCCGTCTGGAGAGGAAGAAACAGTGGGCTTTGAGGCCCTGATCCTGGCGGATGGAGTTGTAGAGGGATTGGATATCCATGGTGAAGATGAGGCATTGGGGGCCGGGGAAATGGAAGTCTTGGAGTTGGTGGATGGAATGGGTGGTGTCTCGAACGTATGTGGGGAGTTCCTGGACTAGGGGGGATAGGACAGTGTCAAGGTAGGTAGAGATGAGTTCAGTGGGGCAGGAGCATGCTGAGACAATGGGTTGGCCAGGGTGGTCAGGCTTGTGGATCTTGGGAAGGAGGTCGAACCTGGCAGTGCGGGGTTCCTGGGCTATGAGGTTGGAAGCTGTGGGTGGTTGATCTCCTGAGGTGATGAGGTTCTGTATGGTCTGGGAGATGATGGTTTGGTGATGGGGGAGGTGGGGTCATGGTCGAGGGGGCAGTAGGAAGAGGTGTCCTCGAGTTGGCGTTTGGCTTCGGCGGTGTAGAGGTCAGTGCGCCAGACTACCACTGCGCCCTCTTTATCCGCTGGCTTGATGGTGAGGTCAGGATTGGAGGGCTGCGCGTTGTGAGGGTGAGAGGTTGGAGTGGGGGAGGGAGGTAGACAGATTGAGGCGGTTAATGTCCCGATGGCAGTTGGAAATGAAGAGGTCGAGGGCAGGTAATAGGCCAGCGCGGGGTGTCCAGGTGGATGCAGTGTGTTGGAGGTGGGCGAAGGCTACTTGGATGCTGCCTGAACTGCTGTGCTCTTCCAGCACCACTAATCCAGAATCTGGTTTCCAGCATCTGCAGTCATTGTTTTTACCTCGAAACACTTTCTAGACCAGCCAGAGGCCGGTGCTCAGCCAAACTCCATCAAGGTGGTCTCCCATTCTGCACAGTATAGGGAAACACACAAGGCTGAGGACCCTCCGAACTGACAAACTATTCACTTCAAACTCAGTCAGTGAGGACACTATTATCTGACAGTGGGATTTGCCTTCCTGAATGGAAATATATTGTTATCAGTTGTTGATAGAGCATAGAAAATTACAGCGCAGTACAGGCCCTTCGGCCCTCGATGTTGCGCCGCCCTGTCATACTCATCTGAAGCCCATCCCACCGACACCATTCCATGTACGTCCATATGCCTGCCAATGACGACTTAAATGCACTTAAACTTGGCGAATCTACTACCATTGCAGGCAAAGCATTTCATACCCTTACTAATCTCTGAGTAAAGAAACTAATTCTGACATCTGTCTTCTACCTATCTCCCCTCATTTTAAACTTGTGTCCCCAGGTGTTTGCCGTTCCCATACTTGGAAAAAGGCTCTCTCTGTCCACCCTATTTAACTCTCTGATTACCTTGTATGTCTCGATTAAGTCACCTCTCAACCACCTTCTCTCTAACGAGAACAGCCTCAAGGCCCTCAGCCTTTCTTTGTAAGACATTCCTTCCATACCAGGCAACATCCTAGTAAATCTCATCTGCACCCTTTCCAAAGCTTCCACCTCCTTCTTATAATGCGGTGACCAGAACTGTACACAATACTCCAAGTGTGGCCGTACCAGAGCTTTGTACAGCTGCAGCATAACTCCTGGTTCCGGAACTCAATCCCTCTATTAATAAAGGCCAAAACACTGTATGCCTTCTTAACAACCCTGTCAATCTGGGTGGCAACTTTCAGGGATCTGTGTACATGGACACCGAGATCTCTCTGCTCATCTGCACTCCCAAGAATCTTACCATTAGCCCAGTACTTTGCATTCCGATTACTCCATCCACACTTGTCCACATTAAACTCCATTTGCCACCTCTCAGCCCAGCTCTGCATCCTAACAATGTCTCTCTGCAACCTACTCCATCCTTCTTCACTATCCACAACTCCACCGACCTTAGTGTCATCCGCAAATTTACTAACCCACCCTTCTAATCCCTCATCCAGGTCATTTATGAAAATGACAAACAGCAGTGGACCTTACACTGACCCTTGCAGTACGCTGCTAGTAACTGGACACCAAGATGAACATGTTCCATCAACGACAAAACTGTGTTTTCTTTCAGCAAGCAATTACTGATTCAAACTGCTATGTCTCCCACAATCCCATTCCTCCGCATTTTGAATAATAGCCTACTGTGGGGAACCTTCTCGAACGCCTTGCTGAAATCCATATACACCACATCAACTGGTTTACTCTCATCTATCTGTTTGGTCACTTTGTCAAAAAAGTCAATAAGATTCGTTAGGCACGACTTACCCTTCACAAAACCGTGCTGACTGTCTTGATCAGATTATTCTTTTCTAGATGGTTTTAAATACTATCTCTTATAACCTTTTCCAACACTTTACCAACAACTGAAGTGAGTCTCACTGGTTAGTAATTACCAGAGTTGTCTCTACTTCCATTTTTGAACAAGGGAACCACATTTGCTATCCTCCAGTCCTCAGGCACTATTCCTGTAGACAATGATGATTTGAAGATCAATGTCAAAGGCTCGGCAATCTCTTCCCTAGGATCCTAGGATAGATCCCATTTGGCCCAGGGGACTTATCTATTTTCACACTCTGCAGTATTTCTAATACCTCTTCCTTGTGAACCTCAATCTCCTCTAATCTAGATGCAAGTATCTCTGTATCTTCCTCGCCAACATTTTCATTTTCTATCGTGAACACTGTCAAAAAATATTTATTTAGTGCTTCCCCTATCGCCTCTGACTCCACACACAACTTCCCACTATTATGCTTGATTGGCCCTAATTTAACTCTCGTCATTCTTTTATTCCTGACATACCTGTGGAAAGCCTTAAGGATAACCCTGATCCTATCACCAATAACTTCTCATGTCTCCTCCTGGCCCTTCTGAGCTCTCTTTTTAGGTCTTTCCTGACTTCCTTGTAACCCTCAAGTGTCCTAACTGGGTTTTCACATTTTGTCCTAACATAAGCCTTCCTCTTTTACTTGACCAGGGATTCCACTTCCTTAGTAAACCACAGCTCAAGTGTGCTATATCTTCCTTCCTGCCTGACAGGTACATACTTATCTTTTCCTCGAATAAGCTCCACATTTCTAATGTGCTCATCCACTGCAGTTTCCTTCCCCATTCTACGCTTACTAACTCTTTCCTAATTGCATCGTAATTTCCCTTCCTCCAGCTGTAACTCTTCCTCGGTGGCGTACACCTATCCCTTTCCATCACTAAAGTAAATCTGACAGAATTGTGATCGCTGTCTCTAAAGTGCTCACCTACTTTCAAATCTAACACCTGGCCAGGCTCGTTACCCAGTAGGTTAGGCCTGTCTACATACTGTGTCAGGAAGCCCTCCTGCACACACTGGACAAAAACTGACCCATCTATAGTACTCGTACTGTAGTGATCACATTCAATATTTGGATTGTTGAAGTCCCCCATGACAACTACCCTGCCTCTCTTACTCCTATCGAGAATCATCTTTGCTATCATTTCCTCTACATCTCTGGGCCTATAGAAAACTCCCATCTTGGTGACTTCTCATTTCCTGTTTCTAACCTCAGCCCATACTACATCAGTTAACGAGTCCCCAAACATCCTTTCTTACAACTGTAATATTGTCCCTGATTAACAATGCCACACCTCCCCCTCTTTTACCATCTTCTCTGTTCTTACTGAAACATCTGAATCCTGGAACCTGCAACAGCCATTCCTGTCCCTGCTATATCCATGTCTCGGTAATGGCCACAACATCGAAGTCCCAGGTACCAACCCACGCTGCCACTTCAGCCACTTTATTTCGAATGCTCCTCGCATTGAAGTACACACACTTCAATCCAGGTTCCCTACTCTCATCCTCTTCTGTACCTGTCGTACAATTTTGGTTCCCATCCCCCTGCTGTATTCATTTAAATCCACCTTAATCACTTTAACGAATTTCCCATCCAGGACATTGATACCCCCCTGGTTTCGATGAAGACCATCCTGCTCGTAGAGGTCCCACCAACCCCAGAAAGAGCTCCAATTATCTAAAAACCTGAAACCCTCCCTCCTGCACCATCCCTGTAGCCACGTGTTCAACTCCTTTCTCTCCCTATTCCTCACCTCACTAGCACGTGGCACGGGCAGCAAACCAGAGAAAACAACTCTGTTTGTCCTAGCTCTAAGCTTCCATCCTAGCTCCCTGATGTTCCATCTCTCTTCCGAACTATGTCAATGGTGCCAATGTGGACCACGATTGGGGCTGCTCTCCCTCCCCCCGCTCCCCGGAAGGATCCCAGAAACACGATCAGAGACATCACGGACCCTGGCAACCGGGAGGCAACACACCAACCATGAGTCTCTCTTGTCCCCACAGAACCTTCTATCTGTCCCCCTAACTATCGAGTCCCCAATGACTACTGCTCTGCTCCTCTTCCCCTTTCCCTTCTGAGTAGCAGGTGCCCCACAGCTTTCCGCTGGTAAGTCATCCCCCCAACAGTATCCAAAATGGTATACTTATTGTTGAGGGGAATGACCACAGGAATAAGGATGATTCAGTGCAGAGTTTTGTATGAGCTCAGTTGTTCCAAGACTTACCAGGAACACCAACCACAGCGAGGATGGTGTCAAACACCTGATCCACCCTTTCTCTGAGAAGATGCATTTCGTTCTTTCTTTCCCTTCCTGCTGTTGGCAATCTGTCGGAATTGGAGAATTGTCTCGGAGGTGGAGCTGACACAGTTCCAGAGACTTTATTTTATATTGTGTGGTATCTCCACTGGGAAACCATGATTACATCTTCAAATTTTTACTATCATTTTGAACAAACAATTAAGGACAACACATTTATTTTAATAATATGATGTCATTGAGATTTAAGTCTGTATTTGAATACCCCAAAGACTAGATTAATCTGATCCTGTTAGGTCTCAAATGTTGATTCCAATTTGTCTTCAACAACAATACTTGCAATATTTCACTCACTATCAGTCCCATCAATATCTGAGTATCTTTTGATATTCTTTTTAGTGATGACTTTGATTCTGCTGAGGTTATTCAGTCATTTAATACCTCATGTTGCCGAGCTCCTTGAGAGCTGTTCCACTGCACACTGTTATCCCACAGCTTTCCTTGTTAATTCAGTTATCTGACTGATTTGGGAAATTCTCTCTGTGAATGAGCACTCTAACACAGAACCTGAAGCTGATACAGACCACACCAACAGCTGGAACTTCCTCTCGGTCACATTTTCTCAAAACAAAGACAAAACAAAAATCAGAACCTTACATTCAAATTAATAGCGTGATGGCATCATCCAGGGTAAATGTCCCCTTTGGTCCATCAGGTTTGTACCTCCAAAATTACACTAAAAGCAACACAAGTCTCAGTCCCCAGCACTTAGTCCATGGTCTTGAATGTTATGACCTTTCAGTGCTTATCCAAGTACTTTGTGACGGTTTTGAGGATTTCTACCTCAACTCCCCTCTTGGACGATGCAGCACAGGCCCCTACCATCCTCTGGGTGGCATGTCCCCTCTAAACTATTTGTCATTCAGCTTAAAATTACACCAGTTTGTTAATTGCCCTCTGACTAAGGGGGAAAACTGCTTTAACATTCACCCAGTCCACATCCCCCTTGGTCTTATATACCCCGATCTCTGCTCTAAAGAAAGCAGCCTGAGCTTATCCAGCCTCCCCCTTCACAGCGAAACTGCTGCAGCCCAACCATGTTCTGGTGAATGTCCTTTACCCTCCCTCCAGTGCAATCACATCCATCCCATGGTGCAGTGACCAGAACTGTACACAATACTCCAACTGTGGCCTATCCAAATGGCTGTAGAGCTCCAACAGGACCATCCCTGCTCTGATAATCTCTGCCTCAATGGGAAAAGGCATGTTTCCTATCTGCCTTCTTAACTGCCCACTTAACTCACTGGCCTCTACACTGGGACTCGAGTCCCAGTGCAGACGTCAGTGAGGGGAATCGAGTCCCAGTGCAGAGGTCAGTTAGGGGAATCGAGTCCCAATGCAGAGGTCATTGAGGGGAATCGAGTCCCACACACACACAGACACACAAACAGACACACACTGACACAGACAGATAGACACAGACACGCACACACAGACACGCACACACAGACACGCACACAGAAACACACACACACACTCACAGACAGAGAAACACACACACACACTCACAGACACACTGACAAACACAGATACACAGACACACACTGACAAACACGGACACAGACAGACACACACACATAGACTCACCACAAAGACACTCACACACAGACGGAGATACACACATACACACACACACACACACACACACACACACAAATATCCCGATTCTCTGACTTCTCGTTTCCCTTCCTTAACATTTCTGTTTATATTTCATGGGATAGACTGGACGCCAATGTCTATCATAAACATACATCCTCACATCCTGCATCCTGCAAAGACTGTATTCCATTCTCCAACTTGGCAGCGGTCTTCAAGGCAGGCCAATTCCTCCAGAGTAGTCCCACCTCCTTGCAAGCATGACACCGCACAGCCTTCAACTGACCAGAATGCCTGGTAAGCAAAGACCTCCTTCAGACCAAGCAGTACTGACACCATACCCAACATATCTTCCTGAGCTGGCAATGGTGTGATGGAAGGAAATCAAATGGAACAAAGGGCAGGATGTTCATCAAAATAACCCTCTGGGAAATTACCTCCAGAGGGTCAACAGGCAATACCATCTTAGCGACAGTAAGCCCCTTCTCCAGGGCGAGTTGCACCACCTGCTCAGTCTTCAGGAAGAAAACTGCCTTCCCATCCATCTTTGATGTAGTGACAATGGTGGGGAACCAGACTAGCCCCACCAATGCCGCTGACAGGTCTTAATGGTCATGTTGGGGTGAATGTAACATTTCGTCCTGAGCTGGTTTGTTAAATAAGGAAAGGGTGACGAGGCCCTGGGAGGGGCTGGGGGGGGAGGTGGAAGATGCATCCACCCCCACGTAAGAATGACTGGGCCCCACCCTGGGTATTGTTTTACAGAGTCCAGTGATTGCCATCGCCACTCCCAAACCAAGACCAACACCTCCCCTCACATAAATAGTCAGTAAAGGAAACTGAGACAGTACTGTTAGGCTTGACCTGCCAGTCCAGTCACCCAGGCAACCATGCCCTGACCTGCTACCCAAACCACAGGTGCAAAGCAATTGTTCCCCATTGACCTGAGCAAGAGTCACTGGCAGCAAATAGGTTACAGTCACAAAGCAGCAGCAATAAGGCGATTGTCCAGGATCCAAATAGTTCCAGGCCCCAGACTCCAACATACAGCTACTCAATGTAAGTGTTCAGCGCCCCCCCCCCCCCCAAGAAATTAGTGTCCAGGCCAGAATCCCCAAACTGAAGAAGACATCCAGGCTCCAGAAACACATCTTCCAGGCACCAGAGAATAGAATTGCAGACCATCAGGCTCCTCAGGGCAGCAGCAGCAGTGACAGCAAGTCCCAAGTCTGGTCCCCTCCAAGCTGCAGTACCTAAGGCCCAGGCTGTAGGCCCCAATCCTCAGCATTTTCTCCCCTGCGTAGGAGGTGCAATTACAGCGGTCTTCAACTCATTGAGGAAAAATACAGGCCACCAGGCAGTAAAAGGATCAGAGAATCCCAGGTTCAAGTGCTTCCAGGCAGGCAGGCTGCAGCGCTAGAGACTCCATGTTCTAGGCCTCAACCTACTCCAGATGCTCTCAGTTGCAACAACTCAGCATCCATTTTCCTTTTCAGCAGCAGCAGAGTGCACACTCCCGACATACTGCCCTCTATGGGAGAACAATCCTCTGCCGTCACTCTGTCTCCTGACATGAAGCTAGTTTTGTATCCAAGTGGCAAGATCACTCTGAACCGCTTGCGATCAAACTCCATTAATTAGTCTACTTTGTGGAACTTGGTCAAAGACTTTACTAAAGTCCAAGTATACAACATCTACTGCTCTGCCCTCATCCACCTTTTCGATAACTTCTTCAAAAAGCTCAATTACATTTGCAAGACACGATTTTCCTCATACAAATGGATGCTAACTACCCTGAATCAAATTCTGCCTCCAGAAATATCCAAAACTCTTAGCTTTTAAGCTCACCTCCAACAATTTACCACAATAGATGTCAGTCTCACAGGTAACTAGTTCTCCTTACAACCCTTCTGAAATAAAGGCACGATACTAAACACTGTCCAGTTATCAGACACCTCACTCGTAGTTATAGATGATGAAAACATTTTGCAAGGGGCCCTGTAATTTGTTCCCTTACTTTGTATATCTGAGTGGGATGCATTAGACCAGGTCCCAGAGATTTATCCATCTTTATATTCCCTAAAACCTCCAGAACTTCTGTGATGTGAATTGTTTTTAAAACATCAATATTTATTATTACATTAAAGGAAGAGACTAATTAAAATCTCAGATATCATTTTATGACAGTGAATTCAGAGAAATTTAGAACCCAGCAAAGGAGAACCAAGAAACTGCTCAGAAAATCAAAAGGAGAACGTGAATGCAAACAAGAAACAAACAAATGGACAAAAAGTTCCAATCGATATTTGAAAGGAAAATGAAAGCAAAGTCCAATGTGGAGCAGTGAATGTGTGGACAGGATAAATTATTGTAGAGAACAGGGAAATTACTGGAAAAATAAACAGTTACTTTGTGTCTGTCTTCATGGAGTAAGATCCAGAAAATCCCCCAGAAACACCAAGTGACCGTGGGCCTTGTGCAAATAAAGAAAATAAAATCCTTCCTATCAGGGAGGAAGTAGGATTTGGAAACAAAGCTGGATTGTGCATTGCTAAATCTGACGGACAAAATGTACTTCATCCCAGAATTCCGGAGGAAGCAGCAATAGAAACATTGATTGCATTGGACAGCACTGGGTTTTACTCTGGTCATTCGCAAAGGCAGGAGTCCATTCTGGGGAAGTGGAAGGTGATTAACGTGGGAGACAGTAAGGACTGCAGATGGTGGAAGGCAGAGTCAACAAATGTGAAGCTGGAACAGCAGAGCAGGCCAGACAACCTCCAAGGAACAGGAAAATCAATGTTTCCGGCTAAAACCCTTGGATAACCGGAATGTTATGAACTTAATCCGACTATTTGCAAAGGGAAGAAGAGGGAGATTGGCGACCTACAGATCTGCTAACTTGTTATCCACAGTCAGGAATCTGTTAGATTCTATGGTAAAGAATATGATCTTAGATATTTAGAATGTAACAGGAAAATTGGAAATAATTATTATACATTTATGAAAGGGAAATCATTACTGAGAAATGTTTTTTAAAGTATTTGAAAATGTTTCTTGTAAACCTGGACAATGGAGAAACAGAGATATGGTATCGATGTGTATTCTGGATGATTTTTGAAGACCTCACACAGTGAGTTCACAAATAAAGTTAAAGGTGGGAGTATTGGCAAGAACATGTGCAAATGGAAAAGGAAAAGTTAGGTTTGCCTACATTGAAAGGGATTTGGAATATCGCAGTAAAGACATCCTGCACCAGTTGCAGAGAGTGTTGGCCAGACTGTCTCTGGAGTGTTGTGTTCTGGTCTCCTGATCTGAGGAAGAATATGCTGAGTACAGACGAACTACAATGGAGATTCTCCAGATTAATTCCTCTGTTGAGGAAACGTGGCCTGTGCTATTGAGAGGTTCAAAAGAATGAGGCATGATCTTGGTGAAACTTAGAAACTTCACACAGAGGAGCCCGAATAACACAAAGACATGGAGAAGTGCTGGCAGGCAAGATTAGGAAGAATCCCAAAATATTCCAAATGCACATCAAGCAGAACAGAGAACCAGGAGCGATTAGGGCCCATTAAAAACCAGCAAGGCAATCTTTGTTTGAAGCTGATGAACATCGGCAGATACTTATATGACGCTTCATATCTGTTTTACTTGGGAGAAGGAGGATGCAAGTACAGAATTCGAGAAGGTGGACTATGAAGCTCTTCAGTAGATTGGTATAAAATGCGAGCAGGGATTGATGGTTATAGCTGGGATACAATTGGTCACATCCCCTGATCCGAATGACTTGTGTCTCAGGATACTGTGGGAGAGATGAGAGACGAAAAGGCCTAACCAAAAGTTTTAAGTCAACTTTTGTCACAGATGTGATGCCAGAGGGATAGAGAACAGCTGATGTGGTTCCACATCACAGGAAGGGTGCTGGAGATAGACCAGGCAACTTTCAACCAGTGAATATCAGATCAGTGTCAGAGAAACTCTTGGAAAAAGCAGGGAAGGAGAAAATCGATCTCTGTTTGGAGAGGCAAGGTTTGATCAGGGAGAGACCACATGAACTTTATCAGAGGGTAGTCTTGCCTAACGGATTTGAGTGACTCATTTTCGAGAAAGCCGTTCATCTTGATTCTTAGCAAGATCTTGAGAAAGCCCCACATGAGAAATTGATAAACAAAATAAAGTTACATCCAAAATTGTCATCGTTGCAGGAGACAGAGGGTGGTGGTAGAAGGCTGTGTGCCTGGTGATCAGTGTCCGGTGGGTGTACAACAGCGATCAGTGCTGTGTCCCATATTATTTGTGGTATTCATGATGTAGAATATGCGGTGGGGGGTTGGGGGGGAAGGGTGGGGGTAGTTTGTGGGGACTGTGATGAATAAGTTTGCATTTGACACCAATATTGGCTGATGATTGACAGTTAGGAGGAAGGTCTTATGTTACAGGAAGATAGAGATGGAATGGTCAGATGGCAGATCATTGACAGATTGACTATAATCCTGATAAATATGAGAGGATGTACTTTGGAAGAAGGAAGCAGACAGGGGCATACACAATGAATGGCAGTACTTGAGGAAGCTCAAAGGTTGCTTCTCCAGAGATCCCTGATTTGAAAGGTTATTAGGTTACTCAAGAAGACATATGGGACCATGGACAGAACCATTCTTCATTGAGCCATAGATTTTCAGAGCTTTTTGGGACTTTGGTTCGACCACAAATGGAATACTGTGTGCATTTCAGGATTGCACAGGAAGAGGAGATTTACTAGGGTGTTCTCTGGGATGGAACGTATCAGCTATCAAGAGCAACTGGGTAAACTTGGGTTGTTTACTCTGAAGCAGAGAAGGCTGATGGGGATGTGATTCAGAAGGATAAGATTACGAGAGGCATGGACAGGGTGGATAGACAGCACCTGTTCCTTTTAGTCCAAGGGTCAAGAACAAGGAACACACTTTTAAAGGAAAGAATTTGAAGGTTAAAGAGGTTTTGAGAATTGTTTTTCCCTCAGAGGTTGTTTGGGGTCTGCAATGCACTTCCTGAGAAGGTAGTTGTCACGGGTAAACTCACAATCGTTAAACAGGACTTGGAGGAGGACTGGAAGTGCCATAACGTTCACAGCTAAGGGCCTCGTGAAGGAAAGTGGGACTAATGCAGACTGTGCTGGATTCCAGATGGTACGGAGACTGTGTTTCTGTGGCTGTGGAAGATCAATTAATGAGAACCTTAAGACAAGAATTGATGTGTTTCTGAAGAGGAGATGAACAAGGGTTATAAGAATGAACTGGAACATCTTCTAAAAATATGTCAATGGGAAAGGTTAACGAAAACAAGTGCAGCTTCTTTCCAGTCTGAAACCCGAGAATGCAGAACAGGGAAATGGCAGAATGATGAAGCAACTACTTCAGGTCTGTCTTACAGGAGAAAACAAAACAAAACAAAAACTTCCTAACAAGAGAAGGAAACCTCAGTCTGGTGAGAAAAACAATGAACAGAATGGAATTAGGAAATAAACGGTTTGGGAGAAATGATTGGGAGTGAAGTTATGGACAGAGACAAAGTGAACACAGATTGATGAAATGGGAATGATATTTGAGAAAATGACTGGGACCGAAATTACAGAGAAGGAATGGATGTGATGCATTTGGATTTTCAGAATGGTTTTTGATAAAGTTCCAATCCTAGTTTGTAAAATCATTCTTTGGGATTGGGGCTAATGTATGGACATGACTTTAGAATTAGAGAACTGTTTGGAAACAGTGAATAAGAATAAAATAATCTTTTTGGAGGATAAGGCTCATAGGCTGTCACAGGGATGGGTGCTTGGCCCCCAGCTGTTCACAATACTGATCAAACATGTGGTTGAGGGACTCCCATGTAATATTTCCAAGTCTGATGATGGCTCTAAACAATGTAGGATTGTGTGTGGGTGAGGAGGAGGTAAAATAACCCCAAGGTGATTGAGACAAGTGGAGTGAATGGGTAAATACGCGGGAGATCAAGAGCAATGTGGATAGATGTGACATTGTATACTTTGGAAGGAAACATAGAAAGGCAGCCTACTGTTTGATAAGTGATTGATTGAACGACCGAGATCTATAAAAGGACTTGCGTTCCCTTTTTTGTTTGCTTCTGTGCCGGCCTCAGAGGTCCATGCTGGGCAGCGAGTTCTGAAGCTCGAAGTCAATACTGGGAATGGCATTGTCACACTGACCAGTATACTTAGACCCCCGCCAAGTGGGGAGCTGTAACATTGAAAAGGAACTGGGTCACCTTATACACTAGTCACTGAAAACAATACTATGGGAGCAGAAAACAGTGCGGGAGATAAATGGTGTGTTGACCTTCATTACGAAGGAATGTGAGTACCGGAGTAATGGGTGTCTTATTGTCGCTGTACAGGGCCTTGGTGAGACGTCATCTCAAACATTGTGCGGTATTGTGTGCCATCTGGGTCTCCATAATGAATGAAGGACAATCCTGACATTGAGGGAGTGCAGTGAATGATTGCCAGACTGATCTCTGGGATGACAGGCTTGTTGTGGGAACAGTTTGGGTGGACTGGGCCTGTATTCCATGAGGTTTAGGAAAATGACTGGAGGATACAGTGACATATACAAATCTCTGAGAGTATGAGACAGAGTGGAAACAGTGATGATAACTCCCCTGACTGGCACCTCTAAAACAACAGGCCACGGTATTAGGTACAGGCAGGTTCCTCTGCACTGAGATGAGAATAAATGTCTGCACTCAGAGACTGGTGAACCTGGGGAATTCTCTACCACATAAGGCCATGGAAGTAAGGATCTCTAGAGACTAAAGGGATGGGAAGAGAGCAGGAGTAAGGTGGGGAAATGAAGGATCAGCTTTTTTGTATTTAATGGAGAGAAAAATCAATAGACTGAAGGGACCACCACTGCAGTTCCTATTTTATATTTTTTACAGTCAATGATCACATTAAGAGATATGTACCTTGGGAAAAGTGCATAGAGGCGATGTTCGGCAATATGGGTGACTCTTAACTGACTTCAAGATATCATGAAAAGGGAGAGATGAATCACCCATTCAATAGTTTTGGCTGAGGATGGTGCATATACTGCATCCTAGTCTTTTACACTGATGTACAGGGCTGTTCCGTTATTCAGGATGGGGATGTTTGTGGAGCCCTCTCCTCCAGTGAGTTGTTTAACTGTCGATGACTATTAATTGAGATCACAAATACTCTGTCACTATTTATGACGGGATGACACATGATCATTGGTCAATTGGTATTGGGATCATTTCACCTTCTGTATCAGATGTTAGTCCTGCTGCTTGGAATGCAAGCAGCCAAGTGCAGTAGCTTTAATGGGGATGCCATCAGTATTCAGTAGACATGGTTTTGACCCTGGCATATCCACCCACACTCTTCACTGAACCATCGATTGATGGCAATGGTAGATGGAGGGATTATCGGGGAGAAAAGTTACAGACTGTGGTTAAACCTGAATCTGTTGCTGTTGTGGTTTACAGCACCACATGAATGGCCAGTCTGAGCTGCAATATCTGCAATGCATTCTGCTTCCTATCCCCCAGTTCACACCAAGACCCATTCACCCATCGTCCCTGTACTCAGTGACCTACTCTGGTTTCTGATGGAGGAACACTTCAATTTTAATATCTTCATTCTCCTGAGGGTCCCTTCGTAGTGTCATACCTCCAATTTATCATATCACACAAAATCCTTTAACATGTTCATCTGAATCTCTTCCCTTCCAATAATGCCACCTTCTGTGTTTAAAGTGAATGTATTCCCTTCTGTTTCACTCCCTGACCATGATTAAGAGCTCTGTAGGGTCAGTGATGACAGCCATGTGTAGTTTCAGAACCAATGAAGTTGTGTACATTGTGCTAGTGTTCACTTCCCGGTGTATAGTGCTCCATGTTGGACAGGGCGTTGGAGAAACCTTTTGTACACATCACTGAAACGCGTTCAAAAACAGAAATTGGTGGAGATCCTAAGCAGGTCTGGCAGCTCCTGTGGACTGAATACAGAGTTAAAATTCTAGGTCCAGTAACCCTTCTTCACAGCTCCCATTTTCTACAGCAATTTCAGTTTTTATTTAGAGTTCCAGTCTCTACAGTTACTTGTTTTTTTGAAAATTGGTTCTGTGCCTAAACATTTCCGGAAATAGTCAGGTCTGGCAGCATCTGCAGGGACGGAGAAAAAGATTGAATGTTTCAAGTCCAGCATGACATTTCTTCAGAACTGGAAAGGGATTGGGAAATTTGTTTTTTAATCCCTTGACAGGAAGAGGGTGATGGAAAACAGAGGGTGTGGAGCTTAGTTATGGTGAAAGAGAAACAGCTGGAAGGTGGGTCTAAGTTAAGGTGAACACTGTTAAGAATCACACAACACCAGGTTAGAGTCCAACAGGTTTATTTTGACCATAACCTGGTGTGGTGTGATTTTTAACTTTGTGTACCCCAGTCCAACATAGGCACCTCCTTATCATAAATTAAGGTGGGACTGGGGGGGAATCGGTTCTCACCATTGAGTGCAAGATAAACAAGACACAGACAAGAAAAGGTCATAGGGAAACCAGGAGAGAGAATGCATTAAAAATGTAGAAAGCAGACAAAATGTGGTCAGGCTGTGAAGTTATGGAATTGAATATTAACTCCTACAGGCTGTAACGTACCCAAGTGTAAAGTGAGTTGTTACTCAAGCTTGGGTTTTACTTCTGTGGAACATTGCAGCATACCCAGGACTGAAATGTTAGCATGAGAGCAAGGGAGGTTATTGAAATGGGAAGCAATGAGAAAGTCTGACAGACAGAGTGGAAGGGTTCCCCCAAAGTCATCTCTGTTTGGTCTCCCCAATGTAAAGGAGACTGCATTGTGAGCAGCAGTGACAGTCGACCGGATTGAAATGGTACAAATGAAATGTTGCTTCATCTGGAAGGTGTATTCGGGGCCTTGGATAGGGAGGAGGGAAGAGGTGAATCAGTAAGTGTTACAGCTTCTGTAATTGCATAGGAAGGTGCAATGGGGGAATGGGGAAGTGTTCGGGGTGACGGAGGGTGCCTCTGAGGGAACGCTCTGAGGGAATGCCTCTGATGGAACGGACCTTATGAAAAAGAACAAAGGACAAAGAACAAAGAAAACTTACAGCCTAGGAACAGACCCTTCGGCCCTCCAAGCCTGAGCCAATCCAAACCTACTGTCTAAATCTGTCTCCTAATTCCTAACCATCTGTATCCCTCTGCTTCCCACCTACTCATGCATCTGTCCAAATGCATCCTAAATGAATCTACCGTGCCTGTCTCTACCACCCCTGCTGGGAACATGTTCCAGGCACCCACCACCCTCTGTGTGAGGTACTTGCCACGTGTATCCCCCTTAAACATTTCACCTTTCACCTTCAAAGCGTGACCTCTTGTTATTGAATCCTTCACCCTGGGAAAAAGCTTATCCACCCTGTCTATACCCTTCACGATTTTGTAAACCTCAATCAGTTCCTCCCTCAATCTCCTTTTCCCTAATGGAAACAAACCGAACCTACTCAACCTCTCTTCATAGCTAGCACCTTCCATACGAGGCAACACCCTTGTAAACCTTCTCTGCAACCTCTCTAAAGCGTCCACATCCTTTTGGTAATGTGGTGACCAGAACTGTACACAGTATTCTAAATGTGGCCGAACCAGTGTCTTGTACAATTTTAACATGAATTGCCACCCCAATTCCTCCACTTCCGCCGTATCTGCTCCCAGAAGGACCAGTTCCACCACAGACTCCCACAGCGACCTGGATTACACCTCTTCCCACCCTACCTCTTGCAAAAATGCCATCTTGTATTCCTAATTCCTCCACCTCTGCCGTATCTGCTGCCAGGAGGAGCAGTTCCACCACAGAACACACCAGATGGCCTCCTTCTTTAGAGACAGCAATTTTCCTTCCCACGTGGTTAAAGATGCCCTCCAACGCATCTCGTCCACATCCCGCACTTCTGCTGTCAGACCCCACCCCTCCAACCGTAACAAGGACACAACGCCCCTGGTGCTCACCTTCCACCCTACCAACCTTCGCATAAACCAAATCATCTGCCGACATTTCTGCCACCTCCAAAAAGACCCCACCACCAGGGATATATTTCCCTCCCCACCCCTTTCCGCCTTCCGCAAAGACCGTTCCCTCCGTGACTACCTGGTCAGGTCCACGCCCCCCTATAACCCACCCTCCCATCCTGGCACCTTCCCCTTCCACCGCAGGAACTGCAAAACCTGCGCCCACACCTCCTCCCTCACCACCATCTAAGGCCCTAAAGGAGACTTCCACATCCATCAAAGTTTTACCTGCACATCCACCAATATCAGTTATTGTATTCGTTGCTCCCAATGTGGTCTCCTCTACATTGGGGAGACTGGATGCCTCCTTTCATTTGCCACCTTTCTGCCCAGCTCTGCTACTTATCTATATCCCGCTGTAACCTGCCACATCCTTCTTCGCTGTCCACATCTTCACCGACTTTCGTGTCATCCGCAAACTTGCTCACCCAGCATTCAAGCCCCTCTTTCAGGTCATTTATAGAAATGACAAACAGCAATGGTCCCAAAACAGATCCTGTGGAAGACCGCTAATTACTGCACTCCAAGGTGAACCTTTTCCATCAACTACTACCCTCTGTCTCCTTCCAGCCAGCCAATTCCTAATCCAAACCTCTAATGCACCCTCAATGCCATACCTTCGTAGTTTTTGCATTAAACATCGATTTTACTGCTCCTCGGATGCTGCCTGAACTGCTGTGCTCTTCCAGCACCACTAATCCAGAATCTGGTTTCCAGCATCTGCAGTCATTGTTTTTACCTACCTGATACTCAATACCCCATCCAATGAAGGCAACCATACTATATGCCTTCTGGACCACTCTATCCACCTGTGCAGCAACCTTCAGGGTACAATGGACCTGCACTCCCAGATCTCTCTGCCCATTAACTTATCCCAAGGCTCTTCTGTTCATTGTATAATTCGTTCAAGAATTAGTCTTGCCTAAATGCATCACCTCACATTTGTCTGGATTGAACTCCATCTGCCACTTTCCACCCAACTCTCCAATCTATCTATATTCTCCTGTATTCTCTGACAGTTCCTTATGCTTTCTGCTACTCCACCAATCTTCGTGTCATCTGCAAACTTGCTGATCATACTAACAGTGCCCTCTTCCAGATCATTTATGTACATTACAAACAACAGTGGCCCCAACACTGACCCCTGTGGACCACCACTGGTCACTTTTCTCTATTTTGAGAAACTCCCTTCAACTACTACTCTCGGTATCCTGTTGCTCAACTAGTTCTTTATCCACCTAGCTAGAACACCCTGCACACCATGTGACTTCACTTTCTCCTTTAGTCTACAATGGGGAACCTTATCAAAAACCTTACTAAAATCCATGTATATGACATCAACAGCCCTTCCTTCATCTATCAACTTGGTCACATCCTCGAAGAACTTTATTAAGTTGGTAAGGCACGATCTCCCCCGCACAAAACCATCATTGATAAGATCATTCTTTTCTAAATATAAATAGATCCTAACCCTCAGATCTTTTCCAGCAACTTTCCCATCAGGCGTCAGGCTCACTGGTCTGTACTTACCTGGAATATCCTTACGACCCTTCTTGGACAGGGGGACAACATGAGCAACCTTCCAGCCCTCCGGCACCTCACCTTTGAGGTGTTTAAGAATGCTGACAGGGGATGAGAGGGGACGATGTGTTTGATGGTGCTGTTCTGCAGGAGGTGGTGGAAGTGGCGGGGATGATTGTGTGAATGTGGAAGTGAGTGCAGTGGAGAGTGAGGATAAGGGAACCTCCATCATTGTTCTGGAAAGGAGGTGAAGGGGTGAGGGTATAAGCACAGGAGCTGGGTCCCTCACAGGTGAAAGCACTGTCCACCAGAGTTGGGGGGGGGGGAGGGGTTCTCATTTGAGGGAAAGCGAAGCCATGTCGGAGGTTTCCCACTGGAATGTGGCATCATCAAACAGAAATAACAGAGAGACGGGGAACCTGGGAGAATGGAGTCACTCTCGGCTGATCATGTGTTCGGGATTAGTGGTGCTGGAAGAGCACAGCAGTTCAGGCAGCATCCAAGGAGCTTCGAAATCAACGTTTCGGGCAAAAGGCCTTCATCAGGAATAAAGGCAGTGAGTCTGAAGAGTGGAGAGATAAGCTCGAGGAGGGTGGGGGTGCGGAGAAAGTAGCATAGAGTACAATGGGTGAGTGGGGGAGGGGATGAAGGTGATAGGTCAGGGAGGAGAGGGTGGTGTGGATAGGTGGAAAAGGAGATAGGCAGGTAGGACAAGTCCGGACAAGTCATGGGGACAGTGCTGAGCTGGAAGTTTGGAATTAGGGTGAGGTGGGGGAAGGGGAAATGAGGAAACTGTTGAAGTCGACGTTGATGCCCTGGGGTTGAAATGTTCTGAGGCGGAAGATGAGGTGTTCTTCCTCCAGGCATCTGGTGGTGAGGGAGCAGCGGTGAAGGAGGCCCAGGACCTCCATGTCCTCGGCAGAGTGGGAGGGGGAGTTGAAATGTTGGGTCACGGGGCGGTGTGGTTGTTTGGTGTGGGTGTCCTGGAGAAGTCCCCTAAAATGCTCTGCGAGGAAGCGCCCAGTCTCCCCAATGTAGAGGAGACCACATCGGGCGCAACAGATACAATAAATGATATTGGTGGAGGTGCAATTAAACCTTTGATGGATGTGGAAGGCTCCTTTAGGTCCTTGGATGGAGGTGAGGGAGGAGGTGTGGGCACAGGTTTTACAGTGCCTACGGTGGCAGGGGAAGGTGCCAGGATGGGAGGGTGGGTTCTAGGGGTGTGTGGACCTGACCAGGTAGTCACGGAGGGAACGGTCTTTGCGGAAAGCGGAAAGGGTTGGGGAGGGAAATATATCCCTGGTGGTGGGGTCTTTTTGGAGGTGACAGAAATGTCGGCGGATGATTTGGTTTATGCAAAGGTTGGTAGGGTGGAAGGTGAGCACCTGGGGCATTCTGTCCTTGTTACGGTTGGAGGGGTGGGGTCTGAGGGCGGAGGTGCGGGATGTGGACGAGATGCGTTGGAGGGCATCTTTAACCACGTGTGTAGGGAAATTGCGGTCTCTAAAGAAGGAGGCCATATGGTGTGTTCTGTGGTGGAACTGGTCCACCTGGGAGCAGATACGGTGGAGGCAGAGGAATTGGGAATACGGGATGGCATTTTTGCAAGATGTAGGGTGGGAAGAGGTGTAATCCAGGTAGCTGTGGGAGTCGGTGGGTTTGTAAAAAATGTGAGTGTCAAGTCGGTCGTCATTAATGGAGATGGAGAGGTCCAGGAAGGGGAGGGAGGTGTTTTTGGAGGATCTTGAAGGAGAACTGTTGCTGGTGTTTTTGAATCTGTAGTATGTCCTGTTTGTCCTGTTCGGGTCTGAACTCTGCTAATTTAAAGGTGGTCTGGAGTCCGTGTGGAATGAGTTGGTGTTCAGCCACATGGAGAAGATCTTCTTGAAAGATTGAAAAGAATCAAGCATTTTAATTGCAGATTTTTGTCTTACACCCAACCTAAAGCGGGATCAAAAATATAGGGTCAGACACTTAAATAGATTTTTCATAACGTTCAGCAATGATTGTTTCTGTTCAAAAAGGAGGACTCAGTAAGAAGATGAACAACCCACAGTTTAAAGACTCTGTCAAAGAGAGTAATCAATCCCAAACTAGAAAATTCAAACTGGCAAGAACTAGTGTAGGCCCGATTTGGAATGCTTATTTTCGGAATAAGAGGCAGATTATATCAAATGAAAAACAAGAAAAATGTGATGAAAATAAATTGGCATGAAATCTCACAACAAGTAGCAAGTATTTCTCCGTGTATCCAAGAAGATAGTTCAAGATGGGTGTGTGATCCTTGGAAGAAAGAAAGTCAGGCAAGTCCACATCTCCATTTTGCCAGAGTGGTGAGGAGAGAAGGACTGGGGAAGCGAGGGCTGCTGGGAAGGGTGAGTTTTCCCACATTAAAAGGGACTTATCTCGGGAGTTGGGCCTCCATTTGCTGAGAGGTGCGAGGGAGGAGCGAAGGACTTCTGGGAAGTCATATATTTGTGTGGTTGCGTTACCCAAAACACTACTCTGATAATGTCTCCCACCCATCTTCCTCCTCTAACCAAAAAAAAAGATTCTGTGCACCAGATTGGTGAGGTCACAAGTTTATTTTTTTATTCTTATTTTTCAACAGTCTCTTTGGGAATTTAGAATCATGGGAATGGAGATTAGGGCAGTTGAATATACATCCTGCAGAATGTGGGAGCTTCGGGTCACCACTAGTGTCCCTGCTGACTACAGCTGTGGGAAGTGCACCCAACTCCAGCTCCTCGAAAACCACGTTAGGGAACTGGAGCTGGAGCGGGATGAACTTCAGATCATTCGGGAGGCAGAGGGGGTTATTGAGATGAGTTACAGGGAGGTAGTTGCACCTCAGGTACAAGAAAAAGGCAGAGGGGTTACAGTCAGGGGATGGAAAGGGAACCAGCAGGCAGTGCAGGGATCCCCTGTGGCTATTCCCCTCAACAATAAGTATACTGTTTTGGATACTGTTGGAGGGGACGACTTACCAGGGGAAAGCAGAGGGACACAGGGCTCTGGCACAGAGTCTGTCCCTGCTGCTCAGAAGGGAAGGGGGAAGAGGAGCAGAGCAGTAGGTCATTGGGGACTCTATAGTTAGGGGGACAGATAGGAGGTTCTGTGGGGGTGAGAGAGACTCACGGTTGGTGTGTTGCCTCCCAGATGCCAGGGTTCGTGATGTCTCTGATTGTGTTTTTGGGATCCTTAAGGGGGAGGGGGAGCAGCCCCAAGTCGTGGTCCACATAGGCAGCAACAACATAGGTAGGAAGAGAGATGGGGATTGAAGGCAGAAATTCAGGGAGCTAGGATGGAGGCTTAGAGCATGGACGAACAGAGTTGTTGTCTCTGGTTTGTTTCCCGTGCCACGTGCTCGTGAGGCAAGGAATAGGGAGAGAAAGGAGTTGAACATGTGGCTACAGGGATGGTGCAGGAGGGAGGGTTTTGGCTCCTTGGATAATTGGGGCTCTTTCTGGGGTAGGTGGGACCTCTACAAGCAGGCTGGTCTTCACCTGAACCAAAGGGGTACCAATATCCTGGGGGCGTGGAAATTCGCTAAGGCTATTGGGGTGGGTTTAAACTAATCCAGCAGGGGGATGGGAACCATAATTGTAGTTCAAGTATAGAAAAGGTTAAGAGTAGGGACGTCCAAAATCAAGTTTCAGGGACACAAGATGGCACCGGCAAGCAAGAAGTTGGTTTGAAGTGTGTCTACTTCAATGCCAGGAGCATCCGGAATAAGATGGGTGACTTTGCAGCATGGGTTGGTACCTGTGACTTTAATGTTGTGGCCATTTCGGAGACATGGATAGAGCAGGGATAGGAATGGTTTTTGCATGTTCCAGGATTTAGATGTTTCAATAAGAACAGGGAAGGTGGTAAAAGAGGGGGTGGTGTGGCATTGTTGGTCAAGGACAGTAGTACAGTTGTAGAAAGGATGTTTGGGGACTCGTCAATTGAGGTACTTTGGGCTGAGGTTAGAAACAGGAAAGGAGAGGTCTCACTGTTGGGAGTTTTCTATAGGCCTCCGAATAGTTCCAGAGATGTAGAGGAAAGGATAGCAAAGATGATTCTCTATAGGAGTGAGAGAGACAGGGTAGTTGTCATGGGAGACTTCAACTTTCCAAATATTGACTGGGAACACTATAGTACGAGAACTATAGATGGGTCAGGTTTTGTCCAGTGTGTGCAGGAGGGCTTCCTGACATAATATGTGGACTGGCCAACAAGGGGTGAAGCCACATTAGATTTTGTACTGGGTAATGAGCCTGGCCAGGTGTTAAACTTGGAAGTAGGTGAGCACTTTTGTGATACTGACCATAATTCTGTTATGTTTACTTTCGTGATAGAAAGGGATAGGTGTATACCACTGGGCAAGAGTTATAGCTGGGGGAAAGGTAATTAGGATGCGATTAGGCAAGATTTAGGAAGCATAGGATGGGGAAGGAAACTGCAGGGATGGGCACATTAGAAATTTGGAGCTTATTCAAGGAAAAGCTCCTCTGTGTCCTAGATAAGTATGTACCTGTCAGGCAGGGAGGAAGCTGTAGAGCGCAGGAACCATGGTTTACAAAGGAAGTAGAATCTCTGGTCCAGAGGAAGAAGGCTTAAGTTAGGATGAGATATGAAGGGTCAGTTAGGGTGCTTGAGGGTTACAAGGTAGTCAGGAAAGACCTAAAGAGAGAGCTCAGAAGAGCCAGGAGGAGACATGAGAAGTTGTTGGTGGATAGGATCAGGGTAAACTCTAAGGCATTCTATAGGTATTTAAGGAATAAAAGAATGATGAGAGTAAGATTAGGGCCAATCAAGGATAGCAGTGGGAAGTTGTGTGTGGAGTCAGAGGAAGATAGGGGAAGCACGAAATGAATATTATTCGACAGCATTCACTCGAGAAAACAACAATGTTGACGAGGAGATTACTGAGATACAGGCTACTCGACTCGGTGGGATTGAGGTTCACAAGGAGGAGGTATTAGAAATCCTGCAGAGTGTGAAAATAGATAAGTCCCCTGGGCCGGATGGGATTTATCCTAGGATACTCTGGGAAGCAAGGGAGGAGATTGCTGAGCCTTTTGCATTGATCTTTAAATCGTCATTGTCTACAGGAATAGTGCCAGAGGACTGGAGGTTAGCAAATGTGGTTCCTCTGTTCAAGAAGGGGAGTAGAGACAATCTTGGTAATTATAGACCAGTGAGCCTTACTTCAGTTGTTGGTAAAGTGTTGGAAAAGGTTTTAAGAGATAGGATTTATAATCATCTAGAAAAGAATAATGTGATTAGGGATAGTCAGCACGGTTTTGTGATGGGTAGGTCATGCCTCACAAACCTTATTGAGTTCTTTGAGAAGGTGACCAAACAGGTAAATGAGAGTAAACCAGTTGATGTGTTGTATATGGATTTCAGCAAGGCGTTCGATAAGGTTCCCCACAGTAGGCTATTGTATGAAATGCAGAGGAATGGGATTGTGGGAGATATAGCAGTTTGGATCAGTAATTGGCCAGCTGAAAGAAGACAGAGGGTGGTGGTTGATGGAACATGTTCATCCTGGAGTCCATTTACTAGTGGTGTACCGCAAGGGTCAGTGTTGGGTCCACTGCTGTTCATCATTTTTATAAACGACCTGGATGAGTGTGTAGAAGGCTGGGTTAGTAAATTTGCAGATGACACTACGGTCAGTGGAGTTGTGGATAGTGACGAAGGACGTTGTAGGTTACAGAGGGACATAGATAAGCTGCAGAGCTGTGCCGAGAGGTGGCAAATGGAGTTTTATGCGGACAAATGTGAGGTGATTCACTTTGGTCGGAGTAACCGGAATGCAAAGTACTGGGTTAAGTGAAAGATTCTTGGTAGTGTACATGAGCAGAGAGATCTCGGTGCCCAGGTACACAGATCCTTGAAAGTTGCCACCTAAGTTGACAGGGTTGTTAAGAAGGCATACAGTGTTTTAGCTTTTATTAATAGAGGGATCTAGTTCTGGAACCATGAGGTTGTGCTACAGCTGTACAAAACTCTAGTAGGGCCGCAATATAAGAAGGATGTGGAAGATTTGGAAAGGTTCTGCTTGCCTGGTATGGAGGGAAGGTCTTACGAGGAAAGGCTGAGGGACTTGAGGCTGTTTTTGTTGGAGAGAAGAAGGTTGAGAGGTGACTTAATAGAGACATACAAGATAATCAGAGGGTTAGATAGGGTGGACAGGGAGAGTTTTTTCCAAGTATGGTGATGGCGAGCACAAGGCGGCATCGCTTTAAATTGAGGGGTGATAGATATAGGACAGATGTCAGAGGGAGTTTCTTTACTTAGAGAGTAATAAGTGTATGGAATGCTTTGCCTGCAATGGTAGTAGATTCACCAACTTTAAGTACATTTAAGTTGTCATTGGACAAGCATATGGACGGACATGGAATAGTGTAGGTTAGATGGGCTTCAGATTGGTATAACAGGTCGGCACAACATCGAGGGCTGAAGGGCCTGTACTGCGCTGTAATATTCTGTGTTCTATACCGAGAGAGACTCAATTAAACTGGATAAATTGTGGAGTAATTTTTGGATTGGGTGCCTACTTGTTCGACACCCGTCTTGCAAGAACGTTTCAATAAAATTCGCTGAATCAGAATTTGACTCGGACTGAAATATATTGATACATGAGCTCTGTTCACAATTTGGGTGCTCGTCTGGGATGGCCATCATCACCAGCAGGGTAGGCACCATCGATGGCTGGGAAGGCATGTCCCGTTCCTTTGAGAACAGTCCTGTGTTCCTCGGCGGTGGGTTCCCCCTTCTGGTTGACTGACCGAGATCTGATGAGAATCTATCTGAAGGGCATGGATAGGATAAATAGACAAAGTCTTTTCCCTGGGGTTGGACAGTCCAGAACTAGAGAGCATAGGTTTAGGGTGAGGGGGGAAAGATATAAAAGAGACCTAAGGGGCAACTTTTTCACACAGAGTATGGTACGTGTATGGAATGAGCTGCCAGAGGTTGTGGTGGAGGCTGGTACAATTGTAACACTTAAGAGGCATCTGGATGGGTATAAGAATAGGAAGGGTTTGGAGGGATATGGGCCGGTGCTGGCAGGTGGGATGAGATTGGGTTGGGATATCTGGTTGGCATGGACGGGTTGGACTGAAGGGTCTGTTTCCATGCTGTACATCTCTATGAATCTATGAGTGCTTATGAATTGGTCCCAAAAGCGTACAGACAGCAGTTCAGAAACATAAAGAAGGAACCACATCAAATTTAAATTAAGTTTGAAAGAATGAAACATAATCATTTTGATAGATGGATGTGAGCCTTAAAGATAGATAAGACCTATGAGGCTCTGAGAGATTACTCTGCTGGAGGAGTTTAAAAACTCACTTCCAGAGATGGTAAGAATTCGTGTGGAAGAACAGAAAGTTCAAGAAGTGAGATGTGCAGCAGGATTAGCAGATGAATACATATTGGTGTATATGAGAAGTTTCCGGGCAGAATTTCGCCCTGTGTGGGATAGAAGTTGGGAGAAGGGGAGATTCTGCACGAGGAAACAAAAAGTAGAGAACATGTAAATATTTACCAGGTTCGAAAACAAACCCAAGATGGTGGAAAGGAGGTGAAAGGCCTCAGGTGTTCCCACTGTGGGAAAGTGACACATGTAAAGTCACAGTGCTGGTTGTTGAAGAAAGGCATTGTGGGAAAAGATGTGGTAAAAGGAGCTGAGCCAGTGGCCTTAGTGAAGGTAGTAAAGGAGACCCCAAGAAGAGTCGAGGAGCTGAAGGAGAGTGCACAGCCGAGGCAGGGGCTGGGTATGGAGTTAGTATCTGATCTCTACAAAGAATTCATCTTTGTGGATAAAGGTTACTCTGAGAGAACAGGGGGAGAAGAACAAGAAATTATAATTTTGAGAAATACACAATCTAACCAGTCTCTAATGGTAAGAGATGAGCGAATTTGTACACTTCCTGATCTGTTACCCGAGAGTTTGGTAATCTGTGGGATAGACAGACAAAAATTTAACATTGCGTTATGTAAGATCAGGTTGCAGTGCCAACCCAAGACTGGGAGATTAACAGTCCTGCTCCTCGGATGCTGCCTGATCTGCTGTGCTTTTCCAGCACCACTGTCTAATCTCGACTCTGGTTTCCAGCATATGCAGTTCTTGGTTTTACCTGGGAGAATAACAGTCAGAGTTTGACAGAGTGTTGGTTCCAGGAATTCAGTTTGTTCTTCTGAATGATTTGGCAGGATCCAAGGTGGGAGTGACATCCCTTCTTGTGGTGAAGCCCAAGGAAGATCAAGAAACTGAGGAGTTAAAAGAAAAATATCCTGATATTTTCCCAGATTGTGTAGTAACAAGATCCCACTGACATAAGTCACAGCAAAAAGCAAAAACTGAAGAGAAAGATGAAGGAGTTGAAGTTCAGTTGGTGGATACCCTGTTTGATGTAATGGTGCAGAAAAACCTGAACAGGCAGAGGGTCAGACAGAGGTGTTTAGTCCTGAAAGGGTAAGGGACTTGCAACAGCAAGACAAGGCAATAAAAGATATATGTGTGGATGTTTACTCCGAAAAGGAGGCAGAGTGTATTCCTAAGGGTTATTATCTGAAAGATAGAATTCTCAGATAGAAATGGAGACCACGGCAGGTTAGTGCAGAGGAGAAATGGGCCAAAGTGCACCAGGTTGTGTTGCCGGTAGCATACAGACAGGAAGTGTTACGGTGAGCACATGAACTTCCTGTAGGAGGTCACCTGTATGAAAGATTCAGGCTAAGGTACAAAAACATTTTTATTAACCTAGAATGCACAATGATGTGGTTAACTTTTGCTGTATGTGTCATACATGCCAAATGGTTGGTAAGCCCCAGGTCATAACAAAACCAGCCCCTCTGTTGCCAATTCCCTTTCGCGTGGGTTGTAATTGATTGTGTAGGTCCCCTCCCGAAAATTAAAAGTGGGAACCAGTACATGTTAACTATAATGGATGTGTCTCCCAGATTTCCGGAGGCAATTCCATTACAGTGTATCAAGGCAAAAAAGATGGGAGAAGAGTTAGTAGCTTTGTTCACACGGTATGGGCTACCAGAGAGATTCAGTTGGATCAAGGGTCACATTTTACTGCTAGGCTGTTTAAGGAGATTACAGATAGCTTCAGCATATGGCATTTTAATCCCAGTGTATATCATCCTGAATCCCAGGGAGCTTTAGAAAGGTGGTATCAGACCTTGAAGACCATGTTGACAACATACTGTCAGGATTACCCGAATGACTGGGGTAAAGGTATCCCATTCATATTGTTTGCCCCAAATAAATCTACTCATATTACTCCCTTCGAGTTAATATTCCACATGAAATGAGAGGCTGTTTGAAATTAATCAAGGAGAAATTGACAGGACCAAAGTCGGAGATCTCACACTTAGATTACGTATCAGAGGTGATGGAGACACTAAATCGAGTCGATGAGTTAGCTAAACAGCACATAAAGAGGGCACAGTGTAGAATGAAGCAGGTTGCAGGTTAAAAACTCTGAGACTCAGACGTTTTCCTGAGGAGAGGATGTGTTAGTATTGTCACAAGCAATAGGCGATCCCTTCAAAACCAGGTTTCGTGGGACCTATCAGATTGAGAAAAAGTTAAGTCAGGTGATCTATCTAGTAAAGATGGCAGATGGAAGAAAAACTGTACTGGGGATGTCATGTGAACATGTTGGAACCTCATTATGGTAGAGAGAAAGAACAGGAGAAATGGGTGTTAGTTACTGCCCCACAGAGCGAGGAATCAAATCCAGATATTGTGAATTTTGATGTCCCTCAAAATATGTTAAAAAATGAAGAGATCCTCGAGAAGTTGGACAGGTTAGTGAGCTGTCGGTCTAGGGGCTCAGTTGAAAGGTTTGCTACTGCAGTTTGAAGACATATGTGAGAATCAGATGGAGAGGACTAATACTGTTGTACATGAACTGGACATAGGGAATACTGTTCTGATAAAACAACACCCCTGTTGGCTTAATCGTTTCAAAGCCAGACAGGTCCAGATGGAGGTGGAGGCCATGTTTGACAAGGACAGCATTGAACAGAGCCAGAGTGAGTGGAGTTTGCCGATTGTCTCAGCTCCCAGTCCAAACAGGAGTCAATGATTTTTTTGTGTGTTATCAGAAGGTGAACAACATTACAAAATTGGACTCATATCAGACAAGCCAGTTACATCACAAAGTTAAGCTTACTGTGTGATTACCTTTTTCAGAGACGGTGATAGAAATTTCTGTGTTTGTAACCCCAAATGGGCTACATCAATTCAAGGTGATGCCTTTTGGAATGAATAATGCACCCACCACATTCCAAAGACTCCTGAACAAAGTTGTGGCTGGGTTAACAGACTGTGCAGTCTATGGGGACAATGTCGTGATCTTTAGTAAGTCCTGGAAAAGGCACATGGTACAGTTGGCAGAACTCTGAATGACGACGAGAAGCAAAACTTGTAACAAACTTCAACAAAACTGAATTTGCAAAAGCAGAGGTGACATTCTTGGGATGTAACATCAGTCATGGAAGGTTGACCCCCATGGAATGCAAAGACGAAGGCCGTCAAGGAATTTCCACAACCAACCTCGAACAAAGAGGTGCATCAATTCTCGGGACTAAGCAGATTCTATTTGCTGAAGAGTAACACAGGGTTTGGGTGGGCAGAACAATGCCAGGAGGCTTTCGGCCATTTCAAAGCAATATTAACCATCACACAGTTTCAGCGATACTAAACCTTTCAAAACCTTTCAAAGTTGCCATCGATGCTCGTGACACAGGAATTGGAGCAGTACTGCTACATGAAGATAAGGATGGGATTGAACTGCCAGGTGGTTACTTTTCAAAGAAACTCAACACCCACCAGACAAAATACTTCATGTTCAAAAAAGAACTATTGAGTTTGGTACTGGCCTTACAACATTTTAATTTGGATATCACAAACAATGTGTCAGAGACGGTTGTACACACGGATCACAATCCTCTTTCATTCTTGGAAAGCTTTAAAGACAAGGAAATGAGACTATTTCATGGGAGTCTTATGTAACAGATTTTAATTTAAAAATCGTACATGTTCCGGGTCATAAGAATGTAATCACAGATGCAGTATCACGGATTTAACTGATAATGTATTGGTATCTATATATAGGGAAGATGTTAATATGAAATTTGGTTAAAGTCATATGTATGTCATGGTAATGTGGTTAAGAAATAGAGACAAGAAGAAGCAATTTTTTCTTTATGATGGTGCATTTTCTTCTTAAGGGGGAAGTGTTACGAAGGTGTGGGCGTGTCCTGTACCTTTAAGAGAGAGAGGAAGCTAGCAAGGCCTGACTGAAAACACAGAGTGTCCTGAATAATTTAAAAATGTAACAATTGGTTGAAACAAATAGCTGCAGTTGCATTGCCATGGAACAAAATCAAATTCAAATTCAGCCAATCAGTTTAAATTCTGCCCCAGATACCAAAATCCAATCGAATTTGAATTTAGTGTTTTGATAACATCAGACCGATGAAATGATTCGATGTTTTAGGGGATAAAACCACACATTTTGAACAGTTAGGGGGAACACTGTCATGAACCCCAACAAGAATAGACTGCTCATCGAATAATTCTCTGACAGGTACCTGTCCATAAAAAAAGCTGAGCAGGAGAAGGCCGAGGAACAGCCAACCTCGAAAAATCTACAGAGGAAAATCTACAAAGGAGAATCGACAAAGCTGACAGGTTTTGAAATGTGACTTGCTTTTGTAAACTTCATCGAGTTTTTTTAATCAGCCCAGTATTGTGGAGTGGGCGGTAAAAGACAGGTTTAAGAAAAAGGAGTTGTAAATAATTGTCTAACATTCTCTGTTGAACTTAAAGAATAAAATTGTTAATTTTTATGTGAAGTAGTGAAAACTGGGATGGTCCTTTGCCTCTTGCAATTTAACAGGTTACAGCAAGAGGTGAACATCTCTGTGTGTTGGGTTTAAATTAACAGAGGGGTTTATCCCATGTCATAACACCCTGCTGACTCCATCTGTGGGAAGTGCACCCAACTGCAGCTCCTTGAAAAACACTTTAGGGATCTAGAGCTGGAGCTGGATGAATTTTGGGTCATTCCGGAGGCAGGGGAGTTAATGAGAGGAGTTACAGGGAGGTAGTTGCGCCTCAGGTACAAGAAAAGGGCTGATGGGTTACAGTTAGGGGATGAAAAGGGAACTAGCAGGCAGTGCAGGGATCCCCTGCAGCTGTTCCCCTCAATAACAAGCAGACCATTTTGGATAGTGTTGGGGGGGAGCAACTTACCAGGGGTAAGTCATGGGGTACAGGTCTCTGACACAGAGTCTGTCCCTGTTGCTCAGAAGGGAGGGGGAAGATGAGCAGAGCATTAGTCATTGGGGACTCCATAGTTAGGGAGAAAAGCAGGAGGTTCTGTGGGAATGAGAGAGACTCACGGTTGGAGTGTTACCTCCCAGGTGCCAGGGTGCAGGAAGTCTCGGATCATGTTTTTGGAATCATCGAATCATAGAATTCCTACAGTGTGGAAACAGGCCCTTCTGTCCAACACGTCCACACCAATCCTTGGGAGATTAACCCACCCAGACCCATTCCCCTACCCTATTATCCTATATTTACCCCTGACTAATGCACCTAACCTACACATCCCTGAAAACTATTGCCAAATTAGCATGGCCAATTCACCTAACTTGCACATGTTTGGATTGTGGGAGAAAACTGGAGCACCTGGAGGAAACCCATGCAGACACAGAGAGAATGTACAAACTCCACACAGACCGTCGCCAAAGGCTGGAATCGAACCCGGGCCCTGAGTGCTCTGAAGTGACAGTGCTAACCATGTAGTCACTGTGCCACCCATAAGGACCCCCATGAGGGTGACGGGGGAGCAGCCCCAGGGTGTGGTCCACATAGGCACTAATGACATTGGTAGGGAAAGGGGTGGGGACTTAAGGCAGAAATTCAGGGAGCTATGGTGGAAGTTTGGAGCTCGAACTAACAGAGTTGTTATCTCTGGTTTGTTGCCCGTGCCAAGTGCTGGCGGGGCAAGGTATATGGAGAAAGAGGAGTTGAACACGTGGCTACAGGGATGATACAGGAGGCAGAGTTTTGGATACCTCGATAATTGGGGCTCATTCTGGGGTAGGTGGGACCTCTACAAACAGGATGATCTACACCTGAACCAGAGGGGCTCCAGTATCCTGGGTGGGGAACTTTGATATTGCACTTCGGGACGGTTGAAACTAATTCAGCCAGGGACGGGAACCAAAATTGTAGTTACAGTGTCCAGGAGGATGAGAATAGTGTGGTCAGAAATATGGTTTCATGGTCACAAGAGTCCACCAGCCAGCAGGAAAATGGTTTCAATGTCAGGAGCATCCAGAATAAGGTGGGTGAACTTGCAGGATGGGTTGGTATCTGGGACTTTGGTGTTATGGCTGTTTTGGAGACATGGATATAACAGGCACAGGAATGGTTGCTGCAGATTCTGGGGTTCAGATGTTTCAGTAACAACAGGGAAGATGGTAAAGGATGGGGAGGTGTGGCAATGTTAGTCAAGGACAGTATTATGGTGGCAGAAAGGACATTTGAGGACTCATCTACTGGGGTAGAATGGGCTGAGGTTAGAAACAGGAAAGGAGAGGTCACCCTGTTGGGTGTTGTCTATGGGCCTCCGAATGGTTCCAGAGATGTCAAGGAAAGGAAAGGAAAGATGTCGAGGAAAGAAAGCATACGGTGTGTAAGGTTTTATTGGTAGAGGGATTGGGTTTTGGAGCCACGAGGTCATGTTGCAGCTTTCCAAAACTCTGGTGCAACTGTACTTGGAATGCTGTACAGTTCTGGTCGTCGTATTATAGGAAGGATGTGAAACCTTTGGAAAGGATTCAGAGAAGATTTACTAGGATTGCCTGCTATGGAGGGAAGGTCTTATGAGGAAAGGCTGGGGGACTTGAGGCTGTTTTCATTAGAGACAAGAAGGTTGAGAGGTGACCTAATTGAGACGTATAACATAATCAGAGGGTTAGATAAGGTTGACAGTGAGGGCCTTTTTCCTCAGATGGCATTGGCTCATACGAGGGGACATAGCTCTAAATTGAGGAGTGATAGATAACAGACAAATATCCAAGGTAGTTTCTTCACTCAGAAAGTAGGAGGGCCATGGAAAACCCTGTCTGCAACAGTAGTGTACTCACCAACATCGAGGACTGAAGGACCTGTCCTGTGCTATATTGTTCTGTGTTCTATGTTTCGTGTGAGGAATTGAATGGAAACAAAGTATGTTATTGTTGAAAATAAAGGTGCAATCAAAAGACACAGAGTGCTGACACGATGTTATTTCCTCTTTTAAACTTCTCATGTATTTTGTTAGTTTGCCCAGATGTGTGGCTCAGAGAATTCAGTGAGGACAGGGGCCTGTCGTTGCATTTCCCTCTCTGGCCTGCAGTGAACGATTACATTCCAGCCTCAGGTCACTGTCTGTGTGGGGTTTGCACATTCTCCCTGTGTCTGCGTGGGTTCCATCAGGGTGCTTCAGTTTCCTCCCACAATCCAAAGATGTGCGGGTCAGGTGAATTGGTAATGCGAAATTGCCCACAGTGTTAGGTGCATTAGTCAGCGGTAAATACAGGGGAATGAGTCAGGGTGGGTTACTCTTCAGAGGGTCAGTGTGGACTGGTTGGGCCAAATGGCCTGCTTCCATACTCTGAGGAATCTAATCTAATCTCATTTTATACTCACCTTCCTCCATATCATTTATTTTTCTCCCCACTTCACTCACTGTGAACAGATTACTTGACATGAATGTTGCTTTTGTGCATATCTAATTCATCTTTTGGTTTTGCTTTTGTTGTCCCACTTCCAACTAATTGTTGCTGATAAAGCCCTTTACACTGGCTTTACCCCTCCAGTCTCTGTCATTTTGCTCCTCACATGGAGTCAGTCCTTGCCCATGAGGAAAGGAGTGTTATCATGTTGCTGCTCCTCCTTCTCCTTTCAGTCCATTCCTCACGTGGACTCCTTGTTCCGTTATCTGCTGCACCTAATGTTGGCTCTGAGTTACTTGGATTGATTCACCAATTGAATTATTGTTCTAACTGGATATGTCACGGCATACTTTAACTGGTCTCTGAAATGTTTCTGTGTCACCACATAAATAAGGGCATTTGTGCAGCTACTTAAGTTCCTCAGCATATATCCAATCTGAGCAAAGAGACCAAAAGAAACATAATCCAAGGAATAACCGGCATTAAAGAAATATAAAATATGCAACAACCAGAGAAGTATGAAGCTGGCAGATATGGCAAAGAGTAAAATCACAGAATTCTTCCTGCTCTCTACCTCTGGATCATTCTCTGTTTTTCTCTGACCTCTCAGTTCCTTCCGCACCTTAATGGCCTCGAAGATATGTCTGACAGTCAGAATATTGATAAAGAGAATAAAAGTGAATGGGAACAGTGGTGTTAAAAAAGTCTCAAAATATCTAAAACCTATCCACCGAGGGTCATTATAATAACTAGACCTGATATAACAGTACCATGGAACATTGTTGATCATCTTTCCAGGGTAATACACAAAGTAGTTGGGAATATTCTTTAAACAAAAGAAGATGCAGATTTTTGCTAGAACCCTGGTTGCAGTTTTCCCTGTGCAATACTTAGTCTTCATCTCATGTAAACAAATGGCAACAAATCGATCAAAGGAAAAAGCAATGGTGAACCACACAAAACAATCAATGGTCAAGCGGTTGAGGACATAGAGAACACTACAAACAGGAGTGATTTGCAGGAAACATAGTGGATAATAATAACGTTGAAATCGGTGAAGGACGTTCCAAATACAATGAACAGTAGATCCGAAATTGTCATGGCCACCAGATAGCGAGTGCTGCATGTAGAAAGGCCACAGTTTCTCCGAGCTAGGATTATAATTACCACAAGACTAACTGTAAGAGAATGGAAAAAGAGACTTGAGGTTATTGATCAAACATTCTCTGTGCCTGAGCCCAGACTGTAAGTAATGATACAAAGATAATTGTTATTCCATGTTATATAAAGTTTAAAGAATCTGAACCACAGCAGCAAACTCTCTCTAAAAGGAACATTTGCATTTTAAACATGAGCAGCAGATTACTCACAGAAACACAGTCATATATTCAAGGGGTTTTTTTGGTTCAGCAGCAGGCGATTTCACCTGCTTTCCAGGTTACTCTAACTGGCTGACATTTCCTATAAGCCCACAGCGTTCACACAAAGACACCTGGGATCAGGAAAACAAAGAATAGGAGACACCGAACATGGACATTGATCGCAAAATTACTGTATTTGGTTTTGGAGTCTCCACTGTTCAGTTTGCCTCCAGAATTCTATATCCCCACTGTATGATCTACAGGACAGGGCATTGGACCACCCCACAGTGTCCCAGAATGGTTGGCCTTCACAATGATAGGATGAACAAATGAGAGGGCATTGAGTCCCTCCCTCAAGCACAGGATTGAACGTCCTGATGATCTGAACCATGAAGGTGTTCAGCAGTGAATCCAATCATATTGTGGTGAGTATTCAACCTGGTGCAATCAGAAAAACTTCAATATTTGTCCTAACTCTCCCTCCCCTCCACCCCCCCCCCCCCCCCCACCACCACCTGTCCACGATGGTACAGCACAGCCTTTAGCAAATAAAACCTGAATTCAAGCAACATTGGTCACTGTAACTGTCCTGAAGAAGAGTCCTGCTTGAAACCTTGACTCTCTTCCTCCTGAGATGTTGCCTGACCTGCTGTGCCTTTTCCAGCACCACGCTCTATTAGCATGTCCCCATAGTCTCCTCATTCCTATTGAACAATTAACGACAACAGGTTTATTTTAATGAACTTTCACTTGGTCACATTTTCTCAAAACAAAGACAAAACAAAAATCAGAACCTTACATTCAAATTAATAGCATGATGGCATCATACAGGGTAAATGTCCCCTTTGGTCCATCGAGTTTGTACCTCCAAAATTACTCTAAAGCAACACAAGTCTCAGTCCCCAGCACTTAGTCCATGGTCTTGAATGTTATGACCTTTCAGTGCGAGTCCAAGTACTTTGTGATGGTTTTGAGGATTTCTCCCTCAATTCCCCTCCTGGACGATGCAGCACAGGCCCCTACCATCCTCTGGGTGGCATGTCCCCTCTAAACCCTTCGCTTTTCAGCTTATAATTACACCACTTTGTTAATTGCCCTCTGATTAAGGGGAAAAACTGCTTTCCATTCACCCAGTCCACATCCCCCTTGGTCTTATATACCCCGATCTCTGCTCTAAAGAAAGCAGCCTGAGCTTATCCAGCCTCCCCCTTCACAGCGACACTGCTGCAGCCCGACCCATGTTCTGGTGAATGTCCTTTACCCTCCCTCCAGTGCAATCACATCCATCCCATGGTGCAGTGACCAGAACTGTACACAATACTCCAACTGTGGCCTATCCAAATGGCTGTAGAGCTCCAACAGGACCCTCCCTGCTCTGATCATCTCTGCCTCAATGGGTATAGGCATGTTTCCTATCTGCCTTCTTAACTGCTCACTTAACTCACTGGCCTCTGCACTGGGACTCGATTCCCCTCACTGGCCTCCGCACCGGGACTCAATTCCCCTCACTGCCTCTGCACTGGGACTGGATTCCGCTCACTGGCCTCCGCACTGGGACTCAATTCCCCTCACTGTCTCTGCACTGGGACTCGATTCCCCTCACTGGCGTCCGCACTGGGACTCGATTCCCCACACTGACCTCCGCACTGGGACTCGATTCCGCTCACTGGCCTCCGCACTGGGACTCGATTCCCCACACTGGCCTCCGCACTGGGACTCGATTCCCCTCACTGGCCTCCGCACTGGGACTCAATTCCCCACACTGACCTCCGCACTTGGACTCGATTCCCCTCACTGACCTTCGCACTTGGACTCGATTCCCCTCAATGGCCTCCGCACTGGGACACAATTCCCCTCACTGGTCTCCACACTGGGACTCGATTCCCCTCACTGGTCTCCGCACTGGGACTCGATTCCCTTCACTGGTCTCCGCACTGGGACTCGATTCCCCTCACTGACCTCCGCACTGGGACTCGATTCCCCTCACTGGCCTCCGCACTTGGACTCGATTCCCCTCACTGACCTCCGCACTGGGACTCGATTCCCCTCACTGACCTCCGCACTGGGACTCGATTCCCCACACTGGCCTCCGCACTGGGACTCGATTCCCCTCACTGGCCTCCGCACTGGGACTCGATTCCCCACACTGACCTCCGCACTTGGACTCGATTCCCCTCACTGACCTTCGCACTTGGACTCGATTCCCCACACTGACCTCCGCACTGGGACTCGATTCCCCTCACTGGTCTCCGCACTGGAACTCGATTCCCTTCACTGGTCTCCGCACTGGGACTCGATTCCCCTCACTGGCCTCCGCACTTGGACTCGATTCCCCTCACTGGCCTCCACACTGGGACTCGATTCCCCTCACTGGTCTCCGCACTGGAACTCGATTCCCTTCACTGGTCTCCGCACTGGGACCTGATTCCCCTCACTGACCTCCGCACTGGGACTCGATTCCCCTCACTGACCTCCGCACTGGGACTCGATTCCCGTCACCGGCCTCTGCACTGGGACTCGATTCCCCTCACTGACCTCCGCACTGGGACTCGATTCCCCTCACTGACCTCCGCACTGGGACTCGATTCCCGTCACCGGCCTCTGCACTGGGACTCGATTCCCCTCACTGACCTCCACACTGGGACTCGATTCCCCTCACTGCACTCCGCACTGGGACTCGATTCCCCACACTGGCCTCCGCACTGGGACTCGATTCCCCTCACTAGCCTCCGCACTGGGACTCGATTCCCCTCACTGGCCTCCGCACTGGGACCCGATTCCCCTCACTGGCCTCTGCACTGGGACTCGATTCCCCTCAATGGCCTTCACACTCGGACTCAATTCCCATCACTGACCTCCACAGTGGGACTCAATTCCCCTCACTGGCCTCCGCACTGGGACTCGATTCCCCTCACTGGCCTCCGCACTGGGACCCGATTCCCTTCACTGGCCTCCGCACTGGGATCGATTCCCCTCACTGGCCTCTGCACTGGGACTCGATTCCCCTCACTGGCCTCTGCACTGGGACTCGATTCCCCTCACTGGCCTCTGCACTGGGACTCGATTACCCTCACTGGCCTCCGCACTGGTACTCGATTCCCACACTGGCCTCTGCACTGGGACTCGATTCCCCTCACTGACCTCTGCACTGGGACTCGATTCCCCTCACTGGCCTCCGCACTGGGACACAATTCCCCTCACTGGCCTCTGCACTGGGACTCAATTCCCCTCACTGGCCTCCGCACTGGGACTCGATTCCCCTCACTGACCTCCGCACTGGGACCCGATTCCCTTCACTGGCCTCCGCACTGGGACTCGATTCCCCTCACTGGCCTCCGCACTGGGACTCGATTCCCCTCACTGGCCTCTGCACTGGGACTCGATTCCCCTCACTGCCCTCTGCACTGGGACTTGATTCCCCTCACTGGCCTCTGCACTGGGACTCGATTCCCCTCACTGGCCTCTGCACTGGGACTCGATTCCCTCACTGGCTTCTGCACTGGGACTCGATTCCCCTCACTGACCTCTGCACTGGGACTCGATTCCCCTCACTGGCCTCCGCACTGGGACACAATTCCCCTCACTGGCCTCCGTACTGGGACTCGATTCCCCTCACTGGCCTCTGCACTGGGACTCGATTCCCCTCACTGGCCTCTGCACTGGGACTCAATTCCCCTCAATGGCCTTCACACTGGGACTCAATTACCCTCACTGGCCTCCGCACTGGGACTCGATTCCCCTCACTGGCCTCTGCACTGGAACTTGATTCCCCTCAATGGCCTCCGCACTGGGACTCGATTCCCCTCACTGGCCTCTGCACTGGGACTCGATTCCCCTCACTGGCCTCTGCACTGGGACTCAATTCCCCTCAATGGCCTTCACACTGGGACTCGATTCCCCTCACTGGCCTCCGCACTGGGACTCGATTCCCCTCACTGGCCTCTGCACTGGAACTTGATTCCCCTCAATGGCCTTCACACTGGGACTCGATTTCCCTCACTGACCTCCGCACTGGGACTCGATTCCCCTCACTGGCCTCCACACTTGGACTTGATTCCCCACATTGACCTCCGCACTGGGACTCGATTCCCCTCACTGGCCTCTGCACTGGGACTCGATTCCCCTCACTGACCTCCGCACTGGGACTCGATTCCCAACACTGACCTCCACACTGGGACTCGATTCCCCTCACTGTCCTCTGCACTGGGGCTCGATACCTGTCCTGCTGCCTTCAGGGATCTGTTAACAATCGCCTCAAGATCTTTCTGCTCCTATTAGCTTCCTCGTATCCTCCCCTTCATTGCCTCCTGTCTTATCGTGTAACTTCTGCTAGAGCCATCACCTCTCGTTTATCAGAGTTACATTTCATCCGTCATTGATCTGCCCATCGGACCAATCTCTCCATTTCTACCAATAACCTGAGACTTTCTTACTCACTGTCAATGACTTGATCAGTATTTGTGAATCTATCAAATCATCATTCCCAAGTGTCTCCTGCCCTACCCCTCCCCCACAACAAACACACGCAAACACACAGACACAGACACACACACACACACACACACACACACTTACACAGACAGACACACACACAGACACATACACACAGATATAGACAGACAGACACACACTCACAGACATTCACACACATAGACACACAGACACACACATGCAGACACACATAGACACACCCACACAGACACACATATTATCACAACCACACCGACTCACGCACACAGACACACATATGTAGACACACTCACACAGACAGACAGACAGACACACAGACATTCACACATACAGACACACACATAGACACACTCACACATACAGACATACCCACACAGACACACACATATTCACACACACACACACTTACACACACATAGTCTCACACAGACAGACAGACAGACAGACACACACACACATACACACACACACACACACACACACACACACACACACACACACACAGAAACACACACTCAAATATCCTGAGTCTCTGACTTCTCGTTTCCCTTCCTTGACATTTCTGTTTCTATTTCATGGGATAGACTGGCCACCAATGTCCACCATAAACACCAAGTCTATACATCCACATCCTGTATCCTGCAAAGACTCTATTCCATTCTCCAACTTCCTCTATCTCCATCACATCTGTTCTGATGATGCCAACTTTGCCACGTTCCTCCTTAACAAAGAATTCCCCAGCTCCATTGTTGACAGGGCCCTCAGCGGGTCCAACCTATCTCCTGTACTTCAGTCCTCACCTCTTCTCTTCCCTCTCCAAAAGAGATAGGGTTCCCATTGTCCTTACCTACCATCCCACCAGCAACCATATCCAGAGGATCATTAACCACCATCTCCAGCGAGATGCCACCACCAGACATGCTCCAGGTAAGTTGAAAAAAAATCAGGAAAAAGGGGAAAAGGAGAAAAAAAAGAAGAAAGAAATGGAAAAAAGATCAGGTGGAGCAGAGGAGTTCTGGCTGGAGCATCTGACTCTGCTGCCATTTTGGATCTGCACAAAAAGCTGACATGTTTCCAACTACCATCAGGTCTGAGGAAAGGCCACTTGACCCCAAACATTAACTCTGATTTCTCTCCACAGATGCTGCAGACCTGCTGAGCTTTTCCAGCAATTTCTGATTTAATTGCTAATTTACAGCATCTGCAGTTCGTTCAGTTTTTATTTCATGATCAAACCTTGCCTCTCAGAATGGAGATTAATTCTTTGTTTCAGAATTTTCTCTCATAGTTGCCCTGACACTGATGAACACTCACTACTCTGTTATTCCTGGTCAATCCCTACCACTGTTCTTGAAAGGTGGAAACACATCAAAAGCCCTCAAATCTCCTGGCACCTTCCCTGTGACCGGAGAGGAACTAAATATTTGGGTTAGAGTCCCTGTAAATTCGTCTCCTTGGATACAACTCCTCTAGACCTTGAGGTCTGTCTACTTTTAAGCTCCCCAAACTGAGGGTATCTGCTCACATCATATATAAATCCCCTGAAGAGAAGCTGAGAGCGATGTTTATTTTGGAGTTTTCCTTCCCAATGCTATTCTCATCCTAGATGGGGGCAAAATGTGTTCAAAGAGTAATAGAGTCATTGAGATGTGCAGCATGGAAACAAACCCTTTGGTCCAACCCGTCCATGCCAACCAGATATCTCAACCCAATCTAGCCTCACCTGCCCAACATCCGGCCCATATCCCTCCAAAACCTTCATAATCATATACCCATCCAGATGCCTTTTAAATGTTACAATCATACCAGCCTCCACCACTTCCTCTGGCAGCTCATTCCATACAGGCACCACCCTCTGTGTGAAAACGTTGCTCCTTAGGTATCTTTTATATCTTTCCCCTCTCATCCTAATCCTATGCCCTCTTAGTTCTGGACTCCCCGACCCCAGGGAAGAGACTTTGTGTATTTATACTATCCATACCCCTCGTGATTTTATAAATCTCTATAAGGTCACCCCTCAGCCTCCGACGCTCCAGGGAAAACAGCTCCAGCCTGTTCAACCTCTCCCTTTAGCTCAAATCCTCCAACCCTGGCAACATTCTTATTATTTTTTTCTGAACACTTTCAAGTTTCACAACATCCTTCCGATAGGAAGGAGACTAGAATTACATGCAATATTCCAAAAGTGGCCTAACCAATGTCCTGTACAGTGCAATATGACCTCCCCAATCCTGTTCTCAATACTCTGACCAATAGAGGAAAGCATACCAAAACCCTTCTTCACTATCCTATCTACCTACAATTCTGCCTTCAAGGAGCTATGAACCTGCACTCCAAGGTCTCTTTGTTCAGCAACACTTACTGGACCTTACCATTGAGTGTCTAAGTCCTGCTAAGATTTGCTTTCCCAAAATGCAGCATCTTGCATTTATCTCAATTAAAGGCCATCTGCTACTTCTCAACCCATTGGCCCATCTGATCAAGATCCCATTTTAATCTGAGGTAACCCTCTTCATGGTCCACTACACCTCCGATTTTGGTGTCATGTGCAAATGTACTAACTATACCTCACATCCACATCAGTTATATAAATGATGAAAAGTAGTGGACCTAGCTGTGGCACTCCACTGGTCACAGGCCTCTGCAAAACAACCCTCCACCATCACCCTCTGCCTTGGTTTTGAATTCCAATTCTTCAAATAAACACATTCCAAAATCGTTTCAGGCAAAGTGAAAGATAGTGTTGTTAATAAAATAACATAATGCAGAAGAATGTCAGGTATTTTACACACATTGTGGTCTCCATCCTACAGAAAGGATATTATGAAACTTGAAAGGGTTCAGAAAAGATTTACAGGAATGTTGCCTGAGTTGGAGGTTTTGAGCTGTAGGGAGAGGATGAATAGGCTGGGCTGTTTTCCTTGGAGTGTTGGAGGCTGAGGGGTGACGTTACAAAAATTTATAAAGACATGAAGGGCATGGATAGGATAAATAGACAAGGTCTTTTCCCTGGGTTGGGGGAATAATGAGCTAGGGGGCATAGATTTAGGATGAGAGGGGAAAGATTTAAAAGGGACTTAAGGGGCAACATTTTCAAGCAAAGGTTGGTGTGGGTATGGAATGAGCTGCCAGAGGAAGTGGTGAAGGCTGATACCATTACAACATTTAAAAGCCATCTGGATGGGTGTATGAATGTCCAGATTACAGAGGAGGAAGTGCTGGATGTCTTGAAATGGTTAAAGGTGGATAAATCCCCAGGACTTGATCAGGTGTACCTGAGAACTCTGTGGGAAGCTAGAGAAGTGATTGCTGGGCCTCTTGCTGAGATATTTGTATCATCGATAGTCACAGGTGAGGTGCCAGAAGACTGGAGGTTGGCAAATGTGGTGCCACTGTTTAATAAGGGTGGTAAAGACAAGTCAGGGAACTATAGACCGGTGAGCCTGAC
This sequence comes from Chiloscyllium punctatum, assembly GCF_047496795.1. Lineage (NCBI taxonomy): Eukaryota > Metazoa > Chordata > Chondrichthyes > Orectolobiformes > Hemiscylliidae > Chiloscyllium > Chiloscyllium punctatum. The sequence continues at coordinate 36,621,774 of NC_092767.1, forward strand.
CTCAGTGGTGGGCAAACTGTTGGAGGGAATCCTGAGGGACAGGATGTACATGTATTTGGAAAGGCAAGGACTGTTTAGGGATAGTCAACATGGCTTTGTGCATGGGAAATCATGTCTCACAAACTTGATTGAGTTTTTTGAAGAAGTAACAAAGAGGATTGATGAGGGCAGAGCAGTAGACGTGATCTATATAGACTTCAGTAAGGCGTTTGCCAAGGTACCCCATGGGCGGGTGATTAGCAAGGTTAGATCTCATGGAATACAGGGAGAACTAGCCATGTGGATACAGAATTGGCTCAAAGATAGAAGACAGAGAGTGGTGGTGGAGGGTTGTTTTTCAGACTGGAGGCCTGTGACCAGTGGAGTGCCACAAGGATCGGTGCTGGGTCCTTTACTTTTTGTCATTTACATAAATGATTTGGATGCGAGCATAAGTGGTTAGTAAGTTAGTCAGTTAGCAGATGACACCAAAATTGGAGGTGTAGTGGATAGTGAAGAGGGTTACCTCAGATTACAACAGGATCTGGACCAGATGGGCTAATGGGCTGAGAAGAGGCAGATGGAGTTTAATTCAGATAACTGCAAGGTGCTGCATTTTGAGAAGGCAAATCTTAGCAGGACTTATAGACTTAATGGCAAGGTCCTAGGGAGTGTTGCTGCACAAAGAGACCTTGGAGTGCAGGTTCATAGCTCCTTGAAAGTGGAGTCGCAGTTAGATAGGATAGTGAAGGAGGTGTTTGGTATGCTTTCCTTTATTGGCCAGAGTATTGAGTACAGGAGTTGGGAGGTCATGTTGCGGCTGTACAGGACATTGGTTAAGCCACTGTTGGAATATTGCATGCGATTCTGGTCTGCTTCCTATCAGAAAGATGTTGTGAAACCTGAAAGGGTTCAGAAAAGATTTCCAAGGATGTTGCCAGGGTTGGAGGATCTGAGCTCCAGGGAGAGACTGAACAGGCTGGGGCAGTTTTCCCTGGAGCGCCGGAGGCTGAGGGGTGGACCTTATAGAGGTTTACAAAATTATGAGGGGCATGGATAGGATAAATAGACAAAGTCTTTCCCTGGGGGTCGGGGAGTCCAGAACTAGAGAGCATAGGTTTAGGGTGAGAGGGGAAAGATATAAAAGAGACCTAAGAGGTAACTTTTTCACGCAGAGGGTGGTACGTGTATGGAATGAGCTGCCAGACGAAGTGGTGGAGGCTGGTACAATTGCAACATTTAAGAGGCATTTGGATGGGTATATGAATAGGAAGGGTTTGGAGGGATATGGGCCGGGTGCTGTCAGGTGGGACAAGATTGGGTTGGGATATCTGGTCGGCGTGGACAGGTTGAAGCGAAGGGTCTGTTTCCATGCTGTACATCTCTATGAGTCTATGAATAGGAAGGGCTTAGAGGGATATGGGACTAGTGCTGGCCAATGGGACTAGATTAGTTTGTGATATTTGGTCAGTCTGGATGAGTTATACACACACACACACACACACACACACACGTAAATAATGTTCCTGCCTTTCTACATAACACCTTACTTTGCATGGGAAAACCATTCACTCTGCTCATCGACAGTTCCTTCAAACTTCAAACTTCAAACTGAGTGAATGTGCGCGGCACGGTGGCACGGTGGCACAGTGGTGAGCACTGCTGCCTCACAGCGCCAGAGACCTGGGTTCAATTCCCGCCTGAGGTGACTGACTGTGTGGAGTTTGCACATTCTCCCTGTGTCTGTGTGGGTTTCCTCCGGGTGCTCCGGTTTCCTCCCACAGTCCAAAAATGTGCAGGTTAGGTGAATTGGCCATGCCAAATTGTCCGTAGTGTTAGGTGTAGGGGAATGGGTCTGGGTGGGTGCGCTTCGGCGGGTTGGTGTGGACTTGTTGAGCCTGTTTCCATGCTGTAAGTAATCTAATCTATCAGAATCAGATTGGGTGATCTCATACTTGTTCAGATAGGATTCCGATTAATGTAGTTGGCAGCACTAAGTCTGTCTGTATTTCTGTTTTCTAGGAACCAAGTAATGATAAATTAATATGACACTCAATGATGAATAATAAAACTTAAACCTTTATTTTGTAATTGGGATAGAAATGTCAAGTTGGATTCTAAATGAGCAAGGAGGCCAGCCATCGCATTAACTCATATTCAGATACTTCCCAACTATTATCATGGACCCAGGTTAAATCCGATCAATGACAGATATCAGAACTTCAATTGAAACACATGGAATTATGACTCTAATCTGACTATGAAACCCTTGTCAATTGTTGTTAACACCCATCTGGTTCTCTAATACCCTTCAGGGATGAGGGCTGTTCTTGTCTTGTCTGGGCTACATGTGACTCCAGACCCACAGCAATTGGTGAGGTTGGTGGAGGTCAGCCATCTAAGCTCCAGGCCCTCACAGCAGGAGGTCCTCAAGATTGTGTCCTAGCCCTAACTATCTTTAGTGACTGTGTAACTGACCTTCCCTCAGGCAGAATGTCATGAGTCCGAGGGTTAGCTAATACTCACACAATGTTCAGCAGCATTCTTCCCTCCTCAGATACTGAACCACTCCATGTGGCTCTGCAGCAAGATCCTGGCAACTTCCAGGCCTGGGCTGACAAATAACAATGAATATTCGGCCACACAAGTGCAAAACAATTACGACCTTCAATCATCTAAATAATGCCATTCAATGGCTTTGCTGTTACTGAATCCCCTAAGATCAACAACCTGGGAGTTACATTGAGCTGAAAATGAAATGGATTTACAATGTGGCTATAAGAGCAGGTCAGGGGGCAAGGTCAGTGCAGTGAGGGATGTACCTCATGGCTCCAAAAGCCTCTCCACCATCTCCAAGGCACACGTCAGGGGTGTGATGGAATACTCCCCACTTGCCTGGATGGAAATAGTTTCAAGATCCCTCATGAAATGGGATCCCAGCAAGACCAAACAGCCATATAAAAGCACAATGTTGCAGACACTCAAAATCCGAAATGAAATCAGAACGTGCTGGAGAAATTCAGCAAACCTGGCAACATCTGTGGAGAGAAATATAGAGTTAACCTTTGGAGTCCACATCTAACTCTTCTTCAGAACACTGCTGATCAGGAGTAATGTCAGACTAGAAACATTCATTCTCTTTCTCTCTTCAAAGTTACAACGGGCCTGCTGAGTTTCTCCAACATTTACTCTTTTACGATGAAGTAACCAGTTTGATTGACACCACATCTACAACATTCAGTCCATCCACCACCGGCGTTCAGTAGCAGCACTGAGTATCATTGACAATACACACTGCAGAGACTCACCAATGCTCCGTAGACAGCATCTTCAACATCTATGACCACTACCTTCCTAAAGACAAAGGCAGTAGATGCATGAGAACACCATGACCTGCATATTCCCTTCCAAACCACTCACCATCCTGACTTGAATTATATTCCTTCAGTAAAGTTGCTTTAGTCCCAGTGGACCATAGGGCTGCTCTCTCAGAGACATAGTTGGTCGTGAGTTTAACCAGTGGAGGGGAGGGATTGAGAAGGTGGGAATTTCATGGTGATCTCAGCCAGCGTAGGGATTGAACCTGTGCTGTTAACATAGAACCTAGAACAGTACAGCACAGGACAGGCCCTTCTGCCCTTGATGTAGTGCTGACCTTTTTTCCACCCTAAGTTCAAACTAAGTGACATACTTTATTGTTCTATCTTCTATGTGCCTCTCCAAGAGTCGCTTAAATGTCCCTAATGTATCTGACTCTATTACCACCGCTGGCAGTGCATTCCACACACCCACCACACTCTGTGTAAAGAATCGACCTCGAACACCTCCCTAATCCTTCCTCTAATTACCTTAAACCGATTCACCGTTGTGACAGCTTGGGAAAAAGTCTCTGCCTATCCAGTCTTTATCACCTTGCACAACTTTATCATCCTTCTTTGCTCAAATAAGAAAAGCCCGAGCTCCCTCAACATTTCTTCATAAGAAATGCCCTCCAGTTCAGGCATGCATCCTGATAAATCTTCACTGCACCCTTTCCGGAAGCTTCCATATCCTTCTTATCATGAGGCGACCAGAACTGAACACAATATTCCAAGTATGGTCTAAACAGGGCTTTGTAGAGCTGCAGCATAACCTCACGGCTCTTAAATTCAATCCCCCTGCTAATGAAAGCAAACATACCATCCAGCTTCTTAACAATCCAACAACGTGGGTGACAACTTTGAGGGATCTATGGACATGGACACCAAGATCCTTCTGTTCCTACCAAGAATCCTGCCTTTAACCCTGTATTCTACATTCAAATTTGATTTCCAAAATGAATCATTTCACACTTTTCCAGGTTGAACTTCATCTGCCACTTATCAGCCCAGCTCTGCATCCTGGGAATGCCCCATTGCAACCTACCACAGCCCTCCATACTGTTCACCACTGCACCAACCTTCATCTCATCAGCAAACTTGCTAATCCACCCTTTCACCCTTCCACTTCCTCATCCAGATCATTTATTAAAATCACAAAGTGCAAAGGTCTCAGATTGGATCCCTGTGGAGCACCATTGTTCACCAAGCTCCAGGCTGAATACTCCCCATTTATCACCAGCCTCTATCTTCCATGGGCCAGCCAATTCTGTATCCAGATTGCCAAGGGGATTTCAGCAGCTTTGAGACACGTCTTTGAAACTTGTTCTGTGCCTGTCCGTGGAACGCCTGTGTTAGTAACTCTCTGCTGATCATGTGTTCAGTAACATGAGGATTCCCCTCGACTGTTATTGATTTAGACCAGGCTTCTAACTTTGAGTTGAGAGGTATTTGATTTAATTATGCTTTCCTCAAGGTTGTGTTCTCAAATCATAAAATCCCTTCAGTGTGGAAGCAGGCCATTCAGTCCATCAAGTCCACACTGACCCTCTGAAGAATATGCCACCACCCCCAAACCTGTAACCCTGCATGTCCCATGCAAACCCACTGAGCCTACACATCCCTGGACACAATAAGCAACATAGTGTGGCCAATCCAATTAACTTTCACACCTTTGGACTGTGGTAGGAAATCCACACAGACACAGGGAGAATGTACAAACTCCACCCAGCCCCTGGGTCCTGCTGCTGGAAAAATGGGAGAGGGCACCAGTTAGTACCTCCAAGCTCTGAGGGGCATCGAGCTTCTTGGCACCGTTACAGCTGACATGCGGCAGGTTGTCCCACAGAACCTTGTCAGCTTCCTCGCTGGACAGATCCGGAGAGAACAGAGCAGGAATAGACCCTGACTTGGGCCCTTAATCTGAAACAAGGGATCATCACGTGAACACGTGGCTGCAAGGATGGTGTAGGAGGGAGGGCTTCAGATATTTGGACAATTGGACTGCATTCTGGTGAAGGTGGGACCTGTCTTAACAGGACGGGTTGCACCTGAACCAGAAGTGCACCAATATCCTGGGGGGTACGTTTGCGAGCACTCTTCGGGGGGGTTTAAACTAATTTGGCGGGGGATGGGATCCGGACTTGTTGTCCAGCAAGTAAGCTAGCTGTGTGTCAGGATGCCCAAGACTGTAGGGAGGCTGTGGAGAAAGTAGCACTGACAGGGACTACTTGCGGACACAGAGATGGGCTCAAGTGCGTATACTTCAACGCAAGGAGTATCAGAAATAAGCAGGGTGAACTTAAGGCGTGGATCGGTACCTGGGACTACGATGTTGTGGCCATCACGGAAACATGGATAGATGAGGGACAGGAATGGCTGTTGGAGGTTCCTGGTTACAGATGTTTCAGTAAGATTAGGGAGGGTGGTAAAAAAGGAGGGGGGGTGGCATTGCTAATTAGAAATGGTATAACGACTGCAGAAAGGAAGTTTGAGGGGGATCTGCCTCTGGAGGTAGTATGGGCTGAAATCAGAAATAGGAAAGGTGCAGTCACCTTGTTGGGTGTTTATTATAGGCCCCCCAATAGCAGCAGAGATGTGGAGAAACAGATTGGGAAACAGATCTTGGAAAGGTGCAGAAGCCACAGGGTCGTAGTCATGGGCGACTTCAACTTCCCAAATATTGATTGGAAGCTCTTTAGATCAAGTAGATTGGATGGGGCAGTGTTTGTGCAGTGTGTCCAGGAAGCTTTTCTAACGCAGTATGTAGAGTGTCCAACCAGAGGGGAGGCCATATTGGATTTGGTACTCGGTAATGAACCGGGACAAGTGATGGGCTTGTTAGTGGGTGAACATTTTGGTGATGGTGACCACAATTCTGTGACTTTCACCTTGGTTATGGAGAGAGATAGGTGCGCACAACAAGGTAGATTTTACAATTGGGGGAAGGGAAATTACGATGCTGTAAGACAGGATTTGAGGAGCATACGTTGGGAGCATAGGCTGTCAGGAAAGGATGTGGTGGAAATGTGGAACTTTTTCAAGGAGCAGATACGACGTGTCCTTGATATGTATGTACCTATCAGGCAGGAAAGAAATGGTCGTGTGAGGGAGCCTTGGTTGACGAGGGAGGTTGAATGTCTAGTAAAGAGGAAGAAGGAGGCTTACATAAGGTTGAGGAAACAGGGTTCAGACAGAGCAGTAGAGGGATACAGGATAGCCAGAAGGGACCTGAAGAAAGGGATTAAGAGAGCTAAGAGAGGGCATGAAAAATCATTGGCGGATAGGATCAAGGATAACCCCAAGGCATTTTATGCGTATGTGAGAAACCTGAGAATGACGAGAACGAGGGTAGGTCCGATCAAGGACAGTGGTGGAAGACTGTGTATTGAGTCGGAAGAGATAGGAGAGGTCTTCAACAAGTACTTCTCTTCAGTATTTACGAACGAGAGGGACCGTATTGTTGAAGATGAGAGTGTGAAACGGACTGTTAAGCTAGAAGAGATACCTGTTAGGAAGGAAGATGTGTTGGACATTTTGAACAACTTGAGGATAGACAAGTCCCCCGGGCCTGACGGGATATATCCTAGGATTATGTGGGAAGCAAGAGAGGAAATTGCAGTACCGTTGGAAATGATCTTCTCGTCTTCACTGTCAACGGGAGTGGTACCAGGGGACTGGAGAGTAGCGAATGTTGTGCCCCTGTTCAAAAAAGGGAATAGGGATAACCCCGGGAATTACAGGCCAGTTAGTCTTACTTCTGTGGTAGGCAAAGTAATGGAAAGGGTACTGAGGGATAGGATTTACGAGTTTCTGGAAAGACACTGCTTGATTAGGGACAGCCAGCACGGATTTGTGAAGGGTAGGTCTTGCCTTACAAGTCTTATTGAATTCTTCGAGGAGGTGACCAAGCATGTGGATGAGGGTAGAGCAGTGGATGTAGTGTACATGGATTTTAGTAAGGCATTTGATAAGGTTCCCCATGGTAGGCTTATGCGGAAAGTCAGGAGGCATCGGATAGAGGGAAATTTGGCCAATTGGATAGAAAACTGGCTAACCGTTCGAAGGCAGAGAGTGGTGGTAGATGGTAAATATTCAGCCTGGAGCCCAGTTACAAATGGAGTTCTGCAGAGTTCAGTTCTGGGTTCTCTGCTGTTTGTAATTTTTATGAATGACTTAGATGAGGGAGTCGAAGGGTGGGTCAGTAAATTTGCAGATGATACGAAGATAGGTGGAGTTGTGGACAGTGAAAGGGCTGTTGTTGTCGGCTGCAGAGGGACTTAGATATGATGCAGAGCTGGGCTGAGGAGTGGCAGATGGAGTTCAACCCTGCCAAGTGTGCGGTTGTCCATTTTGGAAGAACAAATAAGAATGCGGAATAGAGGGTTAATGGTAGGGTTCTTAGTCAGGTGGAGGAACAGAGGGATCTTGGGGTCTATGTAGATAGATCTTTGAAGGTTGCCACTCAGGTGGATAGAGTTTGTAAGAAGGCCTATGGAGTATTATCGTTCATTAGCAGAGGGATTGAATTCAAGAGTCGTGAAGTGATGTTGCAGCTGTACAGGACTTTGGTTAGGCCACAGTTGGAGTACTGTGTGCAGTTCTGGTCGCCTCACTTTAGGAAAGATGTGGAAGCTTTGGAGAGGGTGCAGAGAAGATTTACCAGGATGTTGCCTGGAATGGAGTGTAAGTCGTACGAGGATAGGTTGAGAGTTCTCGGCCTTTTCTCGTTGGAACGGCGAAGGATGAGGGGTGACTTGATCGAGGTTTATAAGATGATCAGAGGAATAGATAGAGTAGACAGTCAGAAACTTTTTCCCCAGGTACAACAGAGTGTTACAAGGGGACATAAATTTAAGGTGAAGGGTGGAAGGTATAGGGGAGATGTCAGGGGTGGGTTCTTTACCCACAGAGTGGTGGGGGCATGGAATGCGCTGCCCGTGGGAGTGGTAGAGTCAGAATCATTGGCGACCTTTAAGCGGCATTTGGATAGGTACATGGATGGGTGCTAAATCTAGGTTAGAAGTTCGGCACAACATCGTGGGCCGAAGGGCCTGTTCTGTGCTGTATTGTTCTATGTTCTATGTTCTATCATCAGTTCGCAGCACAAGGAGCTGCTGGTGGAGCCCGTGCCTTTTTTCCAGCGAGTAGAAGAAATGGGAGCCACGGTCAAGATCCCAATGGAACTGGACTCACAAACTCATGTCCACACTCCAGGACCCAAAGGGATCCAGATCCTGGGGTACAGTCTTCTGCTCTTCATGTACCATCCCATAGGGCCAGGTCCATGTCAGGCTGACCACAACATAACTCTGGATCAAGCACCTCCTTCTCCAATTCTCTGATCCTGGATTTCCACCTTTTCATCGACGCCCATGTGTATCCCTGACAGAAGACATTGATGTGAGTCTTGCTGACATCCTCAAGGAGAAAGTGAGGACTGCAGATACTGGAGATCAGAGCTGAAAATGTGTTGCTGGAAAAGCGCAGCAGGTCAGGCAGCATCCAAGGAGCAGGAGAATCGACGTTTCGGGCATGAGCCCTTCTTCAGGAAGGGCTTCAGGATGATTCCTGAGGAAGAGCTCATGCCCGAATCGTCGATTCTCCTGCTCCTTGGATGCTGCCTGACCTGCTGCGCTTTTCCAGCAACACATTTTCCGCTCTTTCTGACATCCCCCAAGGCGGGGAAGCTCCCCCTGTTTCCCTCTCCAGCCAGTCCTGAAGTAACGAAACAAGTCCCAGAACAGCTTGTCTTCCAACAGCAGGGTGTTGAAGTGTCAATACCCCAACCTTGCTCTGGCACGGAACAGACCGAGCTCCACTCACACCAGGTTGTCATCGGAGATCAACACCTGATACATTGAGGCCTTCAGAACACAGAAGGTGTACACCCTGAAAACGTAGAGACGGTCAGTCCGAGACACTCCAACCCCAGGACTCACAAAGTTGATCGCAATGGAATCAGGGCGGACATTTCACCAGGCATCTACCAAGCCTCTCAACTTGCCCACCGATGCTGAGCTCTTCTGGGTATCTCCATGGCCCCTCCTCCTGAGAGTGCAATTTAAATGTCCCCTGAGAAGGATGGGCTCCCCCTCACTGATGGAGGGAAGAAGACTAGATGCTTCCTTGTCCTAGATGCTCATGCACCATCTAAGCTGCATATACCTTCATGAAGTGAATCATTGAGCCTCTGAAATGAACCATGAGTTGGAGCAGATGGCTGGGTCACCTTGACCCTCAAGATCTCCAGCTGGGAAAAGAAGCCAACAAGATAGCCATCCCTCCAGAATTGGAGGCCAGTGACTGAGGAAGTCACTGCCACTCCAGGAGCCATGGACCTTTGTCTCCTGATACACTCGGGATTTCTTGCAGGAGGCTTACTGTGTAGATTCATTCTCTGAGGAGCGAAGGATAAGATATCTGCACTCGGCCTTCCTGCTGCCTTTGACGTTGAGGCTAGCTATGAATGTGTCATCAGCAACAACAAAAAAATGAGAACTAACTTACTGAGTGTGGGAGGGACTCTCTTCCCCCTCCACACACAGAGGGCACAGCAAATGGAGGCACCATCTGCTCACTCACAGCTTCTTGATTGGTGGCTTGGGTGTTGGCAGCGGTCTTCAAGGCAGGCCAATTCCTCCAGAGTAGTCCCACCTCCTTGCAAGCGATGGCACCGCACAGCCTTCACTGACCAGAATGCCTGGTAAGCAAAGACCTCCTTCAGACCAAGCAGTACTGACACCATACCCAACATATCTTCCCGAGCTGGTGAATGTGTGATGGAAGTAAATCAAATGGAACAAAGGGCAGGATATTCATCAAAATGATCCTCTGGGAAATTACCTCCAGAGGGTCAACAGGCAATACCATCTTAGCGACAGTAAGGCCCTTCTCCAGGGTGAGTTGCACCACCTGCTCAGTCTTCAGGAAGAACACTGCCTTCCCATCCATCTTTGATGGAGTGACAATGGTGGGGAACCAGACTAGCCCCACCAAGGCCGCTGACAGGTCTTAATGGTCATGTTGGGGTGAATGTAACATTTCGTCCTGAGCTGGTTTGTGAAATAAGGAAAGGGTGACGAGGCCCTGGGAGGGGCTGGCGGGGGGGGAGGTGGAAGATGCATCCACCCCCACGTAAGAATGACTGGGCCCCACCCTGGGTATTGTTTTACAGAGTCCAGTGATTGCCATCGCCACTCCCAAACCAAGACCAACACCTCCCCTCACATAAATAGTCAGTAAAGGAAACTGAGAGAGTCCTGTTAGGCTTGACCTGCCAGTCCAGTCACCCAGGCAACCATGCCCTGACCTGCTACCCAAACCACAGGTGCAAAGCAATTGTTCCCCAGTGCCCAGAGCAATAGTCACTGGCAGCAAATAGGTTACAGTCACAAAGCAGCAGCAATAAGGCGATTGTCCAGGCTCCAAATAGTTCCAGGTCCCAGACTCCAACATACAGCCACTCATTGTAAGTGTTCAGCACCCCCCCCGCCCCCCCAAGAATCCCCAAACTGAAGAAGACATCCAGGCTCCAGAAACACATCTCCCAGCCACCGGAGAATAGAATTGCAGACCATCAGGCTCCTCAGGGCAGCAGCAGCAGCAGTGACAGCAAGTCCCAAGTTTGGTTCCCTCCAGGCTACACACCTAAGGTCGAGGCTGTAGGCCCCAATCCTCAGCATTTTCTCCCCAGCATAGGAGGTGCTTTTACAGCAGTATTCAACTCACCGAGGAAAAATACAGACCACCAGGCTTCCAAAGGCAGTAAAAGCATCAGAGAATCCCAGGTTCGAGTACTTCCAGGCAGGCAGGCTGCAGCACCAGAGACTCCATGCACTAGGCCTCAACCTACTCCAGCTACTGTCAGTTGCAACAACTCAGCATCTATTTTCCAAGGACAGCAGCAACAGAGTGCAGACTCCTGACATACTGCCGTCTGTGGGAGAACAATCCTCTGCTGTCACTCTGTCTCCTGACGTTAATCCAGTTTTGTATCCAAGTGGCAAGATCACTCTGAATCCCATGTGAGCGAACTTCACTAATTAGTCTACTTTGTGGAACCTGGTCAAGGACTTTAATAATGTCCAAGTAAACAACATCTACTGCTCTGCCCTCATCCAGCTTGAAGGTAACTTCTTCAAAAAGCTCAATTACATTTGCAAGACACGGTTTTCCTCATACAGGGGCCATATTGGACCTGGTACTGGGGAAAGGGCCAGGACAGGTGGTAGAAGTTGCGGTGGGAGATTTCTTTGGGAACAGTGACCACAATTCTGTAAGTTTTAGAATACTTATGGATAGAAAAGAGAGTGGTCCTAAGGTTAAGAGTACTAAACTGGGACAATGCCAATTTTATCAAAATTAGGCAGGAGCTCGGAAATGTGGATTGGACACAGTTATTTGAAGAGAAGTCCACATTTGAGATGTGGGAGGCTTTCAAAGAGAGGTTAAAGATAGTGCAGGATAGGCATGTCCTGTTGAAGGCAAAGGATAGGAAGGGCAAGGTTCGTGAAACGTGGATGACAGGAGAAATTGTACAACTAGCCAAGAGGAAAAGGTACATAAGGTCTAGGCAGCTAAGAATAGAACGGGCCCTGGAGGAATTTCGGAAGAGTAGGACAAATCTTAAACGAGGAATCAAGCGGGTTAAAAGGGGTCATGAAATAGCTTTAGCGAGCAGAATTAAGGAGAATCTCAAAGCATTTTATTTTTATATAAGAAGCAAGCGGGTAACTAGAGAAAGGATTGTTCCACTAAAGGATAATGAAGGAAGGCTGTGTGTCAAACCTGAGACAATGGGTGAGATTCTGAATGATTATTTTGCATCAGTGTTCACTGAGGAGAGGAACATGATGAATATTGAGATTAGCGATAGAAGTTTGATTAGACTGGATCACATTAATATAAGTAGGGATGATGTGTTGGGTAGGCCAGAGGTTATTAAGGTGGACAAATCCCCAGGACCAGATGGGATCTATTCCAGGTTGCTGAGGGAGGCGAGAGAGGAAATAGTTGGGGCCCTGATGGATATCTTTGTGGCATCCTTAAACACAGATGAGGTGCCAGAGGACTGGAAGGTTGCTCATGTTGACCCCCTGTACAAGAAGGGTAGTAGGGATATTCCACATAACTACAGACCAGTGAGCCTGATGTCAGTGGTGAGAAAGTTGCTGGAGAAGATACTGAGGGAAAGGATCTATTTATACTAAGAAAAGAATGGGCTTATCAGTGATCGGCAACATGGTTTTGTGAGGGGGAGATCGGGCCTTACCAACTTAATAGAGTTCTTTGAGGATGTGACCAAGCTGAGAGATGAAGGAAGGGCTGTTGATGTCATATACATGGACTTTAGTGAGGCATTTGATCAGGTTCCCCATGGTAGATGAATGGAGAAAGTGAAGTCACATGGTGTGCAGGGTGTTCTAGCTCGGTGGATAAAGAACTGGTTGAGCAACAGGAGACAGAGAGTAGTAGTTGAAGGGAGTTTCTCGAAATAGAGAAAGGTGTTCCACAGGGGTCAGTGCTGGGGCCACTGTTGCTTGTAATGTACATAAATGATCTGGAAGAGGGCACTGTTGGTATGATCAGCAAGTTTGCAGATGACATGAAGATTGGTGGAGTAGCAGAAAGCATAAGGGACTGTCAGAGAATACAGGAGGGTATAGATAGACTGGAGAATTGGGTGGAAAAGTGGCAGATGGTTTTCAATCCCCTGGAGCATGGGAGGTTAAGGGGTGACCTGATAGAGGTTTATAAAATCATGAGGGACATGGAAAGAGTAAACAGACAAGGTCTTTTCTCTCGGTGGGGTGAGTCCAGAACTAGAGGGCATTGGTTGAGGGTGAGAGGGGAAAGATATACAGAGGAACCTCCATTATCCACAGGACACAGGCGGGGAGTATTTTGTTCAGTTAATGGAATGCCCGATAACATAGTTAGCCACACATCGGGATCTAATTTCAGGATCATCTGAAATTCGATTCATCGAATGTCGGATAATCAAGGCTCCTCTGTAAAAGGGACCTAAGGGTTAACTTTTTCTCGGAGCGATTGGTGCGTATATGGAATGAGCTGCCAGAGGAAGTGGTGGAGGCTGCTTCAATTACAACATTTAAAAGGCATCCTGTAGATGAACAGGATTATTTTAGAGGGATGTGAGTCAAGTGTTGTCAAATGGGAGTAGATTAATTTAGGTTATCTGGTTGGCATGGACAAATTGGACCAAAGGGTCTGTTTCCATGCTGTATGACTCCATTTGAACGTGCAAAACAAGATCAGAATGAGAAAAGAATTGCTTCCTTTTTTTAACTTAAGATTTTAAGAGGAAATGTTCCACTAAAACAGCAAGTCTGTGTTTGTTCCCACACCCAGTTTCCTCCTTGTGTCTTGTGTTCGTTCTGTCCATTTCTAAGTATTATCCCTTACACGCCCGTGTTCGGCAAGTTTTAAACCTCCATAAGTGCTCATGTTTTACATTACCCTGTAAAATCTGAAGCCAGTTCTGATTGTTTTCGGTATAACCACTCGGCCACTGATTTATTCTCTTCCTCTTTATTCTCCTGGAGTGAGCCGTACTGTGAGGCCACATTTATTTTAGATTACTTATAGTGTGGAAACAGGCCCTTCGGCCCAACAAGTCCACACCACCCCGCCGAAGCGCAACCCACCTATACCTCTACATCTACCCCTTACCTAACACTACGGGCAATTTTAGCATGGCCAATTCACCTGACCTGCACGTCTTTGGACTGTGGGAGGAAACCAGAGCACCCGGAGGAAACCCACGCAGACATGGGGAGAACGTGCAAACTCCACACAGTCGGTCGCCTGAGGCGGGGAATTGAACCCGGGTCTCTGGCGCTGTGAGGCAGCAGTGCTAACCACTGTGCCACCGTGCCGCCCATTGTCCAGCCCCAGTTTCCCTGAGATGATGTTCATCGGCCTTCCCATTGATATTCACCTGTCGCAGTGATGAAGGTGTCAGGAATTCCAGGATATTAATCCGACAGAATGAAGGAACTGAATAGCATGTCCGTGGTGGGATGGCATGTCTTTGTTTTTCCTGTTGGGTTAGGATGTGCAGTTGGTTGGTTGGTACTGTTGGAGTGTGTTTTTAATGAGTTGCTGGAATGCATTCTGAGGATCAGTCTTACAGCTAGAGTTCAGGTACAGTGGATGATAACGTGTCCAAGATGCCGATCAGGCAGGCTGCTCTTCTGGAGCTTCTTGAGTGTCCTTCTAGTTGGGAACATGGAAAGAGTAGGAGGGAGTTTAATGTTACAAGCATGTTCCTCTTCCACTGTGATCCTGGCTGATCTGCAGCTCAGTCCCTTTTAGCTGCCTTCGTTCTCCATCTCTCAGTACTTTTGCTTAACAGAAATCTTAGTTTTCACTTGAGAGTTAACAACTGATCAAATATCATTTTCCATTTGTGGAAGGAAACTTCAAACTTCCATCACTTGCATCTACCTTTTAATGTGTAAATGGTGGACAGAATTTGACAGTCACTCAGTATCTAGTCTTTGCCACACTCTCAATAATCAGACAGTTGAATATTTTCTTGTTGGAAATGGTTACTTCTTCATTAGTAAGTACTACCTGCCACACAATGTTGTCCAGGTCCTGCTGTAAGCGCCTTGTGAGCTGCCTTATTCTGGAAGGAATTGTGAATGTAGCTGAATGATGTAAAATTGCTAATATTGCTGTGACTTTGTATGTTAAATGGAGGACTGTTGAAGGAACAGCTGAAAATGGGTGAGATGAGGATACTAATTGGAAGAATTCCCGATCACAGAATCTCTACAATGTGGAAAAAGACCATTTGGCCCAGTGAGTCTGCACTGACTCAAACCCAGCTCGCTGTCCTATCCTGTAATCACACATTTACTGTAGTTAATCCATTTAACCTGCACATCTTTGGACTGTGGGAAGAAACTAGAGCACACGACAAACACCCATGCAGACATTGGGAGAATGTGCAAACTCCACATGGGCTCCAAGGCTTCAACTGAATCGGGTCCCCAGCACTGTGAGGCAGTTGTGGTAACCTCTGAGCTGTCATGCCACGATTCAGTTATGTTTGCTTTAGCTATGGAAAGGGATAGGTACACACCAGAAGGCAAGAGCTACAGCTGGAGGAAAGGCAATTACAACGCGATTAGACAAGTTGGAGGATGCATAGGTTGGGGAAGGAAACTGCAGGGCATGGGCACAATGGAAATGTAGAGTTTATTCAAGGAATGACTATTGTGTGTCCATGATAAGTATGTACCTGTCAGGCAGGGAGGAAGAGGTTGAGTGAGGGAACTGTGGTTTACTAAGGAAGTTGAATCTCTTGTCAAGAGGAAGAAGGCAGCTTATATTAGGATGAGATGTGAAGGCTCAGTTAGGGTGCTTGAGAGTTACAAGTTTTCCAGGAAAGATTTAAAGAGAGAGCTAAGACAAGCGAGGAGGGGACATGAGAAGTTGTTGGTGGATAGGATCAGGGAAAACACTAAAGCTTTCTACAGGTATAGAAGGGATAAAGGAATGACTCAAGTAAGATTCAGGCCAATCAAGGACAGTAATGTGAAGTTGTGCATGGAGTCAGAAGAGACAGGGGAAGCGCTAAATGAATATTTTTCATCAGTAATCACACTGGAAAAAGACAATGTTGTTGAGGACAATACTGAGATACAGGCCATTTGACTAGATGGGATTGATGTTCACAAGGAGGAGGTGTCAGAAATTCTGCAAAGTGTGAAAATAGATAAATACCCTAGGAAAGATGGGATTTATCCTCGGATTCTCTGGGAAACCAGGGAGTAGATTGTAGAGCCTTTGGCTTTGATCTTTATGTTGTCATTGTCTACAGGAATAGTACCACAAGACTGGAGGGTAGCAAATGTTGTTCCCTTGTTCAAGATGTGGCGTAGAGACAACCCTGGTAATTATAGGCCCGTGAGCCTTACTTCGGTTGTGGATAAAGTATTGGAAAAGGTTACAAGAGATAGGATTTATAATCATCTTGATCGGAATAAGTGGATTAGGGACAGTCAACACAGTTTTCTTTAGATTAGATTAGATTCCCTACAGTGTGGAAACAGGCTCTTTGGCCCAACAAGTCCACACCGACCCTCCAAAAATCAACCCATCCAGACCCCATTCCCTTCTGACTAACTCATCTAACACTATGGGCAATTTAACAAGACCAATTCACCTAACCTGCACATCTTTTAACTGTGGGAGGAAACCCACATAGACACCGGGAGAATATGCAAACAGACAGGTGCCCGAGGCAGGAATTGAACCCAGGGCTCTGGTGCTGTGAGCCAACAGTGCTAACCATTGAGCCACCGTGCCGCCCGAAGGGATGAAGGGCTTTGTGAAGTGTAGGTCATACCTCACAATCTTTATTGAGTTCTTTGAGAAGGTGACCAAACAGCTGGATGAGGGTAAAGCTATTGATGTGATGTATATGGATTTCAGTAAGGGGTTTGATAAGGTCCCCCATGGTAGGCTACCTTACAAAGTATAGAGGCATGGGATTGACAGTGATTTAGCAGTTTGGATCATGAGGTGGCCAGCTGAAAGAAGATAGAGAGTGGTGGTTGATGGGAAATGTTTGTCATGGAGTTCCGTTACTAGTGGTGTACTGCAAGGATTTGTTTTCAATCCACTGCTGTTTGTCATTTTTATAAACGACCTGGATGAGGGCAGAGAGGGATGGGTTAGTAAATTTGCGGACGACACTGAGTTCAGTACAATTGTAGATAGTGCCGAAGGATGTTGTAGGTTATGGAGGGACATAGATAAGTTGCAGAGCTGGGCTGAGAGGTAGCAAATGGGGTTTAATGCAGAAAAGTGATTCACTTTGGAAGGAGTAACAGGAGTGGAGATTACTGGGCAAATAGTAAGATTCTTGGTAGTGTAGATGAGGAGAGAGATCTCAGTGTCCATGTACATAGATCCCTGAAAGTTGCCACTCAGGTTGACAGGGCTGTTAAGAAGGCGTACGGTGTGTTAGCTTTTATGAGAAGAGGGATCAAGTTTCGGAACCATGAAGTCATGCTGTAGCTGTACAAAACTCTGGGGAAAGCTGCACTGGGAGTATTGTGTGCAGTTCAGGTCACCGCATTCTCTGAAGGATGTGGAAACTTTGGAAAGGGTTCAGAGGAGATTTACTCGGACGCTGCGTGGTTTAGAGGGAATGTGTAATGAGGAAAGATTGAGGGACTTGAGGCTGTTTTCATTAGCGAGAAGAAGGTTAAGAGGTGACTAAATTGAGACATCTAAGATCATCAGAGGGTTAGATCAGACGGTAAAAGCCTTTTTCCTCGGATGGTGATGGCTAGCACAAGGAGACATAGCTTTAAATTGAGGGGCGATAGACATAGGACCGATGTCAGAGGTAGTTTCTTCACTCTGAGAGTAGTAGGGGGTGTGGAAAACACCGCCTGCAACAGTTATAGACTCGCCAACTTTAAAGACATTTAAATGGTCATTAGATCGGCATATGGACGAGAATGGAATGGTGTAGGTTTGATGGGCTTCAGATCGGTTTCAGGGCCAAAGGGCCTGGACTGCACTGCAATATTCTATGTTCTGTATTCATGTCTGATTTCCTGAGACAAACGCAAAATGCTGGCAATCTGAAATTAAAAACACAAAATGCTGGGAAACTGTGTCAGGTCAGACAGTATCTGTGGAGAGAAACCATTTGGTACAGGTCTGGACCTTTCCACATGAGATGCAACCTTCTTGAAATATCCAAGATTCCCAGAGGACCTGACAGGGTTGATGCAGAAAGATTATTTTCTCTTGCAGGAGAGTCTGGAACAAAGGGCATAATCCCCAAATAATCCCTCACCACCCAAGACACATGAGGTGGAATTTCTTTTCTGAGAATAATGAATGATGGAATTATTTGCCACAGATGACTGTCTAGGCTGGTTTATTAAGGTTAATCAATGCTGAGATAGATTGTTAAGAAAACATATGGTGCGTTAGCTTTTATTGGTAGAGGGATTGAGTTTCAGAACCACAAGGTCATGCTGCAGCTGTACAAAACTCTGGTTAAAGCTGCATTTGGAGTATTATTACAGTTCTGGTTACAGCATTATAGGAAGGATATGGAAACTTTGGAAAGGGTCCAGTGATGTACTAGGATGTTTCCAGGTACAGAGAGAAGGTTTTATGAGGAAAGGCTGAGGGACTTGAGGCTGTTTTCATTGGAGAGAAGAAGGTTGAGAGGTGACTTACTTGAGATATATAAAATAATCAGAGGGTGAGAACAGGTGGACAGTGAGAGCCTTTTTCCTTGGATGGTAATGGCTAGCATGAGGAGACACAACTTTAAATTGAGGGCTGATCGATATAGGACAAATGTCAGAGGTAGTTTCTTTACTCAGAGATTCATAGAGGCATGGAACGCATTGCCTGCAACAAGAGTAGACTTGCCAACTTTAAGAACATTTAAATGATCATTGGATAAACATATGGATGAAAATGGAATAGTGTAGGATAGATAGGCTTCAGATTGGTTCCACAGGTCGATGCAACGTTGAGGGCCGAAGGGCCTGTACTACACTGTAATGTTCTATAACATAGTACTTTCCACTTCCAAGTCTCAGATGAGGAATGGTCACCTCCTTGAGGATGACAAGAACCCCATAAAGACCATAATTCTGGCAGGAATGACAACATCAAGGAGGGACAGGACAGTTAAGCATCAGCCACGTTGCTGGGGGTCTGGAGTTCCATGTCGTCCAGACCAGGTAAAGATGGCAGTTTCTTTCACTAAACAACATTCATGAACCAGACGGGTTTTTCCAACAATTGATAATGGTCACTGTTATGACTCTTAATTACAGATCTTTTGTTAAATTCAGATTTCATCTCCTTCTGTACTGGGATTTGATGTTGGATCCCCAGAAAATTACTTGGGCCTCTGGGTTAATGGTCTAGAGATAATACTGCCCATTACTTTCACGATATCAAAACAGTGAGTGTTTTGGTGGCAGACATTTAACTTTTTTTTTAAAGCTTTTGGACATCATTAGGTCAAGATGAGCTCATTGATCAAACAGATTTTGTATAAGTTTGATAATATTCAATGCATATTTGGCCTTATTACTTAATCCTCAGCTACTAAATCACAATCATGGTATAATGCACCATGAGTCTGCAGGCCAACCTGTTTAAAGTGATTGGAGGAAAAATATTGCAGTCTTTACTAAAGCCATCATGGAAAAATATCCAAAACTTAGAATACAATAAAGAGCAGTCAGCACTGGTGTCAAACCCTATTGAATTGTTTGCTGACATAACAGGATGGGTAAAGGTACTGCAGAGACTGTATTATATCTGGACCTTTAAAAGGTACCTCCAAGTCAACGCATGACTAAAGTTGCAACATGGATTCAGGAAAGAAGGAACAGAATAGATAGCAATATGGTGGACACGCATTTACAAACCAAAAGAACTGCAGGTGCTGTAAATCAGAAACAAAAACAAAAATTGCTGGAAAAGCTCAGCTACAAATAAAAACTAAATCTTAAAGCTAGTTGCTCAGACTGAAAGAATGTGTTGGTCCATAGGGTACTAGTCCTGAAAATAATTATCTAAAATAATTGTGTCTGGAGATCAGAGGTATAGCAGTTATGTGGATGACAGGAAATTGGGGCTTATGGCTAATACTGAGGAAGATTATAATAAAGTAGCAGAGTACAGGAAGGTTAGCAGAATGGGCAGGACAGTGGCAAATAACTTTAAGAGCCGGTGTACTTACATTGGAAGGAAGAGCAGGAAGCTGCTTAGGTATATGTTTAAAATTGAGGGCATTTGATGATGTGGACTCAAAAAGTCATTTTCACAGATGAAGAATAAAAGTGAGATGACATCAATCTAAGATGGACATAATTAAGACCAATGAAGTATGAGAGAAATGTCTTCTCCAAACAATGTGGCATTCAATGCTACAGAGAAACATAGAAGACAGGAGCAGGAAGAGGCCATTTGGCCCCTCAAGCCTGCTCTGCCATGCATCACAATCACAGCAGATTGTCCAATTCAATTGGCTAATTTTGTTTTTCCCCATAACCTTTGATCCTATTCACCCTAAGTGCTGTATGTAACTGCCTCTTGAATACATTCAATGTTTTGTCATCAACTACTTCCTGTGGTAATGAATTCAACAGGCTCACCATTCTTTGGGTGAAGAAATGTCTCCTCATCTCATTCCTAAATGGTCCATCCTGAATGCTCAGTCTGTAACCCCTGCTTCTGGACATTCCCACCATTGGGAATATCCTGTCTGCATCCATCCCGTCTAGTCTGGTTAGAATTTTATAAGTCTCCATGAGATCTCTCCTCATTCCTCAGAACTCCAGCAAAAACAATTCTAACCCTAGTCAATCTCTTCTCATAGGTCAGTCCCGTCCTCCCCGGAATCAGTGTGGTAAATCTTCGCTGCACTCCCTTGAGAGCAAGAACGTTCTTCCTCAGAAAAACAGACCAAAAGTGCCCAGAATATTCTCGGTGTTGCCTCTGCAAGGCCCTGTACATTTGCAACAACACGTCCCTGCTCCTGTACTTGAAACCTATTACAATGAAGGCCAATATACCATTTGCCTTCTTTCCCACCTGCTGCACCTACATGCTCACCTTCAGTGACTGGTGCACAAGGACCCCCAGGTCCCACTGCACACTCCGCTCTCCCAATTTACAGACATTCAGGTAGGAATCTGTCTCCTTGTGTTTCCTTCCAAAGTGAATAACCTCACATTCACCCAAATTATACTGCATCCCATAGGCTTGAATGCTGTGATGTTTCAAGTGCTCATCCAAATATATTTTAAAGGTTGTAAGGTTTTCAAACTTGTCGAATATACTGGCAGGGAGATGTCTTAGAACTGTGCAGGAGGATTTAAACTGGTGCAGGGTGGGAAAGGGTCCAGGGTGGCAGGAGGTGGGAGTGCGGTGCTAGTGAAGAGAGACCGAAGGAGACAGTGAGGAAAGAGAGAAAAGTTGCCCATCCAGGGCAAGTGAGGAGTATTCCATCACACACTCCTGACTTGTGCCTTCTCGATGGGACAGGCTTTGGGGATTCAGGAGGTGAGTTACTCGCTGCAGGATTCCCAGCCTCAATAAAAGTTGTGAAAAGGAGCAAATCAAATTATCTGGGGAGGCAGGAACCATGCAGAGAATAAAATAAGACTGGTAAATTAAACTGCATTTATTTAATGCACAGGGCCTAGCAAGTAAGGCAGATGACCTCAGCATGGGACTGAGATAGCATGGCAATTATAGAGATGTGGCTGAGGATGGACAGGACTGACAGCTTAATATTCCAGGGCATAGATGCTACCAGAAGGATAAAAGGTGGGCAAGAGAGGAAGGAGAAGGGCATTTCTGATTAGTGATAACATTACAGCTGTACTTAGGGTGGATCTTCCTGCAAATGCATAGATGAAAGTTATTCGGGTAGAACTGAGAAATAAGAAAGGGATGATCACTTTATTGGGATTGTAATACAATTGCCCTTCAATAGTCAGTGAAAAATTGAGAACCAAATTTGTAAGGAGATCTCAGTTATCTGTAAGAATAATAGGGTGGTTATGGTCGGTGATTTTAACTTTCCAAACATAGACTGGGATTGACATAGTGTTAAGGGCTTGGATGGAGAGGGATTTGTTAAGGGTGTACAAGAACATTTTCTGATTCAGTTTGTGGATCTACCTACGAGGGAAGCTGCAAAACTTGACCTACCATTAATGATATAGATGAAGATATTAAAAGTAATATTAGCAAATTTGCTGATGACACAAAGCTGGGTGACAGGGTGAAATGTGAGGAGGATGTTAGGAGAATACAGGGTGACCTGGACAGGTTAGGTGAGTGGACGGATGCATGGCAGATGCAGTTTAATGTGGATAAATGTGTGGTTATCTGCTTTGGTGGCAAGAACAAGAAGGCAGATTACTACCTAAATGGAGTCAAGTTAGGTAAAGGGGCAGTACAACGAGATCTAGGTGTTCATTCAATGAAAGCAAGCATGCAGGTACAGCAGGCAGTGAAGAAAGCTAATAGCATGCTGGCCTTCAAAACAAGAGGAATTGAGTATCGGAGCAAAGAGGTCCTTCTGCAGCTGTACAGGGCCCTGGTGAGACCGCACCTGGAAGATTGTGTGCAGTTTTGGTCTCCAAATTTGAGGAAAGACATTCTGGCTATTGAGGGAGTGCAGCGTAGGTTCCTATCAGTTACGATGAAGGATTACTGGATCTGAAACGTTACCTCTGCTTTAATTCCACAGAATCTGCCAAACCTGCTGAGCTTCTCAAGCGATTTCTCTTTTCATTCACATTCACATCCAGACGACAGTCCCAAGGTGGGACCACACTTCCTATAGGCTATAAGCTCGAGATGGACAGACTTTCTAACCAATCAGAGCGGGATAGAGAACCAAGGCCTGCCCTGAGGACTCTCATGGTGTCAAAATTAAAGTGGTGTTGGAAAAGCACAGCAGGTCAGGCAGCATCCAAGGAGCAGGAAAATCGACCTTTCGAGCAGGAGCCCTTCGTCAGGAATGAGGCTGGGAGCCACCAGTTCCACCAGAGAACACACCAGATGACCTCCTTTTTTAAAGACTGTAATGTCCCCTCCCACGTGGTTGAAAATGCCCTCCAATGCATCTCAGCCATGTCCTAAACCCCTGCCCTCAACATTAGACATCCATGTCTGATGAAGGAAATCTCATGAATCTGAGAGATTATCTGACGAAGTTCAACTGGATGCAGATATTTGAAGATAAAATAATAACAAACCAGTGGGAGGATCTCAAAAGTGAGATTCTAGAGACACAGTGTAAACATGATCCAACAACAGAAATCATTATGCTTCCAGATCTAGTGCCCCATAGGTGTCCCCAAGCACACAAGGTGACAGGAAACAGTAAAAGAAAGATACTGATCCTGACAAAACAATTCAAAAACTATGGGAAGCTTCGCCGAGAATCTAAATGGGTGAACTGAAAACTAAAAAAAAACACTTGGAAAGGCCAAGGAAGGACAGGGCAATGTTAATGGGTAAGATCAAAAAGAAAAAGTGGTTTATTATGAAATTAAGAGCAAAAGGATAACTATGAAAATTATAGGGCTGTCAAGTGCAAGGTGATTAATGTTGCCACTGCACACTCACACACTAATGCACACACACAAACAATAATCCAATGCATCGCTTAGTATTTTATTACTTTAATCACAATGAATCATGTTACTATGTTTGTGATTTATTCCATGTTAATGAATATAAACCTGTTGTGGTGAAGATCTGTGGGAAAGATTTGTCTGAGGCATCATCTCATGAATTGGTTTTGAAGTCGAAATGTTTCCCTGACCAAGGAACTGCATCAAAGATAGTCAAGACATAAACACTGTATTAGAGAACTGTGTCCCATTGTTACAATGACTATGAAGATACGGCATTTGGAAATAACACCCCAGACAGCTGCACATATTTCTTCAACCGCAATCTTGCCGAGAGGAGCAGAGAGATGACATCTGGGGATGGGCTTGAAACAGGACAGTGATGTCATTGAAACCAATTAAATGAGCCAATACCAGGACATCCCGAGCATGACAGTCACAGCAGGAGAAAGGGGAATGAAGAAATAATTTGGAATTTGACTTGCTGCTGAAGCTGGGTAAACCACAACTGCTGGAGAAATTCAGCAGGTCTGGCAACACCTATGGAGAGAAAATAGTTAACATTTCAAGTCAGTGACCCTTCATCAGAAGTAGTAAGATCGGGTGCTCCAAAATTGAGCTCAAATGAACTGTTCTTAGGAAGGATGAAAAGGGGAGGCAACAAAGGAGTGGGACTGGCTATTTTGATTAGGGAAATATCACGGCAGTACTGAGAGAGGATGTTCCTGATGGATCGTCCAGTGAAGCTATCTGAGTTGTGCAAAAAGGTTGTTATTACTTTGATGGGATTTTACTATAGATTCCCCAGTAGTCAGTGGGATATTGAGGAGCAAATATGTAGGGAAGTCACTGATAGGTGTAAGAATAATAAGTGGATCTTAACTTTCCAAGCACAGATTGGTAATGGCTGTGAGGAATTTGTTAAGTGTATGCAATAAATCTTTCTCAATTAGTATGTAGATGGCCCTCTGAGAGAAGGGGCAAAACCCAACCTTCTCTTGGGAAATAAGGCAGGGTAAGTCACTGAGGTATTAGTGGGGAAACACTTACCACAATTCTATCAGTTTTAAAATAGCTGTGGAAAAGTAAAGGCCTGATTCAAAGGTTAAAGATTATCAAGCTGACAGTGGGATTAATTCAATCTCTGGATATTACAGCATGTTTGTTTCCCAGCCTTTGATATTGTACAAAGGAGTGAGATCACTCAGCACTCAGATCTGTTATTCTTTGTATGTCTGATGGATTAGGACCATATATTTAATGTTTATCTCCATATTTTTGTTTGTAATTATATCTTTAATATTGTAATGTATAAATATTTTTCTATGTGGTATATCAATTATAAATAACCTGGACTTTATGGGAATACCTGTTTTAATTAAATAACTTGTGTGCCTTCTGAACATGGAGTAAACTTTCATGATGTAAACAGCAAATATTCAGCAGATCAGACAGCATCTGTGGAGAGAGAAACACAATGAATGTTTCTGGTCAATGATCTTTCATCAGAGAAAGTGACTGAGTATTTCCAAGAGTCTCTGTTTTTATTTAATGTTCACAGCATCTGGAGTTTTTAGTTTTTCAAATTATAAATCTGCATAAACATACTCTTCAATTGGTTGTTGTAGGTTACTATTGAGATATTAACACAGTTCTTATTGATCTTATAGTTGCTGTGATTTAGAGGCTGGGATTTGTTTACAGACGAATTTGGAGAGAAATGACTCCTTTCTCTCTAGCTTTGTATGAGTGTTAGAATAAAAATATATCACTGGAAAGCGGGATCGTAGTGAGACTGAACACTGTCTCTGTTTGAGCCTTTGGGAGTGATGACCCTCTGTATCTCTATCAGTGATCATGTGAGTGAGTGTGAGAGGAACTTCCCGAATTGTTACTTGTGTCTCAGCTGGAAGGTGGGAAGAAGAGCAGAAGGGAAAGGCTGTGATGGGCTGGAGAGCAGGAGAGGCTGAAATGACAGAGTAACAATATTAACCAAAGAAGGGGTGGAAGGTGCAGTGGGAAAAGAGAAAAAACAGAAGATGGGGATGTAAATTACTGGATCCTTACCAACTGTCATCTGAAAGGAATCAAAACAAAAGAAAACTGTGACAGCGATAACAAAGGGAGATACTCTGTCACGTCCCCTTCACTGTTTACAGGATGCATGACTACTGTCAGATTCTGAATAAATTCTGTCTGTTTCTCATTGTTAACTCAAATATGGCCATTTACTCTCAGTTTGCAGGAAACGGACCTGGAGTCAAGTGACCAATTCATTGATTTTACAGAAAATCTGTTCCAACCCAGTTTCAGTGGGAGGACACAGGGAAATGTCCTCTGGCTGTTGGTGCAATGGGCCCATCTTCTCAGGGCACTGTTACATTCCGAGAATTCTGTATTAACCAAAAACCCACTCTGTCTGTCACTGATGAGCAATCTTTGTTGACATGACAAATCTCCGCCATATGCACTGGACAATACAGATATAGCTGGTTGTGAACAAAGATCAAAGAAATTTAACGGCCCAGGAACAGGCCCTTCAGCCCTCCAAGCCTGAGCCGATCCAAATCAACTGTCTAAACCTGTCGCCCTACACCTAAGTATCCCTCTGCTCCCCACCTACTCATGCATCTGTCCAGATGCATCTCAGATTAATCTGCCGTACCTGCCTCTACTACCTCTGCTGGCAACGCGTTCCAGGCACCTATCACCCTCTGTGTAAAGTACATGCCGTGTGTATCCCCCCCTTAAACTTTTCACCTCTCACCTTGAAAGTATGACCTCTCATTATTGAATCCTTCACCCTGGGAAAAAGCTCATCTCTATCTACCCTGTCTATACGCTTCATGATTTTGTGGACCTCAATCATGTCCCCCCTCAATCTCCTTTTTTCTAATGAAAACAAATCTAACCTACTCAACCTCTCTTCATAGATAGCACCTTCCATACCAGACAACATACTCGTAAACCTTCTCTGCACCTTCTCCAAAGTGACCACATCCTTTTAGTAATGTGGTGACCAGAACTATATGCAGTATTCCAAATGTGGCCAAACCATAGTCCTATACAACTGTAACATGATCTGTCAGCTCTTATAGTCAATACCCCGTCCGATGAAGGCCTTCTTGACCACTCTATCCACCTCTGCAGCAACCTTCAGGGTACAATGGACCTGAAGTCCCAGATCTCTCTGCTCATCAATTTTCCCCAAGGCTCTTCCGTTTACAGTACAATTCGCTCGAGAAATAGACTTCCCAAAATGCATCACCTCACATTTACCTGGATTGAACTCCACCTGCCACATCTCTGCCCAACTCTCCAGTCTATCTATATTCTCCAGTATTCTTTGACAATCCCCTATGCTTTCTGCTACTCCACCAATCTTCGGGTCATCTGCAAACTTGCTGATCATATCAACAGTGCCCTCTTCCAGATCATTTATGTATATCACAAACAACAGAGCCCCCAGTACAAACAACAGTGTCCCTGTGGAACCTTTCTCCATTTCGAGAAACTCCCTTCAATTACTACTCTCTGTCTCCTGTTGCTCAACCAGTTCTTTATCCACCTAGCTAGAACACTCCACACACCATGTGACTTCACTTTCTCTGTTGGATTACCATGGGGAACCTAACTAAATGCCTTACTAAAGTTCATGTGTTTGACATCTACAGCCCTTCCTTCATCTATCAACTTGGTCACTTCCTCAAAGAACTCTATTAAGTTGGCAAAGCACAATCTCCCCCGCACAAAACCATGTTGCCAATCACTGATAAGCATATATAAATCCTATCCCTCAGTACCTTCTCCTACATATTTCCCACCATTGACGTCAGGCTCACTGGTCAGTAGTTACCTGGAATATTCCTTCTACCCTTATTGTACAGGGCACAACATGAGCAACCCTCCAGTCCTTCGGCACCTCACCTGTTTTAAGGGATGCTACAAAGATATCTGTCAGGGCCCCAGCTATTTCCATTCTCATCTCCCTCAGCAATCTGGGATAGATCCCATCCAGTCCTGGGGATTTGTCCACCTTAATAACCTCTAGCCCACCCAACACAACTTCCTGACTGATGTTAACATGATCCACACTCATCAAATATCTATCTCTAATCTCAACATTCATCATGTCCCTCTCCTTAGTGAATACTGATGCAAAGTAATCATTCAGAATCCAACCCATTTTCTCAGGTTCGACACACAGCCTTCCTTCATTATCCTTTAGTTATCCGCTTGCTGCTTATATAAGAATAAAAGGCTTTGGGATTGTTCTTAAATTTGCTTGCTAAAGCTATTTCATGACTCCTTTTAGCCCGCTTGATTCATCATTTAAGACAGGTTCTACTCTTCCAATATTCCTCCAGGGCCTGTTCTCTTCTTAGCTGCCTTGACCTTATGTACACTTCCCTTTTCCTCTTGGTTAGTCGTATAATTTCTCCTGTCACCCACAGTTCACGAATTTTGCCTTTCCTATCCTTTGCTTTCAATGGGACATGCCTACCCTGCACTAACTTTAAGCTATCTTTGAAAGCCTCCTACATATCAAATGTGGACTTCCTTTCGAACAGCTGTGTCAAATCCACATTTCCCAGCTCCTGCTTAATTTTGATATAACTGGCCTTGACCCAGTTTAATACTCTTCCTTTAGGACCACTCTCATCTTTGTCTATAAGTATTCTAAAACTTACAGAATTGTGGTCACCGTTCCCAAAGAAATCCCCCACCGCAACTTCTACCATCTGGCCTGGCTCATTCTCCAACACCAAGTGCAATATGGCCCCTTTCCTCATCGGACTATTGACATACTGCTCTAAAAAATTCTCCTGGACGCTTCTTACAAGTTATGCCCCATTCAGACCTCTGACACTACGTGTATCCCAGTCAATGTTGGGAAAATTAAAATCTCCCATCACCACTACCCTGTTGCCTCTACATCTTTCCAAAATCTGTTCACCTATTCATTCTTTTACCTCACGCTCACTGTTGGGAGGCCTGTAATACAACCCCAACAATGTAACTGCACCCTTATTTCTCAGCTCCACCCATAATGCCTCACTACTCAAGCTCTCCATAGTGTCCTTTCGCACAGCCGTGCTGTCATCCCTGACCAACAATGAAACTCCTCTCCCAATTTTAATTCCCTCCCTGTCCGATCTGAAGTGTCGATATCCTGGAAGGATAGTGAGGGGGCTGGAGGGGGATAAGGAGATAAGGAGGGTGTAGGTGCTGGAAGGAAATTGCAGAGATAACGAGGGGTGTTGGAGCAAGAGGGGTTTACAGAGGTAGGGAGTGGTGTATGAGTTGGAGGCTGTTGGAGAGATATGGAATAATGTTGATAGTCAAGATGGCATCTCATACAGGGAGGGATGTAACTGCTGGAATTTGACACAGAAAGAGGTAGGGATGTCGGGTCTGGAACAGATTACTGGGATAGGGACAGATGCAGTGTCTGGAGAATGTTACAAAGATGAGTTTTGTTGGATGGTGGAATTGAAAGAGATAGGGAGGTTTGTAGTTTCTCAAGGACATTAGAGAGATGAGGGGTGTACAGATAGAGCAGGTTTACAGATATACAGGTTTACAGGGAGGCTTGTTGTGGCTAAAGGAGGTAACAGAGATTGGAGGGTTGTAGGTGCTCTGGGAGGTGGCAGAACTGGGGAGGTGTGCAGGGGCTGGAGCATGTTACAAAGGTAGGGAAGAGTTTAGGGGCTGGCAGAATTTACAGAGATAGGGAGGTTTATAGAGATTAATGGAAGTGACAGAGATGGAAGGATTCTAGGTGCTATAGGAGGTTACAGAGATAGGGAGGGGTGTTGGGGCTGAGGGACGTTACAGTGAGGGTTTCAGTAACTCCCTGTTTGATCACAGTGAGGCCCCTTGAACTGTTCAGGTCAAAGTGTGACCTCACCGTGTATATCACAGACAGAGCTCAGACATCGCGATTGGTTTATAAACTGGCTTCATCAGAGACACGAGGCTGCTGCAGGAAACACAGGGAAGGCTAGGTCACTGCACTGACCGTGTCTCTGGCTGATCTCTCTGAGAGTGAATGTGATCAGCAAGAAGATCAAAACAGCTTCACTTCACAGAGACCACATTATATTGTGTAAATCCCATTAGCGAAGTGATTAGACAGAAGGTGGTGAGGTTTGAAAGGTCCCTGAAAAAAATCTTTCTCTTGAGGTTTTGGTGGAGATAGGGGAAGACAGGACAAGCTGTTTGGTCGCTGGGAGGAATGAATCCAGTTGGTGGCTAGAGGGGAGAGGTGAGGGGATGGGAAGGGAGTCGGGGATAGGAAAGGGGGTTACCTGAAATTGGAGAACTCAATGTTGAGTACTCCATGTTGCAGGCTGCCCAGACAGAAGATGAGGTGTTGTTCCTCTAATTTGTAGTTTAATTTGTTGTGGCAGTAGAGGAAGCCAAGGATGGTCATGTCAGAAAGGAAGTGGGAGGGGAATTAAAATGGGCTATGACTGGGAGGTCCGGTCGGCATCTGTGGGCCTGGCCAAGATGCTTGGCAAACCGTTCACTAAGTTTATGTTTGGTCTCCCAGATGTAGAGAAGACCACACCGGGAGCACCGGATACAGTAAACTAGGTTGGAGGAGAGGCAGGTGAACCTCTGTCTCACCAATGATGCAAAACCTACCAGCACACCACCCCCTTCCAGTGCCCCAAAGAGTCCTTACAGGTGAGACAATTTCAAATAACCCCCTTTCCCATCCCCTGATTCCCTTCCTAGCCCCTCCCCCTCCCTTCCATTCCTCTCATCGACCCTTCCTCCCAGCCACCAACCGGATTCACTCCTGCCATTGACCAATCAGGTCATACCCTCGACCTGTCTTCACCGATCCCCACCACCTTGCCCCCACCAACCCCTTTATCTGCAGCTCCCCACAAACCCACCCCCAGTCCTGAAGAAGAGTTACCCCCAAAATATCACCTCCTGATACTGCCTGGCTTGCTGTGTTCTTCCAGCCTCCTGCTTGTCTCCCTTGGAATTCAACATCTGCAGTTTTTTTTTGTCTCTGAGCAAGGAAATGGTCAGCTGTGGAATGTGGGATTCTGGGAGGTTCGAAGTGTCAGATATAAACATATCTCTTGGAAATATGACAGTGTGCATACAGTTCTTTTATCGAGAATGGGAGTAACTGTAGGCCATCCACGGGGCTGAGGATGAGGGGAATAACACATTTCCAGAGGTGCCTACATCACAGTTAGTGTGTATGGGTAAATAAGGAAAAAACATGACAGCCAGGTATCTCAGGAGTCCCCTGAGATGATCGAGATCAGACATCAGTTTCCTGCTTTGGAAGCTTGTGATGGAAAGAATTCATCAGAGGAACGCAGACAGAGTCACGTCAGCTGGACAGGGTGGTAGGAAGAGTGGGTACATAGTACTGATAATGGGTTCGTTAGTTAGGGGAACAGAGTGGAGTTTCTACAGTTATAAACATACCTTCAGCATGCGATGATAACCTCCTTGCTACCAGGGTCAAGGAAATCACAGAACAGCTGCAGGAAAGTCTGCTGCAGGAGGATCAAACGACAGAGGTATTGCTCCATGTTGGTGACAAAGACCTCGGTGGGAATGCGGGGATGTGGTCCATGAAACAGATTTGAGGCAGCAAGGAATGAGATTGAAAAGCAGGATGTGGAAACAGTATTCTCAGAATCACTGCCAGTCCCATGTGTTGATCAGAATCCAAGCAGAATAATTGGATGGTTGAACATGTGTCTGGAAAACGGGTTCAGAAGGTCAGGCAGCATGTTTCAAGGCATTAGGACCAGCTCTGGAGCAGGCTCGAACTCAACAAGATGGACAGTTTACATCATGGTAGGACTGGAATGAACATCCGTACAATTGCCCCAAATAGGTTTGTGAGTGCTGTTGGGGAGGTGATAATCGAGATGAGAAATGGCTTGGGAATGTAAGTGGCATCTTGGCTTCAAGGGAAGGCTGCATTCATATTCTCTCCCTCCCCGATCAGTTTCTTGGTCATGTGCTGCGGGATCCTAAATTGCTCCCAATCATCAGACTTAATATTGTTTTTGGAATTGTTATCCGCCATTTCATTTGACTTTCTGCAACAAAGCCTGTAATTTTTTTTCAAACCATCACACCATCTGGTAACATTTACAGCATAGCAGAACATCGAACACTTTCATATTGAGTTTATGCAACAAGACTCACACAATCCGAAAAAAAAATGAAATCAGTGGAAGAACATGGAACATTTTGGATACACGAGTGAGAATTTAAAATCGAGAATTTGGAGGACAATATGCCTGTGTTGGTTCTTGCAATCACAGGATGATCAGGGAATATTGGGATTTGCTGGGATATGCAAAGCAGGAGGGAGGAAGACATTTGGACAAAATAAAGATATGGAGTTTATAATCTGGTCTCCAGTCGATTTGGTGCTTGTAACAAAGGTCCAGATATAACAACCGAAAAAATGACTGTTTCATCAAATATGAACTGAGGTAGAGATATAGGAGCTGTTTTGCAGATGGAAACAATTCTTCATGATGATGTAAATATCATTTTGAATTTATCACACCCTTCAATATGAAGCCACAAGCAAACAGGGTTCATCCAGAGTTAGTTCACAGTGAGCTCCATGGAGACAGTGAGAGCCACAAAACATTTGCATGGAAGTACAAGATGTCGCCTCATTTGCCATATCCGACCCCATTCCCATGCTTCGGATCATGTCTGCCACCAAGCCCTCTAATTGGGCCTTAGAGTTTCCCAACGACTTTCCCAAAGATTGTGTAAAGAAATGAATAATGAAGTGGAGTGATATCAGTCTCAGGGCAGAGCAGACAGCGTGAATGGACAAAGTAAATTATCGATGAAAATATGTTTGTCATGAAAAGGCAGGGTTTTTTGCTGTTTACACATCACATTATTTAGTCTTTATAACAGGAACTTTTGTTTTTCACTTTTTCCAGATGTATATATCAGAGACTTCAGTGCGGAAGAATGGGCAGGAGTCAGTCATTGGTTTTTCCACTCTGGCCTGCAGTGAACAGTGATAATTCCCTCAGGACATGTTTTTTATCTGTGTCTGGTTCACTCACTGAGAATGGATTGCTTCAGATGACTGCCCTCTTTTGGTTGCTTCGGATGAATTTTCTTTTGTGCATATTTAATTCCTTTTTCGGTTTTGCTTTTGTTGTCCCACTTTCTACTAATTGTTGCTCACAGCACTTTACACTGTCTTTACCCCTCCAGTCTCTGTCATTTTGCCCCTCAGATGGAGTCAGTCCTTGCCCATGAGGAAAGGAGTGTTATCATGTTGCTGCTCCTCCTTCTCCTTTCGGTCCATTCCTCACGTGGACTCCTCGTTCCACTATCTGCTGCACCTAATGTTGACTCTCAGCTACATGCATTTATTCATCAATTGAATTATTTTTATAAGTGGATATTTCACTGCATACTTTAACTGGTCTCTGAGACTATTCTGCATCACCACATAAATAAATGCATTTATGCAGCAACTTAAGTCTCGCAGCATATATGTGATTAGTTCAGAGATAAAAATCATTCAAATAATAATCAACATTGAAGAAATATAAAATATACACCAACCAGAGAAATATGAAGCTGACAGATACAGCAAAGAGTAAAGTCACCGATTTCTTTCTGCTCTCTATCTCGGGGTCATTCTCTATTTTTCTTTGACTCCTCAGTCCCTTGCGTGTCTTAACTGCCTGAAAAATGTGTCTTGTACTTCCATGAAAATGTTTTGTGGCTCTCACTGTCTCCATGGAGCTCACTGTGAACTGACTCTGGGTGAACCCTGTTTGCTTGTGGCTTCATATTGAAGGGTGTGATAAATTCAAAATGATATTTCCATCATCATGAAGAATTGTTTCCATCTGCAAAACAGCTCCTAAACCCCTGCCACAGTTTATATTTGGTGAAACAGTCATTTTTCGGTAGTTATATCTAGACCTTTGTAACAAGCACCATATCGGCTGGAGACGAGATTATAAACTCCATACCTTTACTTTGTCCCTATGTCTTCCTCCCTCCTGCTTTTCCAGCAAATCCCAAGTTTCCCTGATCATCCTGTGATTGCAAGAACCAACACAGACACACTATCCTCCAAATTCTCAATTTTAAATTCTCATTCATGTATTCAGGATGTTCAGAAAGAGAATAAAAGTGAATGGGAGAAGTGGTGTTAAAAATGTTTCAATATATCGATAACTCAGCCAATGAGCATCATTATAATATCTGTAGGTGGTATAACAGTACCATGGAACATTGTTAATGATCATTTCGGCTTCAAATCGAAAATAGTTGGGAATATTCTTTCAAGAAAGGAAAATTCAGATTATTGCTAGAACCCTCATTGCAGTTTTGTCTGTGCAATACTGAGATGTCATCTGATGAATATAAATGGCAACAAATCAATCAAAAGAAAAAGCGACAGCGAACCAGACAGAACAATCAATGGTCAAGCGGCTCAGGGCATAGATGGTGCTATAAACAGGAGTGATGCCCAGAAGGCACCATGGATAATAATAGTGAGTAAACTTAAAAAGCATGATATCAAAAGTAACGTACAGTAGATCAGACACTGCCATGGTTACCAGAT
Source organism: Chiloscyllium punctatum (assembly GCF_047496795.1). Taxonomy (NCBI): domain Eukaryota; kingdom Metazoa; phylum Chordata; class Chondrichthyes; order Orectolobiformes; family Hemiscylliidae; genus Chiloscyllium; species Chiloscyllium punctatum. The sequence continues at coordinate 36,655,910 of NC_092767.1, forward strand.
AGCGAGCGGTGCATGTCGAAAGACCACACTTGCCCTCAGATAAGATTAGAATTGCTGCTGGACTAACTGTAAGAGAGAGAAAGGAAAAAAAGAGACAAAGTTACTGATCAAATATTCTCTATGCATGATGGAGTTTAGCACAAAGATAATTGTTGCTCTGTGTCTTATCATCTGAACAATTATAGTAACACCTCTCAAATCAAACAATTGCCCTTCTAGAGACACATAGGGAAATGCATCAGCAGCAAATCACCCCCAGAAACACTTTAATATACTCAATATTTTTGGGGGAAAGCAGAAGTTGTTTCTTCTCTTTCATAAGTTACTCTGACTGGCAGGAGTTTCTCATAAGACCACAACATCCACAAGAAGACATCTGGGATCAATAAAGTAGAGAATGGGAGACACCTGACATGGACATTAACTGCAAAATGTTTGCATTCAGTTTTGGAGTCTCCACAGCTCAGATTGCCTCCAGAATTTTATATCCACACTTTATGAAGGACAGCACAAGATATGGAATCACGGCACAGTAACCAGAAATGGATGCCCTCCACATTATGGACAGGTGAATGATTGGACATTGAGTCACTCCCTCATGCACAGGACTGAACATACTGACAATCAGAACGTTGAAGGTATTCAGCAGTGAATTCAACCACCATGTCCCAGGTTAGATTGCATCAAAATTAAAAGAAGTGCTTTTTTAAAAAAATCTGTACAGTGTGGAAACAAGTCCTTCAGCCCAACAAGTCCACACCAACTCTCGGAAGAGTGTCCCACTCAAAACACCTGCCTCCCAATCCCAGTAACACTGTGTTTCCCATGGCCAATCCACCAACCCTGCATATTTTTGGACTGTGTAAGGAGACCAGAGCACCCAAATGAAACTGATACAGACCCAGGGAAAATGTGTAATCAACACACAGTCACCAGGAGCTGGGATTGAACCTGTCTTCCTGGTGCTGCAAGACAGCAGTGCTAACCACTGAGCCACCATGCCGCCCAACTTCCAATATTTGTGATGGAATTCCATCACATGTTCAAGCCTGTAAACCATAGTCTTCACACAAATAAAATCTGACTCCATGCAACATAGTTCATTGCATCTTTCCAGTTTAGAAATCAGACACTTTATCTGGGATTAAGCAAAGCCTCTTGCCTGATGTCCAGGTTCATGCACCCAAACTCCTCTCCTAGTCCCTCTTCCTGTGAATGGAAACCCCCCCTCCCAGATTTGGAGCACACACTAGGGCTAGGAGTCCTCACGGTTTAACCAGCACTCTCTGTGGAGATCACCAGAATTGCACCACAATTTTGTTCTAGGGGAGCAAACATCGAATAGCCTTTATTGTCACATATACTCAATGAGTACAGTGAAGAGTTTATACCTCACCAATTACAGTACCGACTGAGATACAAAAGTAAAAGTTCAGGACAGCTGACCATGCTGGCAGCTAGTTTTCAATCCGCATCAGTGACACACAATGCCGTGAAGCTGCTATGCAAGGAGGCTCATACGCCAGACTAGGACGTTGCCATGTCACCCCGGGAGGCTGCTGCACCAGGCGGGGAGGGCACTGTGCTGTAAGGCCACTGTACCAGGTCAGGAGGATGCCACACTGAGAGGCCACTGCGCCGGGATGGGAGGATGGCACGCCATGCTGGAAGGCTGCTGCGCTAGGCTGGGAGGCCCTTGCAACAGGCCAGGAGGATGCCATGCCTCACCGGAATGCTGCTATGGGAACATTAAGGCTGCCCACAACATGCCAGGAAGCTGTTGTGCCAGGCCAGGAGACCGTGAGAGGAGGCTGCTGTGCCAGTCCAGGAGTTGTCACCAAAGAGCACAAATCATCTCTGCAGGCAAGGAATCGTGCTCCCTAGAGGACGGGAGTGGTTGCCAGAGGCTGGGAATCGTCTCTGCAGGCAAGGAATCATTGCTCACCAGCGGCCAGGAAGGAAAGGAGCAGGAAAAGAGAAAGAAGAACACGTGGAGCGGATGAGTTCTGGCTGGAACATCCTACTCCGCTGCCTTCTTGGAGCTTGGTATCAGGGACTGCTGCTGTGGATCCAGTCCAATGTCAAAGATTAGGGGAGATGATGGCATTTTGGTCTTGTGAGACAATGATTTCAGAGATCAAGGGGAGCTGGGTTCGATATCCACAACGGCAGACGGTGAATTCAATACAAATCTAGACTTAACAGTCTAATGGTGACCACTAAACTGTTATCAGTTGTCAGGAAAAAAAGAATCCCATCTCCTTCACAAATGTCTTTCAGAGAAGGAAAGCTTTCATTCTAACATGGACCGGGCTACATGGGACTACAGTGTGTGGGAAATATGCCGTTAAGAGGGATTTATTTTGTCCTGTTTCTCTTGAAGAGAGCTATTGTCAACTAATGGTGAGGTGTCTGCTTCGTGGAAAGCAGAGTAAATAGCTTTGATATTTTTAAAATTTACTCAACAACATCCTGAGTGGATGGAGTTAGGCTCACAAACTTCGTGTTTGTGATGGAATTCATAAACCATAGTTCACAAACTTCGGGTTTTAGTTTCTGCTATCTGTTGTTGAACTTCGTGTTTTGGAGTTGAAACTGGTCAACACAGCTCTCTCTCTGCTGCTACAAAAAATCTTGACGGCTCTCTCAGTTGTTGAAAGGGTTCTTTCAGTATTTCATTCTGCCACGTTAGAATGAGAAAACCGCGATGAGAATCACAATGTTGTGCTGAATTTGCTTTCGCCAAGGGTGTGTTTATGGATGAGTTAAAATACAAATTACTTTGTCTCTGGTCAATAATATAAAATCAAATGCATCTGCAAATACAATTCTGCAAATGCAAATTCACCTCATTGACTTATGTGTGCGTGTGCATGTGCGCGTGTGTGAGAGAGAGAGTGTGTGTGTGTGTTGGGGGTTGGGGGACAGGGACAGAGTGTGAGTGTGTGCATGCTGAATGGAGTGTGTAGAGATGGAGTGGTCGATATCCATATTTGATACCCATGAGGTTGGCCTGAACGGGATCTGGGGTTCATGTTACACTACAGTTGACTCCACTACACTATATGCACACATATACTCTCACATACACACACATTCTTATATGCACATACACTCACATTGACTCTCTCACATACATATTCTCTCTCTCAGCCACACACACATACAATCCCCACTTGCACTCCCTCTCACAGGCTTATACTCCATCACACTCACAGTCTATCAAGCATGCACACACGCTCGCACACACACACACACACACACTCTCTCTCTTACACACATACATGCATACACATGCATGCACATACACACACGCTCCTCTCTCCCTCACATGCACACACACAAACATTTAAGTCAATGGGCTGAATTTGCATTTGCAGAATTGTATTTGTAGATACAATCTATGTTGCTCAAAAAGCACACAACCTGCAGGCAGTGAATGCAGGCAGTTAATCCATGTAACATTTTATAAGTTCCTACGTTGGAACTAGAACCAGTCTGACTCAAGGATGGAATAGATACAGTCTCTAACCTCACACATTTAATGCATTGTCTGAGCAACGATGTGAATAATTTTTTGTAAAACCTTAAGTTATCTCGGGAATATGACTTGAAAGAAATTCTGGGATTTACATATTCTAAAAGAAAGCAACCCATTCTAAAAGAAAGACTTAACAGCAATCTAGATTTCTTCAATATATTTTATCAGTTGCATGACACTATGATCTTGTGCTCTAAATTCTGTGTCTTATGAACCTGTCCCATGAGCTACCTAACGAAGGAGAGGTGTTCCGATAGCTACTACAGGTACACAATCCTTTATCTGAACCCTCAGGACCAGTTGGTTTTTGGAATTCGGAAGTTTTTGCATTTCAAAATAAGTGACTGTTTAATCGTGAATTTTTAAAAAATTGTACTGAACAGCAGTCCCATTGGTGGGTATTACAGGCCCTGAGACAGAATTGACACCTGCCAGTGCTGGGTCATGCCCCCATGTCACATCTGAGCGATGTGGGTTGAGTGAGTGTGGAGTTGGGTTAACTGTTTGCACGCCAAACAATTTTGTGAATGAGAAAAATCTTCACAAAAAGAATTTTGGATTTGGGAGCTTTTCGGATTTCAGGATTTTGAATAAAGGATTGACTACCTGTACTTCTAAATAAACCTGTTGAACTTTCAAAGCAAATTACTGTGGATGCTGGAATCTGAAACCAAAAGAGAAAATGCTGGAAAATCTCAGCAGGTCTGGCAGCATCAAAGCTTTGTCAAAGGGTCAATTAGACTCGAAACGTCAGCTCTTTTCTCTCCTTACAGATGCTGCCAGACCTGCTGAGATTTTCCAGCATTTTCTCTTTTGGCTGTTGAACTATAACTTGGTGTCGTATGATCTGATTAAGATCTGATTAAGGAACAGATATTCTGTAAATGCAATTCAAATAGTCCTGAGTTTGTCACACTTTAGAGTTAACACTTGCTTCTTTGGAAGCGGCTGGGAATAAAAAATGGGCAATGTGTGACAGAGTCTGGACAACCGACAAAGTCAGAATATTTGTCATTATCATACGAAAAGAAGAGAAATGCCCGTAACTCGAGAAATTGGATTTATGAGCTGGGCAAAATCGAGTCGTAATGTCTTAAGTCAAATGTCCCATTCAATATTTTCTCTATTTAATGGCCCACATTCTGCATTTTGTACTGTTAATTCTCTGAAATGCACTCAAACTCAATTATTAATCATAGTCACAATATTGCAGATACTAAAGTCATTATTTGTTGAAACAGGTATTTTTATTCCTATTAATATGTCCATCCTCCTAATCACCTGTCCACTCGCCCTCCTTCCATGAACCAATCACAATTACCCCCACCTACATCCACCTATCACCATCTCACCTACCCTTCCCCCAGCCCTACCCCCCATTTATTTCTAAGCTCCCCTCCCCTTCCCTCCCCAGTCCTGATGAAGGATCCCAGCCCAAAACATATTCGACTTCCCTGCTCCTCCAATGCAGACTGACCGACTGTGCTTCTCCAGCTCCACATTGTTGACTTATATTTGTTTAACTCCAACGGATCATTTAACTTTGGAAACTTTGGACCAAACATATCCACCCAACTGAGAAGATTTTCCCACATACAATCCATCACATTTCCAAGCTACATTCATAGCTCCATTTGTGAACAGATCAGAAATGAGAAATATAATACAAATAAAGCATCACATGGTTTCAAGTAAGTTATCATTCTATTTCCCACTGCAGTCAGATATTCCATTGCATTCAGTTCCCCACAACCAATTAAAGTTTATAGTCTGACTTATTCCTCCTGAGGTTACGGGTATTCTGCTGTTAGTGCTCCACATTTACTCCAATACTGTATTTACAGATACCCACAGAGAAGCAAGAATACTGGCTCAGAAGTTCATATCTGAGCAGTTACCCACGCTCTGTACAATTCTACAATGACACATCCCCCCAGCAACATGAGGGTCCAGCCTGAGGTTTGTGATCCCCATTCAGTACAATTCCATGATCAGGAATACCTTCACTCAGAGTGATTCCTGGAGATCTGGATCAACAGTACACAACATTCCAATCAATCTCTGGATAATGCAAAGTGTCTGTGAGCTACAGACAGAGTTTCTTTCCTCAGCTGAGGAGTTACACCACAGAGTAAGTTTGGAAATGTTAACTGCAGACATTGATCTCATACAGTGGAAACTCGCATTAACCCAGTGATCTGTCCTCACCAATGTCATGACCCCACACATCCACTGACTGATAAAAACCCACAAGATGGTCAAAGCCATCTCTGCTGACCCTCCCCTTTTACTCCATAATAACCTGCTGTATCCATTGAATACCCTGTTTTATCTGGGCTCCCATTTGGAGCGAGCTGCCTGAACAAGATCCACCAACACAATCCCTTTCCATCAAGGAATGGGAAACACCAGGTGTCACTGCGAGGTGGGTTGTTACAAACCCATCTGACCGATAGCAGGCTGTGAACTACCACAGAGAGAGGGTGGTCTTCCGAAACCCTTTCTAGACCAGCCAGGGCCGGTGCTTAGCCAAACTCCATCAATGTGGCCTCAGTGTAAACCCATTCTGCACAGTATAGGGAAACACACAATGCTGCACATTACTGAGGAGCCCCTGAACTGACAATCTATTCACTTTATCTCAGTCAGTGAGGACACTATTGTCTGACATCAGAATTTCCCATGCTAAATGGAAATATAACAATTATCAATTGTAAATGGAAATAACTATGTTTCAATGCAGTGATTTATGCAATTTAAGTTATAACAAAACCTCCCAGGAACACCAACGACAGCAAGGGTGGTGTAGCGTACTGTAGTGATTCTTAGCCTTAGAAAATACATTTTGTTCTTTGTGAAACAACCTCCCCCTTTCCTGCTGCTGGCAATCTGTCCAAATTGGAGAATCCTCTCAGAATTGGAGATGAGACAGTTCCAGAGACTTTATTTTATATTGTGTTGCATCTCCACTGGGAAACTGTGATTGCACCTTCAGGCTTTTTTATAATTTTGAACAATAGCTTTACTTTAATGATGTGATGTCATTGAGATTTAATCAGTAATTGAATACCCCAAATACTGCATTAATCTGATCCTGGTCTCAACCGTTAATTCCAACTTGTCTTCAAACAACAATGCTTAAATTATTTCAAGCACTATTAGCCACATCAATATCTCAATACCTTTTGATATCCTTTTCAGTGATGACCTTCATTCTGCTGAGGCTATTCGGACATTCAATACCTCATGTTGGAGAGCTCCTTGAGAGCTGTTCTACTGCATGCTGTTATCCCCCAGCTTTCCTTGTTCATTCAAACTCATTTGGGAAATTCTATCTTGCCTAATACTGTCAAAATTTGCCTTCCTTAACTTTGAGATCAGCTTGATCCTTTTCCACCACTATTTTAAAACTACAAAGAACAAAGACAAAGAAAACTACAGCACAGGAACAGGCCCTTCGGCCCTCCAAGCCTGCGCCGATCCAGATCCTCTGTCTAAACCTGTTGCCTATTTTCTAAGGATCTGTATCCCTCTGCTCCCCGCCCATTCATGTATCTGTCTAGATACTCTTAAATGATGCTACTGTGCCCACCTCTACACCTTCGCTGGCAACTCTTTCCAGGCATCAACCACCCTCTGCATAAATAACTTTCCACGCATATCTCCCTTAAACATTTCCCCTCTCAACTTTAACTCGTTATCCCTAGTAATTGAGAAAAAGCTTCTGGGCAAAAGCTTCTTGCTATCCACCCTATCTATATCTCTCATGATTTTGTAGACCTCAATCTGATCCCCCCCTTCAACCTGCATCTTTCTAATGAAAATAATCCTAATCCACTCAACGTTCCTTCATCACAAATACCCTCCATACCAGGCAGCATCCTGGTGAACTTCCTTTGCATACTCTCCAAACCATCCACATGCTTTTGGTAATGTGGCAACCAGAACGGTTTGCATCATTCCAAATGTAGCTGAACCAAAGTCTTACATAACTGTAACATGACTTGCCAACTCTTGTCCTCAATACCCCATCCAATGTAAGAAAGAATGCCATATGCCTTCTTGACCACTGTATAGACCTGCATTGCCACCTTCAGGATACAATGTGGGTGGCACGGTGGTTAGCGCAGCTGCCTCACAGTGCCAGAGATTCGGGTTCAATTCCCGCCTCAGGCAACTGTCTGTGTGGAGTTTGCACATTCTCCCTGTGTCTGCGTGGGCTTCCTCTGGGTGCTCTGGTTTCCTTCCACAATCCATAAATGTGAAGGTTAGGTGAATTGGCCATGCTAAATTGCCGTAGTGTTAGGTGAATGAGTAAAGAAAGGGGAATGGGTCTGGGTGGGTTGCTCTTCAGAGGGTCGCTGTGGACTTATTGGGCCAAAGGGCCTGTTTCCACACAATAAGTAATCTAATGAAAACCCTGATCTCTCTGCACATCAATTTTCCCCAGGGCTTTTCCATTCACTGTATAGCTCGCTCTGGAATTGGATTTTCTAAAATGCATCACCTCGCATTTTCCCGGAATGAACTCCATCTGCCATTTCTCTGCCCAACTCTCCAATCTATCCATATTCTGCTGCATTCTCTGACAGTCCCCTTCACTACCTGCTACTCCATCAATCTTCGTGTCATCTGCAAACTTGCTAATCAGACAATCTGTACCTTTCTCCAGATCATTTATGTGGAACACACTGACCACGGTTCTCCATTTTGAGAAACTTCCTTCCACTAATACTCTATCTCCTGCTGCCCAGTCAATTCTCTATCCATCTAGCTTCTACACCCTGGACCACATGCGAGGTACCATTGGGAACTTGACCAAATGTCTGACTGAAGTCCATGTATATGACATCTACAGCCCTTTCCTCATCAATCAACTTTGTGACTTCCTCAAGGAATGCTATTAAGTTGGTAAGGCATGACGTCCCCTGCAAAAAGACATGTTGCCTATCACTGATAAGCCCATTTTCTTCCAAATGGGTATATACCTTTTCCCTCAGTATGGCAGGCTCTTTGGTCTATAATTGCGTGGGTAATCCCTGCTACCTTTCTTAAACAATGGGATGGTATTTGCAATTCTCCAGTTCTCTGGGACCTCACCAATGTTCAATGATGCTGCAAAGATATTTGTTAAGGCCCCAGTTATTTCCTCTCTCACGTCCCTCAGTAACCTGGGTTCGATCCCATCCAGACCTGGGGACTTGTCCACCTTAACTCCTTTTAGAATACCCAACACGTGCTCCCTCCTTTTGCCAACTTGACCTAGAGTAATCAAGCATCTATTCCTAACCTCAACATCTGTCATGTCCCTCTAATCGGTGAATATTGGTGCAAAGTACTCATTAAGAATCTCACCCATTTTCACTGACACCATGTATAACTTCCCTCCTTTGTCCTTGAGTGGGCCAACCCTTTCTCTAGTTACCCTCTTGCTCCTTATATATGAATAAAAGCCTTCAGGATTTTCCTTAAACTTGTTTGCTAACGATATTTCATGAGCCCGTTTAGCCCTCTTAATTCCTCATTTCAGATTGGTCCTCCCCTCCAGATATTCTTCCAAAGCTTATGTACCTTCCTTATGTACGCTTATGTCGATCTTATGTATGCTTCCTTTTTCCTCTTTGCTAGTCCCACAATTTCACCTGTCATCCATGATTGCCTCATCTTGCCATTTCTATCCTTCATTTTCACATAGACATATCTGTCCGGCTGTCTAAGCAACCTCTCTTTAAAAGCCTCCCACATAGCAAAGAGAATTATAATCACTGGCCCCAAAGTGCTGTCCCATTGACTCCTCAGTCACTCCCCTGCTTTAGTTCCCAAGGTCAAAAATGCTACCTGGTGAAGGAGCAGCGCTCCGATAATACGTACTTCTAAATACCTGTTGGACTATAATCTGGACTTTTAACTTTGTCCACTCCAGTCCAACACTGGCACCTCCATATCATTATTTCCCAAGAGTAGACCAAGTTTTGCTCCTTCTCTAGTTGCTACTTCCACAGACTGATTATGAGAATTCTCTTGCACAGAATCTTCACCCAAGCCCTTGATACTATTAAAAGTAATATTAGCAAATTTTCTGGGTGGCAGGGTGAAATGTTCGGAGAATACAGGGTGACCTGGACAGGTTGGTAAGTCGACGGATGCATGGCAAATGCAGTTTAATGTGGACAAATGTGTGGTTATCAACTTTGGTGGCAAGAACAAGAAGGCAGATTACTACCTAAATGGAGTCAAGTTAGGTAAAGGGGCAGTACAACGAGATCTAGGTGTTCTTGTATATCAGTCAATGAAAGCAAGCATGCAGGTACAGCAGGTAGTGAAGAAGGCTAATAGCATGCTGGCCTTCAAAACAAGATGAATTGAGTATAGAAGCAAAGAGGTCCTTCTGCAGATGTACAGGGCCCTGGTGAGACCGCACCTGGAATATTGTGCGCAGTTGTGTTCTCCAAATTTGAGGAAAGACATTCTGGCTATTGAGGGAGTGCAGCATAGGTTCATGAGGTCAATTCCCGGAATGGCGGGACTATCTTACGCTGAAAGATTGGAGCGACTGGGCTTGTATATGCTTGAGTTTAGAAGGCTGAGAGGGGATCTGATTGAGAAGTAAAGATTATTAAAGAATTGGACACTCTGGAGGCAGAAAGCATGTTTCCGCTGATGGGTGAGTCCCAAACCAGAGGACACAGTTTAAAAATAAGGGGTCAGCCATTTAGAACAGAGTTAAGGAGAAACTACTTCACCCAGAGAGTGGTGGGTGTGTGGAATGCTCTGCCCCAGAAGGCTGTGGATGCCAAGTCTCTGGATACGTTCAAGAAAGAGTTGGATAGAGCTCTTAAGGATAGTGAAATCAAGGGTTATGGGGATAAGGCAGGAACAGGATACTGATTGAGGATGATCAGTCACGATTCTAGTGAATGGTGGTGCTGGCTTCAAGGGTAGAATGGTCTACTTCTTCACCTATTGTCTATTATCTATTGTCTATGGCAGTCGTAGTCTACTTTTGAAAGTTAAAATCCTCTACTCTTACCACCCCATTATTGTTACAGATAACTGTAATCTCCTTACAAATATGCTTTTCAATTTTTTGCTGAAATATTTAGGAGTGAAACTACTGTCAGACGCTTTGTTGAATTTGCATTGTAAAACACAAAATTTGATCTAAGGACAAAAATCTGTGAGATTGTGTTTTATCAGTCGATACCTGTACTGTATATGATTATTGCAATCAAGAATTGTTATTAGTAGACACTTTACAATATCAGTATCCGTATTACTCATAAACACTGCACATTATTACTATTATCAGTGAAAATAAACATTGGGGGTTGACTTTGATTCTATTCATATTTCTTTCTATTCTATCCAGGTTGTACAATGTTGATGTCACAGATTTTTGGTCTAAAGATTTCTCCATTGCTGTTGTTGTGTACAGTTCAGTCACCACAATACCAGAAGGATATCGATGCTTTGGAGAGGGTACAGAAAAGATTTACCAGAATGTTGGCTGGCCTGGGGGATTTTAACGATGAAGAAAGGTTAGATCGACTGAGTTTGTTTTCAGTGGAATGCAGGAAGTGACCTGATAGAAGTTTATAAGATTGTGAATGGCATGGGTAGAATGGAAAGTATGAACCTTTTGTCCAGGGTGGAGGTGCCAATTATTCAGAGAGACAGGTTCCAGGTGTCAGTGGGGGTGTGTTTAAAAGAGATGTGTGAGGCACGTTTTTCACGTGAACTGTAGTGAGTGACAGGAACACGCTGCCAGAGGTGGTAGTGGAAGCAGACACAATAACAGCATTTTAGAAGCACCTGTATCAACACATGAATAGGAAGAGAATAGAGGGATATTTGATCCTGTAAGTGAAGATAGTTTTAGGATAGAAGGGTAAAATGTATCAGCACAGGCATTGAGGACTGAATGGCCTGTTCCTGTGCTGTATTGTTCTTTGTTCTGTGCTGGTACAAACCAGTCACTGAAAGTTCTAGATTTGAGATCAAATTCATTCACAGACAAATTTGTCCCCACACTCTCCTACCCCATACATAAGACCATAAGACATAGGAGTGGAAGTAAGGCCATTCAGCCCATCGAGTCCACTCCGCCATTCAATCATGGCTGATGGGTATTTCAACTCCACTTACCCGCATTCTCCCCGTAGCCCTTAATTCCTTGTGACATCAAGAATTTATCAATCTCTGCCTTGAAGACATTTAGCGTCCCAGCCCCCATTGCACTCTGCGGCAATGAATTCCACAGGCCCACCACTCTCTGGCTGAAGAAATGTCTCCACATTTCTGTTCTGAATTTACCCCCTCTAATTCTAAGGCTGTGTCCATGGGTCCTAGTCTCCTCGCCTAACGGAAACAATTTCCTTGCGTCCACCCTCTCCAAGCCATGTATTATCTTCTAAGTTTCTATTAGATCTCCTCTTAATCTTCTAAACTCCAACGAATACAATCCCAGGATCCTCAGCCGTTCCTCATATGTTAGACCTACCATTCCAGGGATCATCCGTGTGAATCGCCGCTGGACACGCTCCAGTGCCAGTATGTCCCTCCTGAGGTGTGGGGACCAAAGCTGGACACAGTACTCCAAATGGGGCCTAACCAGAGTTTTATAAAGTCTCAGTCGCACATCACTGCTTTTATATTCCAACCCTCTTGAGATAAATGACAACATTGCATTCGCTTTCTTAATCACCGACTCAACCTGCATGTTTACCTTTAGACAATCCTCGACTAGCACTCCCAGATCCCTTTGTACTTTGGCTTTATGAATTTTCTCACCGTTTAGAAAGTAGTCGATGCTGTGTTCTTTTTTCCAAAGTGCAAGACCTCGCATTTGCTCACATTGAATTCCATCAGCCATTTCCTGGACCACTCTCCTAAACTGTCTAGGTCCTTCTGCAGCCTCCTCACTTCCTCAGTACTACCTGCCTGTCCATCTAACTTTGTATCATTGACAAACTTTGCTAGAATGCCCCCAGTCCCTTCATCCAGATCATTAATATATAACGCGAACAGCTGTGGCCCCTGTGGGACACCACTTGTCACCAGCTGCCATTCCGAAAAAGAACCTTTTATCCCAACTCTCTGCCTTCTGTCAGACAGTCAATCCTCAATCCATCCCAGTAGCTCGCCTCGAACACCATGGGCCCTCACCTTGCTCAGCAGCCTCCCGTGTGGCACCTCATCAAAGGCCTTTTGGAAGTCTAGATAGACCACATCCACTGTGTTTCCCTGGTCTAACCTACTTGTCACCTCTTCAAATAATTCCAACAGGTTTGTCAGGCACGACCTCCCCTTACTAAATCCATATTGACTTGTTCTAATCCGACCCTACTCTTCCAAGAATTTAGAAACCTCATCCTTAATGATGGATTCTAAAATTTTACCAACAACTGAGGTTAGGCTAATTGGCCTTTAATTTTCCATCTTTTGTCTTGATCCTTTCTTGAACAAGGGGGTTACAACAGCGGTCTTCCAATCATCCGGGACTTTCCCTGACTCCAGTGACTTTTGAAAGATCTCAACCAACGCCTCCGCTATTTCTTCAGCCACCTCCTTCAGAACTCTAGGATGTAGCCCATCAGGGCCAGGAGATTTATCAATGTCATACATGTCTGCAGGGTTGGAAAAGATTGGGTTAGTGTCTGTCTTTTTGCTAATATAAAATATAATGTGATCCAGTCTCTTTTATCGGTAGCATATATCAAGGATTATTAAAATATTACCTCCGTTTTATTTATGGTTGTGTTCAATTTGTTTATTTCCTGTTTTCTCTTCAATCTGTTTCCACCTGTTTGGGAATCAGTTCAGGCCAAAGGGACAGAGACAATTGGAGTCAGCACAGGAACCTACAGCTGCACTGACTGTATCCGTGGGTGAATGTTTCAGACTCTTCAGGGCGAGAACAAAAAAGAGAAGAACAACTTTCACATTGTTGGGGTGGCACTGATATAAGGGGTTAGAATAGAAAGAGTGCAGGATTAAAACTACACGACACATGGCTATAGGTCAACAGGAACAGGGAGGAAAAGTCACAATGAAAACCCATGTGTGTCTCCCCCATTGAGAAACAGCTGGGGCTTGTTTTCAGTTGAAAATGAATCGATATTTGATGTAAAGGTAGGAGACTGCAAGGTTTAAGTTGGTGTCTCGGAGAGAACAGATAGACAAAGGCCACAATACACCATGGTATTTATGACTCCTAATGGATAACATAATATGGAGGTGCCGGTGATGGACTGGGGTGGACACAGTTAAAAATCCGACCCCACAAGCTACCTGATCAAGGAGCAGCTCTCTGAAAGCTAGTACTTTTAAATGTACCTGTTAGACTATAACCTGATGTTGTGTGATTTTTAATTCAATGGATAACGTGGGAGAGCTTGGACATAGGTTCGAAGAAATAACTTGAAACCCATTTAAATCAGCTGGCAGATCCTCAGAAGACTTTAATCCTCGGTTCAAAGTCAAGATGTCAGGGCTTGGGTTTGCACCATCTGACCAATTAGAACATCACATGTCACCTATTAACAGTTAATTAGAAATTAGTTTATTATGCAGTTAGCAGGACAATATAATTTGATTCAGTTAAATATGTTAACCTTTTATTATCTTCAGGAAGCATTTATTCAACTCGGATGGTTTATCCTGCTTAACTGTAATAAAGTTGTGTTTTCATCAAGAATGTCTGAACTCTAGCAGTCAGTGCTGAAAATGTGTTGCTGGAAAAGCACAGCAGGTCAGGCAGCATCCAAGGAACAGGAGAATCGACGTTTCGGGCATAAGCCCTTATGTCCAAAACATCGATTCTCCTGTTCCTTGGATGCTGCCTGACCTGCTGTGCTTTTCCAGCAACACATTTTCAGCTCTGATCTCAAGCATCTGCAGTCCTCACTTTCTCCTTAGCAGTCAGTCCCAAACACGAAATTAGAACAAGGCTATTGATTGGTATGTTTTCTGCTCAAAATCATGCATGTAACTATATTTTGTCTATAGAAGTCACAACTCTATCTATATCACTTGTCTCTTATGGAAAACATGTACAGTCACCAGTAGAGGGGGAATCATGTGTTTGTCTGTGTGAGAGGGCTGGATATTCAGAATCTAGCAGAGGGAGATTGCTGTTGGTGGTGTATGTTCTCTAATTGACACTGTCCTTGAGTGTCAACATCTTTAACACAATTTGTGTCAAGCAACAATTTCCCAACATTGACTGTAGATGAACTATTGATGAAAAATGGAACAGCCTTGTAACATTGAGTTACAAATTCCTAGGAATGAAATACTTTTGTTTAATGCATGTACATTCAATTCATCATACATTTCTGTTAATTTTTAAAAACATTTTGTCCATTTGTATAATTGCTTTATGTTAAATTGTAGAATGTATTTAGCATAATTTGTATAATCTCAAACTCATTAAACATGCTGATTAAAGTTACCTTTCCTCCTTTGGTTATTTCATGACAACTGCATAGCTTATACAAGTATAATTAGTCCATTCAGTCGATTTGCATTCTTAGTAAGTCAAGTGCCTCCTCTGGGGAGTCATCATCCAGAGGAGCAGCATCTGAAAGATACTAGATTTCAGCATGGAAGTTTGGGCATGGAGGTACTGGGGTAGGCAAGGGTCGATTAACCAGATTCCTCTTTGGCTTAGGCAAAAAACAATATAAGGTCCGCTTCAAGCATTGGTGGATGACAATGTATATTGCTAAGATGAGACAAAGGACTATCAATATGTCCCATATGATCCACACATATAGCGACCATAGCCAGCAACTAACACTCCATCCACATGAATCGGATAATGGTGGGGCAGGTACTTTCCCTGTGACTTGACCCGATTTATTAATAATATCTGTGTTGTCCAAATGTTTTTCGAGAAATCATCGAAGTAGGTGCCACGTTGCGGGCCAATGACTGAACAAGCACCTCCTTTCACAAGGAGGAAATCTAGCACGAGCTGATTCTGAACCATCATCATCCGGATCTCCTGTAACTCTTTGTTCACCAGCTTCAGAGCATGGGCAGTCGAGTTGGCAAGTTTTTCTATGTCATATGCCAGGTCACTTATCTGATCTAGGGCCATCTCAACACACCAGCCAGGAATAAGACCTCCCAGCAATCTGGACCACCAGGCTTGTTGATGGAAGAAGTTGTGTAAGTTTTGTTTGTCCTTTACTTTTTATTTCGTTCTGATTCACATGTTGGTGGGTGTTCCATTCATTATCTATTTCAGACATTTCATGGTGGAGGGTAAAATGTGGTAACGTGTGTACTATGGCACAACTTCCGTACCAGTCATTGTGTAAATATGTGTAGGCTTTGTTTTCACAGTCAATGAAGGCTAAAAGGAGTTCCAAGGGTGCGCTTCTGTGAGTGAATGAGGAGTCCACTCAGAGCGAGAGCTGAATCTTATAAACAGTGAGTGCTACCAAATGTTATGTTCAGTTGTCCAAGGGTATTAACGGATGGAGAACAGGGGTGTGATCAGTGTCTTTGATAATATTTTTACATAGTTTTTGTTTCACTTGCCCCATATTGAGGGTACCAGAAGGTCTTTCAGTGTACCATTTTAACAGCAGAACAACGTTAATATTGAATCCTTTCGGTTTGTACACTTTATACAGTGACGCGCTTCTTCTACCAAATGGGTGTTTCCATCACAAATGAGGGACTGCATAAGTGGATGAGTCCTATTTACACACTGTACATCAGAATGATAGAAGAGTGAGTAGATCACACATGGATCAGGAGGTTTAGCTTAAATCAAGAAACCATTAGTAACAGGAGGAGGATTGGGAGTGCATAGTATTTTTGGTCTTGGTTCATCTTTCCAGCTTGTCTTGTCAATTACTGTAGCTACTGAATACAGGAAATGTGTAAAGGTATTGCTGTCGGTGGCGTTAGGTTGGATAGGAGAGGATTCCATTAAGAAAGTGTAGATGGTCAGTCTCATTTCGGTACTGTGTGCTCAATATTGCAATCTGTACAGTTCAGTTTGAGAGGGGAATAGACAAACATTTCAAGTAACAGTTTTTGGTTGACAGAACGGATGAGGTTATGGAATTATACCATTTCATGATGACTGGCATAGAAGTGTTGTGAGGATGACAATAAGATCGAGAGTGATATTTACTTCCACAATGTGAGTAGTTTAAATGAGTTTCAGCTGGGCAGCTGCAGTCATAACTTCCCATGGTTTTAGTACAGGTTTCACTTATACAGTTACACTGGAGTTTAGCCGGTCTGAGATATCACAGATGGATTGGTTACAGCTGGGCGCATGTACTTGGGTTGGGTTTTCATCAGATGCCTGTATCAGTAATAACACTCGGACTGTGAGGAAGATACAAGCTTGCAATGTCCTTCGTCGCCCATGTTGAACGTCCTTCTACCTTTACTGTAGTTTCAGTTGTCAGAAGAATTTCATAAGGATCTTTCCAGCAGAGGCCCAATTTTTCATGATTAAAGTCTTTCAGTAGTAGGTAGTCACAAGGGTTGATGTATTTTAACGTTGGGGCTTTTTCTTCTTCCTTCCCTGGTGTCTGATAGGCTTCTTTGACCTGTTGATGATAAGACTGCAATGCTTTGGTTAGCTTAATCAGGTACCTGTGCATCTCTTCTGTCATGGCATGCACATCAATAGGGTGTTGGGCAGTTAATGGTGCAGACCAGCAAGTCCTCAAAGGTTTTCCATATATCAGTTCAGCCGCTAAGAATCCCGTCTTTTCTCTATAATGGTTGGCATATTTAAAAGGGTAATTGGGAGTACTTGCAGCTAATTAAGACTGGTTTAGAGTCATAGAGATGTCAAGCATGGAAACAGACCGTTCGGTCCAACCCATCCATGCTGAACAGATATCCCAACCCAATCTAGTCCCACCTGCCAGCACCCGGCCCATATCCCTCCAAACCCTTCCTATTCATATACCCATCCAAATGCCTCTTAAATGTTGCAATTCCACCAGCCTCCACCACATGCTCTGGCAGCTCATTCCATACACGTACCACCCTCTGCATGAAAACGTTGCCCCTTAGGTCTCTTTTATATCTTTCCCCTCTCACCCTAAACCTATGCCCTCTAGTTCTGGACTCCTCGGTCTATACCAATTCAATTGTTAAATTTATATTTGACATAAGCAGTGATTTTTATGAATCAGTGTATGGAGTTAAGGCAGACAAATGGAGTGAGGCCACAGATCAACCCCAATCTTATTGAGGGATTGGAACAGGATCGAGGGGCTGAATGGCCTCCTCTTTTTCCTGTGAAACTTGTTTACAAATTTACCAGAGCTCTTCAGTAAAATTGGAAGGTGATAAATTAATAAAGATGGATAATCTCGTGCCCCGGGGCAGCACAGTCACTCAATGGTTCGCACTGCTGCCTCACAGCACCAAGGCCCCAGGTTCGATTCCAGCCTCGGGTGACTGTCTGTGTGGAGTTTGCACATTCTCGCTGTATCTGCGTGGGTTTCCTCTGGGTGCTCCAGTTTCCTTCCACTGTCCAAAGATGAGTGGGTCAGGTGGATTGGCCATGCTAAAGTGCCCATAATATTAGGTGCATTAGTCAGAGAGAAATGGGTCTGGGTGGGTTACTTTTCGGAGGGTCGGTGTGGACTGGTTGGGCAAAAGGGCCTGTTTCTGCACTGCAGGGGAATCTAATCTAAGACAGGGTTCACTCTGCTGAAACTGCTGGGATGGGACTGTGCATTTCTCATCAAATAGTTACTGTGTCCCTGACCCCACTGTGTCGGTGTCCCTGACCCCACTGTGTCGGTGTCCCTGACCCCACTGTGTCGGTGTCACTGACCCCACTGTGTCGGTGTCCCTGACCCCACTGTGTCGCTATCACTGACCCCACTGTGTCGGTGTCACTGACCCCACTGTGTCGGTGTCACTGACCCCACTGTGTCGCTATCACTGACCCCACTGTGTCGGTGTCCCTGACCCCACTGTGTCGGTGTCCCTGACCCCACTGTGTCGGTGTCCCTGACCCCACTGTGTCGGTGTCACTGACCCCACTGTGTTGCTATCACTGACCCCACTGTGTCTGTGTCCCTGACCCCACTGTGTCGGTGTCCCTGACCCCACTGTGTCGGTGTCACTGACCCCACTGTGTCGCTATCACTGACCCCACTGTGTCTGTGTCCCTGACCCCACTGTGACGGTATCACTGACCCCACTGTGTCGGTGTCCCTGACCCCACTGTGTCGGTGTCCCTGACCCCACTGTGCCGGTGTCCCTGACCCCACTGTGTCGGTGTCCCTGACCCCACTGTGTCGGTGTCCCTGACCCCAAGGAGAGCAGACTGATACCTTGTCCCTTTAAGGAGGATGTGTTCTGTTTCTCTTGATGAGGGATGTTATCAACCTGGTGCCAAGGTGTATGTTCCATGGAAAGCAGAGTAAATAACTTTGGGCTTTCTTAAATTATGACCAAAGCAGCTTGTGGAAGTGGAGTCTGGCTCTTACCGATCCAGGGGCTCAGTGCTGCTTTCAGTTACTGAAGTTGCATTATTTGGTGCTGAAGCTATTCGTCACAGCTGTCACCTCTCTCTGCTGTAGGAAAAAAGCTTGAACTCTCTCCCTGCTGTGAGATTGTTTGTTTTTGTGTTCCTATCTTTTGGATTGGAGGAGATAGTCAGTGAGGGAAGTCTGTTTTGCTGAATTTGCCTTTACTATGGGTCTGTTTATAGGACGTGGCTGTATTGGAACAGTTGATTGGTAGAATTAAGTAATATATTATTTTGTTCTGTATTCCAATAGGTTCAAGTTGTGTTTTTTTTCATTGTTTGCATTTTAATTGTGGTGTAAGAATTAAGTGTATTTTGTGTAAAGCTCAACATTCTGACCAATCGAATTCCATCCAGAACAGAACACTCTTGAAATGTCCATGATGCTACCAGCAATGTCTAAGGTTCGACGTGACTGTTCTCAAACTCACTTGAACTATTAGCCAACGGAGTTCGGTACATTCTAGAAGGGGTGTGAGTGCATTGGAGAGGGTGCAGAGGAGATTGACCAGGACGTTCCCTGGGCTTGGAGAGTTTTAGTTCTGAAGAGAGTTTGGACAGACTGGGATTGTTTTCATTAAAGCAGAGGTGATGGAGAGGAGACATGACTGAGATGTATAAAACTATGATGGGCGTAGGGTATACAGGAAGAGAACATTTCCCATGGATGGGGGGATTAAGGACCGGGGCATAGATTTTAAGTGAAGGAAACTGAACCCTTCAGTTGAAGAGGAGTAGCGTGTCAACAACTAAATGGCTGGAGGATAAGAGAAAAAGCTGGAAAGCACAGCCTAAATGAGTGGTAGAGGTGTGAACCCTGAAGACAATTCGGAATTATATGGATGATATTTTGAAATGCCACAGTGGACAAGGCTGCAGACTGATGTAGACAGTGGGGCAAGAGGATATGACAGACAAGGAGTGAAACCCACACCTCTCTGTATAGTGGGCCCAGACCCATACCCTCCCGGGCCATACCCCTCCATCCCCCTTCAAACTGCTCCATCATCAGTCAGCTGTTTTGGGTTTCTACACTGAGCATGCCCAGTACACTGCAGGGAACAAAGAATGATTCATCCCCATCTGCTGCCGTACAGATCGTGTGTGTCTCCGAGTCAGCTCTGAGACCTCTCCAGGGCAGTCTCAATCTGTATCTGTGTGTCTCTGACTCCGTGTCATTGAGCATCACCTGTCCACCCTAATGTCTATGTCTAGAACTGCTTTGTATATTCTGGAATATGAACACATTGTAACCTGAGAAAGGTGAGGGTTTCGGTCCTCCCCGGCTTACTCCCTGTTTGATCGCAGTGAGGCCACTTGAACTGGACAGGTCAAAGTGTGACCTCCCAGAACAAGTGTGACCTCACTGTGTACATCACAGAGAGAGATCCGACATCCCAACTGGTTTGTAAACTGGCTTCAACTGAGACACGAGGCTGTGTCAGGAAACACAGGGAAGGCTAGGTCACTGCACTGACCGTGTCTCGGGCTGATCTGTCTGAGATTCAATGTGATCAGAGAGATCATCAAAACAGCTGGACTTTACAAAGAGAAAACAAAGCTTTGAAAACACCATCAGCAATCTGATCAGGCAGAAGATGGGGAAGTTTAAAAGGTTTTTTTTAGATATTAGATTAGATTCCCTACAGTGTGGAAACAGGCCCTTCGGCCCAACAAGTCCACACCGACCCTCCGGAGAGTAACCCACCCAGTCTCATTTCCCTCTGACTAATGCATCGAACACTACAGGCAATTTAGCATGGCCAATTCACCTGACCCGCACATCTTTGAACTATGGGAGGAAACCAGAGCACCCGAAGGAAACCCACGTAGACACAGGGAGAATGTGCAAACTCCACACAGACAGTCACCCAAAGCTGGAATTGAACCTGGGACTGGTGCTGTGAGGCAGCAGTGCTAACCACTGAGTCACCGTGCCACCCTAAAAAAGGTTGTTGTAAAATTCTTCCTCTTGCACTGACTGAGGATTTGGGAGTAATTGCAGAATAATGCTCTCAAGATTTATTCTGAGAAAGTTTAGGGCTTACTGAAACCGGCGAGATATACAGAACTAATTCTTAATGAGGGACAGAAGCTGTCCCAAATGGACCTAGGCCGATCCCTATGTTCATCCTTTTGAAAAGCATTAAGGGTGGTAAAAATTGTTCAGTAGAGAACTGATATGCCAACAATATGAGGAGACCCCAGAGACAAGGCGGCACGGTGATAGGGCGGCACGGTGGCACAGTGGTTAGCACTGCTGCCTCACAGCGCCAGAGACCTGGGTTCAATTCCCGCCTCAGGCGACTGACTGTGTGGAGTTTGCACATTCTCCCGGTGTCTGCGTGGGTTTCCTCCGGGTGCTCCGGTTTCCTCCCACAGTTCAAAGATCTGCAGATCAGGTGAATTGGCCATGCTAAATTGCCCATAGTGTTAGGTAAGGGGGAGATGTAGGGGTATGGGTCGGTTGCGCTTCGGCGGGGCGGTGTGGACTTGTTGGGCTGAAGGGCCTGTTTCCACTCTGTAAGTAATCTAATCTAATCTAAACAATGCATGTGACTGGGAGGAAGACGGGTCAGAAATTGAGTTGGAGAGAGATTGATTGAAGGGGAGCTCCCTGTGGGAGATTAGGGTGGGAGAGGTGTCTGATGGTGAGGATTAGAGGGGAGGGCATTGTGGAGAGATGATGCCCTGCTTCACATCATCATTGCCCTCAATTCCACCAACATTACCAAGGGTGCCAACCTCAAGAGTTTGCAGAGATCCAAACCATTCTCAGCATGGGGCCACAGTGCCCAATACTCTTCATTAGGTTTAAAAAAGATGTTTGATCTTCATCTTGAGATTTGTTATTTAGTTGGATGGAAGTCGCCATGGATTTGAAAATCTGCACTTTCTCTTGTTTCTCATCCTGCAGACATGATTTGGAGGTGCTGGTGTAGGACTGGGGTGGGTGGGCAAAATTATAAATCGTATCACACCACTTTATAGTCCAATAGGTTTATTTGGAAGCACTAGCTTTCGAAGCACTCTTCCTTATCAGGTGGTTGTGATAAAGGAGCAGCACTTCAAAAGCTAGTGCTTCCAAACAATTCTGTTGGACTATAACCTGTTGTAGTGTGATTTTTAACTTCTTGCAGACACATTTCATAGTCAAAGAACAAATAAAATTTACAGCCGAGGAACAGGCCCTTCGGCCCTCCAAGCCTGAGCCGATTCAAATCTGCTGTCTAAACCTGTCGCCCAATTGATAAGCATCTGTATCTCTCTGCTCCCCATCTACTCATGCATCTGTCCAGATGCATCTGAAATGAATCTACTGTGCCTGCCTCTACCACCTCTGCTGGCAACGCGCTCCAGACACCCACCACCCTCTGTGTGAGGTACTTGCCGCGTGTATCCCCCCTTAACTCTTCCATCTCTCACCTTGAAAGCATGACCTCTTGTTATTGAATCCTTCACCCTGGGTAAAAGCTTATCTCTATCCACCCTGTCTATATCCTTTATGATTTTGTAAACCTCAATCAGGATCCCCCTCAATCTCCTTTTTTCTAATGAAAACAAACCTCACCTACTCAACCTCCCTTCATAGCTAGCACCTTCCAGACCAGACAACATTCTTGTAAACCTTCTCTGCAACCTCTCTAAAGCGTCCACATCCTTTTGGTAATTTTAACATAACTTGCCAGCTCTTATACTCAATACCCCATCCAATGAAGGCAAGAATACTGTATGCCTTCTTGACCACTCTATCCACCTGTGCAGCAAACTTCAGGGTACAATGGACCTGTACTCCCAGATCTCTCTGCCCAACAACTTTTCCTCAGGATCTTCCATTCATTGTATAATTCGCTCGAGAATTAGTCTTGCTTAAATGCATCACCTCACATTTGTCTGGATTGAACTCCATCTGCCACTTTCCCGTCCAACTCTCCAGTCTATCTATAATCTCCTGTATTCTTTGACAGTCTCTTATGCTTTCTGCTACTCCACCAATCTTTGTGTCATCTGCAAACTTGCTGATCATACCAACAGTGCCCTCTTCCAGATCATTTATGTATATTACAAACATCAGTGGCCCCAACACTGACCCCTGTGGAACACCACTGGTCACCTTTCTCTATTTTGAGAAACTCCCTTCAACTACTACTCTCTGTGTCCTGTTGCGCAACCAGTTATTTATCCACGTAGCTAGAACACCCTGCACACCATGTGACTTCACTTTCTCTATTAATTTTTCCATGGGGAACCTGTTCAAACACCTTACTAAAGTCCATGTATATGACATCAACAGCCCTTGCTTCATCTATCAACTTGGTCACTTCCTCAAAGAACTCTATTAAGTTGGTAAGGCATGACATCCCCTGCACAAAACCATGTTGTCTATCACTGATAAGCCCATTCTTTTCTAAATATAAATAGATCCTATCCCTCAGCACCTTCTCCCTCAGCAACGCTCCCACCATTGACATCAGGCTCACTGGTCTGTAGTTACCTGGAATATCCCTACTACCCTTCTTGCACAGGAGGACAGCATGAGCAACCCTCCAGTCCTCTGGCACCTCACCTGTATTTAAGGATGCCAAAAAGATATCTGTCAGGGCCCCAGCTATTTCCTGTCTCACCTCCCTCAGCAACGTGGGATAAATCCTATCTGGTCCTGGGGATTTGTCCACCTTACTAACCTCTAGCCTGCCCAACACATCTTCCCTACTTATGTCAACATGATCCAGACTAATCAAACTTCTGTCTCTAATCTCAACATTCATCATGTCCCTCTCCTCAGTGAACACTGATATAAAGTAATCATTCAGAATCTAACCCATTCTCTCAGGTTCGACACACAGCCTTCCTTCATTATCCTTTAGTAGATCAATCCTTTCTCGAGTTACTCACTTGCTTCATATATAAAAATAAAATGCTTTGGGATTCTCCTTAATTCTGCTCGCTAAAGTTATTTCATGACCCCTTTTAGCCCGCTTGATTCCTCGTTTAAGACTTGTCTTACTCTTCCGATATTCCTCCAGGGCCCATTCTGTTCTGATCTGCCTAGACCTTATGTACACTTCCCTTTTCCTCTTGGTTAGTTTGTACAATTCCTCCTGTCATCCATTGTTCACCAATCTTGCCCTTCTTATCCTTTGCCTTCAACAGGACGTGCCTACCCTGCACTATCTTTAACCTCTCTTTGAAAGCCTCCCACATCTCAAATGTGGACTTCTCTTCAAATAGCTGTGTCCAATCCACATTTCCCAGCTCCTGCCTAATTTTGATACAATTGGCCTTGGCCCAGTTTAGTACTCATCCCTTAGGACCACTCTCATCTTTATCTTCAAGTATTCTAAAACTTACAGGATTGTGGTCACCGTTCCCAAAGAAATCCCCCACTGCAACTTCTACCACCTGTCCTGGCTTGTTGCCCAGTACCAGGTCCAATATGGCCCCTTCCATCGTCGGACTATTGAAATACTGCTCTAGAAAACTCTCCTGGACACTTTGTACAAATTCTACTCCATCTAGACCTCTGATGCTAAATGTATCCCAGTCAATGTTGGGAAAATTAAAACCTCCCATCACCACTACCCTATTGCCTCTACATCTTTCCATAATCTGTTTACCTATTTGTTTTCTACCTCATGCTCACTGTTGGGAGGCCTGTAATACAGCCCCAACAATGTAACTGCACCCTTCTTATTTCTCAGCTCCACCCATCTTGCCTCACTACTCAGGCCCTCCATAGTGTCCTCCTTTAGCACAGCTGTGGTATCATCCCTGACCAACAATGCAACTCCGCCCCACCCCCACTTTGACTTCCCTCCCTGTGCTGTCTGAAGCATCTATATCCTGGAACATGCCAATCATGCCCTTCCTTCAACCAAGTCTCTGTGATTGCAATAACGTCATACTCCCAGGCTCCAATCCAAGCCCTTAAGTTCATCTGCCTTATACACTATACACCTTGCATTAAAGATGCATTTCAGGCCACCAGTTCTTTTGCATTCATCTGGTCTCTGCCTACTCTTCCCTTTATTAATGCTATCTTCGTTATTCTTACCATCTCCAGTCTCCACCTCGCTGCCTACTTATTTTCTCTTCTGGTTCCCAGTCCCCTGCCACATTAGTTTAAAACCTCCCCAATAGCAGTAGCAAAACCCCCCCAAGGACATTGGTTCCGGTCTGGTTCAGACGTAGACCGTCCATTTTGTAATAGTCCTACCTTCCCCAAAACCGGTCCCAATGTCCAACGAATCTGAACCCCTCCCTCCTACACCATCCCTCTAGCCACGTGTTCATCCTGCCTATTTTTTTCATTTCTACGCTGGCTAGCACGTGGCACTGGTAGTAATCCCGAGATCACTACCTTTGAAGTCCTTCTCTTTAACTTCTCTCCTAGCTCCCTGAATTCTGCTTTCAGGACCTCATCTTGTTTTTTACTTATATCATTGGTGCTTGTATGCACCAAGACAGCTGGCTGTTCACCCTCCCCTTTTAGAATGCTCTGCAGCCGATCGGTATCTCCCCTGACCCAAGCACCTGGGAGGCAACATACCATCCAGGAGAGCTTTTTTTTAGGCCACAGAACCATCGATCTACTCCCCTCACAATAGAATCCCCTATGACTATAGCCCTATGAGTCTTTTCCCCGCCATTCTGAACAGCAGTGCCCACCACGGTGCCATGATCCAGGCAACTGCTGCCCTACCCTGGTCGGCCATCTCCCCCAACAGTATCCAAAATGGTATACCTGTTTTGGAGGGAGATGAGCTCAGGGGACACTTGCACTGCCTTCCTACTCTTTCTCTGCCTTTTGGTCACCCATTCACTGTCTCCCTCAGCAATCCTAATCTGTGTGTGACCAGTTCACTAAACGTGCTATCTACGACCTCCCCAGCATCGCGGGTGCTCCACAGTGAGTCTATCCGCAGCTCCAGACCATTATACGGTCAAACAAGAGCTGCAGCTGGACATACTTCTTGTAAGTGTCAGGGTCAGGAACGTCAGACACATCCCTGAGCTGCCACATCAAGCAAGAGGCACAGGGTCTGAAGTCCCCTGCCATTGTAGTCTTAGCTTTATATCAACTAACTAAATCCAAACAATGCCCTTAAATATACGAAAAAGAAAGATAAAGAAAAAATAAAAGCTTTGTCTTACAGAATCTTTTTCTCCTGGTTCGAGGGGTGGGGGGGGGGGGTGTGTGCGGGAGGGAGATACTACACATGTAGTATCTCGGGTTTAGCCACTGCCCAAATATAAATGAAGCCCTTACCTTCCCAGCAGCCCTCGCTTCACTCCACCTTCTCTCCTCGCCGCTCTGTCAAAATGGAGGCACAGCCAACTCCATTTTCATCTGTCGCCCCGTGATCAGCTTTTCCTTTCTCTCGGCCTCACAATTATCGGTCCCCTTTATCTGTCTGACTGCTCTTCTGTCTCTTTCTGGGCTCTATCTCCACCTATTGCAGCAGTGAGATGACTCACCCCCCACATCTGCACCATTTCCTAGCTCCTATCAGTTACGATGAAGGATTACTGGATCTGAAACGTTACCTCTGCTTTAACTCCACAGAATCTGCCAAACCTGCTGAGTTTCTCAAGCAATTTCTCTTTTCATTCACATTTACATCCAGACGACGTTCCCAAGGTGGGACCACACTTCCTACTGACTATAAGCTCGAGATAGACAGACTTTCTAACCAATCAGAGTGGGATGGAGAATCAAGGCCCGCCCTGAGGACTCTCATGGTGTCAAGATTAGAGTGGTGTTGGAAAAGCACAGCAGGTCAGGCAGCATCCGAGGAGCAGGAAAATCGACCTTTTGAGCAGGAATCCTTCATCAGGAATGAGGCTTGGAGCCTCGGGGGTGGAGAGATAAATGGAAGAGGGGTGGGTAGCTGAGAGTGCAATGGGTGGATGGAGGTGAGGATAAAGGTGATAGGTCAGAGAGAAGTATATAGCAGGTAGGTGGGAAGGAAGATTGACAGGTGGGACAGGTCATGGGGACAGTGCTGACTGGAAGGTTGGAACTGGAGTGAGGTGGAGGGAGGGGAAATAGAAACCAGTTCTACCAGAGAAGACACCAGATGACCTCCTTCTTTAAAGACCGTAATGTCCCATTCCACGTGGTTGAAAATGCCCTCCAATGCATCTCAGGCATGTCCTGCACCTCTGCCCTCAACATTAGACATCCATGGCTGATGAAGGAACTCAGAAAAAGAGAGAGCCTATAAAGTGGCTGAGAGCACGGGGACATCAGAAGATTGGGAAGATAACAAAGAGAAGGATAAGGAAGGAGAGGATCAAATACGAAGGTAAGCTAACCAGTAATATTAGAAATGTTAATTAAAGTTTCTTTCAATACATAAGAAAAAAATGAGAGGCAAAATTAGAGATCGGGCTGCTCCAAATTGATGCAGGAAGGCGAGTGCTGGGAGATAAGGAAATAGCTGAAGAACCTCATAAATACTTAGTGTCAGTCTTCACAGTGGAAGACCTGAGTAATATCCCAACAATAGTCAAGGGGCAGAGTTGAGTATGGTAGCCATTACAAAAGAGAAAATACTTGAAAAGCTAAAAGGTCTAAAAACTGATAAATCTCCTGGCCAGGATGGGCTACATCCTAGTGTTCTGAGGGAGGTGGCTGAAGAAATAGTGGAGGCATTGGTTATAATCTTTGGAGTCAGAGAAAGTCCCCAGGTGAATGGAAAATCGCTGTTGTAACCACCTTGTTCAAGAAAGGATCAAGACAAAGATGGAAAATTATAGATGATTAGCCTAACTATGGTTGTAGGTAAAATTCTAGAATCCATCGTTAAGGATGAGATTTCTAAATTCATGGAAGTGTAGTATCGATTAGAACAAGTCAGCATGGATTTAGGAAGGGGAGGTCATGCCTGACAAACCTGTTAGAATTCTTTGAAGAGGTAACAAGCAGGTTAGACCAGGGAAACCCAGTGGATGTTATCTGCCTAGACTTCCAAAAGACTTTTGATAAGATACCTCACAGGAGGCTGCTGAGTAAGGTGAGGGCCCATGGTGTTCAAGGTGAGCTACTGGCATGGATTGAGGATTGACTGTCTGACAGAAGGCAGAGAGTTGGGATAAAAGGTTCTTTTTCAGAATGGCAGCCGGTAGCAAGTGGTGTCCCGCAGGGTTCAGTACTGGGGCTATAACTGTTCACTTTCTACATAAATGATGCAGACAAAGAGACTGGGGGCATTCTGGTGAAGTTTGCCGATGATATGAAGTTAGGTGGACAGGCAGGTAGTTCTGAGGAGGTGGGGAGGCTACAGAAAGATTTAGGCAGTTTAGGTGAATGGTCCAAGAAATGGCTGATGAAATTCAATCTGAGTAAATGTGAGGTTTTGCACTTTGGGAAAAAGATCACAGGCATGGACTATTTTCTAAACAGTGAGAAAATTCATAAAGCCAAAGTACAAAGGGATCTGAGAGTGCTAGTGCAGGATTCTCTAAAGGTTGACTTGCAGGTTGAGTCCGTGGTTAAGAAAGCATATGTAATGTTGTCATTTATCTCAAGAGGGTTGGAATGTAAAAGCAGTGATGTGCTACTGAGACTTTATAAAGCTCTGGTTAGGCCCGATTTAAAATACTGTGTCCAAGTTTGGGCCCCACACCTCAGGAAGGAGATACTGGCACTGCAGCGTATCCAGTGGAGATTCACAAGATAATCCCTGGAATGGTAGGCCTAATGTACGACGAATGGGTGAGGATTCTGGGATTGTATTCATTAGCGTTTAGAAGGTTGAAGGGAGATCTAATGGAAACTTACAAAATAATGCATGGCTTAGAAAGGGTAGATGCTGGGAAATTGTTTCTGTCAGGCGGGAATACTAGGACTCATGGGCACTGCCTTAAAATTAGAGAAGGTCAATTTAGAACAGAAATGAGGAGACATTTCTTCAGCCAGAGAGTGATGGGCCTGTGGAATTCATTGCCACAGAGCACCGTGGAGGCCGGGACGTTAAATGTCTTCAAGACAGAGACTGATAAATTGTTAATCTCGCAGGGAATTAGGGATACAGGGAGGGTGCGGGTAAGTGGCGTTGAAATGCCCATCAGCCATGATTGAATGGTGGAGTGGCCACGATGGGCCAAATGGCCTTATTTCCACTCCTACTTCTTATGGTTAGATTAGATTAGATTACTTACAGTGTGGAAACAGGCCCTTCAGCCCAACAAGTCCACACCGACCCGCCGAAGCACAATCCGCCCAAACCCATTACCCTGCATTTACCCCTGCCCCTAACACTACAGGCAATTTAACATGGCCAATTCACCGAACCTGCACATTTTTGGACTGTGGGAGGAAACCGGAGCACCCGGAGGAAACCCACGCAGACACGGGGAGAATGTGCAAACTCCACACAGTCAGTCGCCTGAGGCGGGAATTGACACTGGCACTGTGAGGCAGCAGTGCTAACTACTGTGCTACCATGCCGCCCATAAACATTGTAAACACTACAGTCTCCCCTGGACTGGGAGGAAGTGTCAGGAGACTGGAAGGTTGCCAGCATTACAGCTTTGTTTTAAAAACCTAAGGCTAATCCTGGCGAATACAACCTTGTCAGTTTAACTCTGGGGAACAATTATTTGGGATAAAGTCATATGGAAAAAATATGGGATGGTTAGGAAAAGTCATGAGGAAATTGTGCACATCAGCCATTCCTAGTCACTGAGTTTTTACAGCATAGAAACAGGCCGTTTAGTCCATATCCCTCCATACCTATCCCATTCACGTACCTGCCCAAATGTTTCTCAAAAAATGAAATTGCCCTCACTTCCACCACGACCTCTGACAGCTCCTTCCAGACACCATCCTCGGTGTGAAAAAAACTTGCCCTGCTGGATCCTTTAGTACCTCTCCCCTCTCACCTTATACTTATATTATCTAGTTTTAGACTCCCCAACAGTGAGGAAAAGCAGTTGGCTATCCACCTTATCTGTGCCTCTCATTTTATAGACCTTGATAAGGGGACCCCTCCTTCTCTGACGCCCCAAGGAAATGTTCGAGCTTATCCAGTCTTTCTGTATAACTCAAACTTTCCAGTCCCGGTTGCATCCTCATAAATCTTTTCTGCACTCTTTCTAGTTTAATAATATCCTTTCTATAGCAGGGTGACCAGAACTGCATGGAGTACTCCAAATGTGGCCTCACCAATGCACAGCTGCAATAAAAAGCCCCAATCCCTGTATTCAGTGTTCTGACCAATGAAAGCTAGCATGTCGAAAGCCTTCTTTACCACCCTGTCTACCTGTGACTCCACTTTCAAGGAACTATGAATCCGTATCCCCAGATCCCGTTGTT
This sequence comes from Chiloscyllium punctatum, assembly GCF_047496795.1. Classification (NCBI taxonomy): domain Eukaryota; kingdom Metazoa; phylum Chordata; class Chondrichthyes; order Orectolobiformes; family Hemiscylliidae; genus Chiloscyllium; species Chiloscyllium punctatum. Next base: position 36,686,303 of record NC_092767.1, read on the forward strand.
GTATAACGCTGCCCAGAGGCCTATGACTGTAACTCCTGCCCCGGTTTGCCCGACCAAGATGCAACATCTTGCACCTGTCTAAATTAAACTCCATCTGCCATTCCTCGGCCCAGTGGACCAGTTCATCAAGATCTCGCTGTATTCCCAGATAACATTCTTGACCATTCACTATACCATCGATATTGGTCTTATTCACAAATTGATTAATCATTCCTACTAAATTCAGATCCAAATCATTTAAATATATGATGAATAACAGTGGACACACAACCTCCACCACCATCTGTCAAACCAATTTTGGATCCAGTTGGCTAGCTCTCCCTGAATCGCATGAGCTTTAACCTTACTCAACAATCTACCAGGTGGTATCTTGTCAAAAGCCTCACTAAAGTCCATATGGACAACATCTCCTACATTGCCCTCATCTACTTTCTCGTTCACCTCTTCGAAAACTCAGTCAAATTCATGAGACACGATTTCCTATGCAAAAAGCTATGCTGACAATCCCAGACTATCGTTGCCTTTCCAAATACCTTCAATCCTGTCTCTCAGAATCCCCTGTAGCAACTTACCTACCACAGATAGTAGGCTCAATGGTGGAAAGTTCCCACGCATTTCCCTGCAGCCTTTCTTAAATAATGGTACAACATTAGTCACTCTTCAATCTTTGGGCATTCCATCCCTGGCAGTCGATGATACAAATATCTCCATCAGGGACCTCTCAGTATCCTCCCTAGCCTCTCACAGTCCAGGAAGACATTTCATCAGGTCCTAGGGATTGAACCCTAATTCATGTTAAGACTTCAAGCACCTAATCTTCTGTACTTTGGACATCACAATTTATTCCCCAAATTCCCTCACATCCATGCCTTTCTCAACAGTAAATACTGACAAGACATATTCATTTAGGATCTCATCCATCTCTTGTGGTTATAGCAGGTCTCCCAACCTCCAGTTCCGATCATCTCTATGCCAGGAGAGATCCCAATGATCCAAGTACCTGAATACCTGCCCCATCTCTCAAGCCACGCACTCATCAGCCAAATCCTCCTATTCCTACTCTCGCTTCCACATGGCACCGGAAATAGTCCAGAAATTACTGCCCTCGAGGTCCCACATTTTAACCTTCTGCCTAACTCCCTACTATCACTGTTCAGGACCTAATCCCTTTTCCTAACCATGCAGTTGGTCCCAATATGTACAATGACTGCTCACCCTCCCCTTAAGAATTTCATGCAACCACTCAGGGATGTCCCTGAGCCTGGCACCAGGAAGGCAACACACCACTTTGGTGTCTCGATTGCTGCCACAGAAACATTTGTTTTTAACTGTCCGTAACCGTTACAGGCATCTAGAAATAATTCTTGACTGCGGAAAAATAGTTGTCATCACAACCTTCTCACGTGGATCTGATCAATCATTATTCTTTTTCCTTTGCATGTATCCTGCCCTCAAAGTTGAAAGATTGAAGCCCGTTTGTGTAACCTTTGTTCGGGACTTGCAATGATAGATCATAAATTGATGGCTCCCTATCAACAAGTATAATTACAAATCAATAAAAACTAGTGCTTATCAGATTGAGTCACCCTTGGTAATTGTAATCGGAGTCTCAACTTTGACCAGGGAGTGGGACAAATTGACTGTAAGGACGGGAAGAAGACTCTCAATCAGTGAACTTTGGTTAGGCTGGGTGGTTAAAATGGTACTGTATACATCCAATTGTGTCACTTTGCACAGTGCTCATTATGAGGTAGGAACAAAATCAATCAATGAAGCATGGCTCTAAACACCATGATTCCAGTAAAACTCTACTTGTCCCACTAATTTGAGTAAAAAAACAACAGCCTGAGGCATCAGTCTGATTACTGCGTCACTTTGTTTCTAAATAAGAATAAATGAGAGTGTTATCTATTCCGGGTATTTTCACAGACGGTCAGACTTGTCCTCTGCTCTTTGCAGCCTCCTTCCGAAGCAAGTTGTCAGAAAAAGCTCAGCAGAGAAGATGGAAAATTGATCACATTAATTTCCCAAGCCAGACATTGATGTGGTTGAATCTGCAGCTATTACCGGAGTCTCAGTGTTAAATGGAGGATATTTGATCGTGACTGAATCAAACAGAAATTGCTGGAAAAGCTCAGCAGGTCTGGAAACAACTGTGCAGAGAAATCAGAGTTAACGGCTCGGGTCTAGTGATCCTCCCTCAGAATGATTTACACTGTATAAGGGAACCTTTTGAAATTATTGTAACAAAGAGAAGTAGAGAATAGTTCTGAGGACAGGTCACTGAATCCCAAACGTTAACTCTGATTTCTCTCCACAGATGTGACCAGGCCTGCTGAGCTTTTCCAGCAATTTCTGTTTTTGTTTCTGATTTCCAGCATCCCTAGTTCTTTCAATTGTTATTTGATCGTGACTACTTCAAACAACTATAAACATGACTGCACTTGGAGCATACATTGCCACGGCACTTCTATTTGTTGATAAGCCAAACAAAACCCAATTCCTAAGCTGCTATACCTAATCTTTTCTCATCCCTAAACACGACACTGTATGAGTATCCTTTCACATTATTGTGGTTCTGTTTGCCGAGCTGGGAATTTGTGTTGCAGACGTTTCGTCCCCTGTCTAGGTGACATCCTCAGTGTTTGGGAGCCTCCTGTGAAGCGCTTCTGTGATCTTTCCTCCAGCATTTGTAGTGGTTTGAATCTGCCACTTCCGGTTGTCAGTTCCAGCTGTCCGCTGCAGTGGCCGGTATATTGGGTCCAGGTCGATGTGCTTATTGTTTCAATCTGTGGATGAGTGCCATGCCTCTAGGAATTCCCTGGCTGTTCTCTGTTTGGCTTGTCCTATAATAGTAGTGTTGTCCCAGTCGAATTCATGTTGCTTGTCATCTGCGTGTGTGGCTACTAAGGATAGCTGGTTGTGTCGTTTCGTGGCTAGTTGGTGTTCATGGATGCGGATCATTAGCTGTCTATGTAGTGTACAAAATCCCATACATGGACTGCACAAAACACTACATAGGACAAACAGGAAGACAGCTAACGATCTGTATCCATGAACACCAACTAGCCACGAAACGACACGACCAGCTATCCTTAGTAGCCACACACGCAGATGACAAGCAACATGAATTCGACTGGGACAACACTACTATTATAGGACAAGCCAAACAGAGAACAGCCAGGGAATTCCTAGAGGCATGGCACTCATCCACAGATTCAATCAATAAGCACATCGACCTGGATCCAATATACCGACCACTGCAGCAGCGGACAGCTGGAACTGACAATTGGAAGCGGCAGATTCAAACCACTACAAATGCCAGAGGAAAGATCACAGAAGCGCTTCACAGGAGGATCCCAAGCACTGAGGATGTCACCTAGACAGGGGACGAAACGTCTGCAACACAAATTCACAGCTCGGTGAACAGAATCACAACAACGAGCACACGAGCTACAAATCTTCTCACAGACTTTGAAATCCTTTCACATTATTGAAACGAATAGACGTAAAGAACATTTATTTCGCACAGAGGCAGTATTGTTGTATTGTAGTTCTTGAACTAATAGGATGAAAGCTCTAGACAGTGTACCAATTCTGCTGTGTTGGCTGATTGAATTTGAAATCTATGAATAAACGTGGAATACCTCAGTGACAGTGAATGTAACAGCTATTTCCATCAAAGCTGATTATTTTTTCAGCAACTTCCATTTGGGAAGAAAATCTGCCATCCCATTTTGTTTTGGCAGACCCACAGTGTGATTGACTGGTAAATACTCTCTGCCATGCTTCACAAGCCTGCTGAAGTCAAGAGGTGGGCAAATTGACAACAGTTTCACTGACAACCCAATAAACACTAAAATGAAAGGAAACATAGGAACAGGAATAGGCCAATCAACCCCTCAAGACTCTTCTGCCATTCACTGCGATCATGGCTGATCTGTGGCCTAACCTCATTTACTTGCTTTTGACGCAGATCCCTTAATATCTCTGCTTAACAAAGAATTATCAACCTCAGATTTGAAATTAGAACTGATACAGCATCCACAGCTATTTGTGGAAGGGGATGTTAAATATCTACCTGCCTTATGCATAGATGTGCTTCCTAACACCTTTTGTCCTATACACAGACAATATCACCTAGTTCTCGAATCAGTGAAAAGAGTTGATCCCTACCTACCCTGTCTTTTCCTGTTAATATCCCAAAGAGTTTGATCAGATTACCTCTTAAACTTCTAAATTTATAAAGAGACATCACATGAAATGTCTGTGACCTCTGGGTTGTTAGTTGAGGAACAGAACTCAGCTCAAAATGCTTCTAATCTTGCAGTCATAGAATCATACAGCACAGAAACAGACCTTTGGGTTCAACTTGTCCATGCCGCCCAGCTTTCCCCAAACTGAACGAGCAGTGGTGTGATGTTTTCTGGCTCTTGTAATGGAGTTTTAAATTTACACCAGAGAATGTCGCAGATGATGAGTGATTTTCCATTATTATTATGCACCAAGCATCCACCTGGAGCAGGTCTTCGGAGCAGGATCCCATATGTTTCTGCCTTGGAGGTAAAAGCACTATCCGAAAAATGGGCATTTGAAATTCTGAGCAACAGTGCACCAATAAATGATGGTTGAAAACTAACTATTCTGTTCATTTTATTTTCCGCAAAGCAACTTGTTCAGAAATGTTATTGCGTACCTCTGGAGCAGGCAAGACTCGGACTCTGGCCACCTGACTCAGAGATGGGGATATTACCACTGCACAATGTGACTCTGAAGGCACATTACGCTTAGTAACATTGCACCGCAACCTTTAAGTACTTGTGAAAAATTTAGATTGCTACTCCGAAGTGGCAGTCACAATGTTTGCAATAATATCCAATTACTGGCAGGAATATAATTGTCCCACTCGACAATATGGTTTGAATATGTTTGATTCACAAATCTGGCCAATGCATTCATTCACAGCCAAACATTATTCCTCATTAGTTGCAAAGTGATTTCAGCTGCTTCGAATTCCTAAATATTCAACACGGGAGCAAAATTGGGCTCTTGCAGTGCTTCTATCTCCGGCCCAAGAGTCCTGGGTTCAAGACCCAGCTTCTCCAAAGATGGGTCTGAACAGATTGATTGAAATATTTAGAGACTCTTGTGGCTGGGTTTTTATATTCATTCACAGGAGAAAGGCTTTGCTGGCTCAGGAAGCATTTAATTCACATCCCTAATTGCCCAGAGGCCAGTTGTGATTGAGTCACATTGACTAGGTGGTCTGGAGTCACATGTAGGCCAAACCAGGAAAGGATGGCAGTTTCCTTCCCTAAAGAACATCAGTGAACCAGGAGGGCTTTTCCCAAAAGTCAACAATGGATACATGGTCATTGTGAGACTCTTCATTCCTGATTTTGTATAGAATGCAAACTCCACCAGCTGCCACAGTGGAATTTGAACTTGGGGACCAGGCTCATGACCAGCATCCCTGGATTAACAGTTTAGTGACAATAGCACTAGGCCATTGCTTCCCCTAGCCCAGAGGCCTCTGTTTAAAACCCATCTACTTCAGAGCTGTGCCACAACGTATCTGAATATGAGTTTAAGAAGCATCCATAAGTACAAAATTAATTTATCCTACAAGTTAATTTTGGGTGAGTGTTGTGAAGATGTGGGGTGTACTGTACTTTTAAGAGAGTTAAAAGCTACAGAACTACCAGACAGAAAAAAAAGATAATGTAACGTGCCCCAGCTACTGGTGTAGTTAGGGTAGCTGGTTGCCGGGAAACGACAAAACAGAATTGAATTAGGCCAATCAGTTTAAATTATACCCCAAAAAATACCGAACTCCAATCCAGTTTGAATTTGCTTTATTGACGATCTTAAAATGATACAATCCAGTGCTTTTAGGGGTATAAGACCAGGGAAATTTGAACAGTTGGGAGGAGCATCTTCTCAACTGCAACAGCATCTGCACACTGCCCAACAGAATAGCTCTCTTAAAAAGGTCCCTTTATTGATCAGTAACCTGTGACACAATATCCCCAAGGAGAAGGAAAGAAGACTGAAATACAGAGAAGAACAAAAGCTGCCTAGATTTGAGATAATAAGTTTTTTTTGTAAATCTTAATCGGGGTGTTTTAATCGGACTAGTATTGTGTGTGCAAGGTTTGTGAAGGTTTGTAGCTCAGGTTGAGGTTTAGGGTGTAGGTTTGCTCACTGAGCTGTAGTTTTGATATCCAGACGTTTCATTACCTGGCTAGGTAACATCATCAGTGGTGACCTCCAAGTGAAGCGAAGCTGTTGTCTCCTGCTTTCTATTTATATGTTTGTCCTGGATGTGGTTCCTGGCATTTGTGGTGATGTCATTTCCTGTTCTTTTTCTGAGGGGTTGATAGATGGCACCTAGATCGATGTGTTTGTTTATGGCGTTGTGGTTGGAGTGGCTTCTTGGAATTCTCTGGCATGTCTTTGCTTAGCCTGTCCCAGGATAGATGTGTTGTCCCAGTCGAATTGGTGGTTTTTTTCACCCATGTGTAGGGTTACGAGGGAGAGAGGGTCGTGTCTTTTTGTGGCTAGCTGGTGTTCGTGGATCCTGGTGGCTAACTTTCTTCCTGTTTATCCTACGTAGTGTTTGTGACAGTCCTTGCATGGAATTTTGTAGATGATGTTGGTTTTGTCCATGGGTTGTACTGGGTCTTTTAAGTTTGTTAGTTTTTGTTTGAGAGTGTTGGTGGGTTTGTGTGCTACTAGGATTCCGAAGGGTCTAAAGTAGTCTGGCTGTCATATCTGAAACTTCTTTGATGTATGGTAAGGTGGTTAGGGTTTCTGGGTGTGTTTGGTCTGCTTGTCGTGGTTTGTTCTTGAGGAATCTGCGGACTGTATTTTTTGAGTATACGTTCTTCTTGAATGCGTTGTATAGGTGGTTCTCCTATGAGGTACGAAGGTAAACTGGCCAAGAATATAAAGGAGGATAGTAAAAGCTTTTTTAGGTATGTCCAAGGCAAAAAAATGGTTAGGACAAAAATTGAGGAAGCACTATGTGAGGCACTGAGGGAGCATTATCTGACATACTGAGGGAGCATTATCTGATGTACTGAGGGAGCACATTCTGTGGTACTGAGGAAGCACTTTCTGAGGTATTGAGGGTGCACTATCGGAGGTATTGGGCCCTTGAAGACAGAAACAGGGGAATATATTACTGGGAACAAAGAAATGGCAGAGGAATTAAATGGGTACTTCAGATCTGTGTTCACTGGAGAAGACACAACCAATTTCCCTGAGGTAACAGTGGCTGAAGGACCTGAACTTAAGGGAATTTATATTTGCCAGGATTTGGTGTTGGAGAGACTGTTAGGTCTGCAGGTTGATAAGTCTCCGGGACCTGATGGCCTGCATCCCAGGGTACTGAAGGAAGAGGCTCGGGAAATTGTGGATGCGCTGGTGATTATTTTCCAGAGTTCAATAGAATCGGGGTCGGTTCCTGAGGATTGGAGGGCGGCTAATGTGTGCCACTTTTTAAGAAGGGTGGGCGGGAGAAAGCAGGAAATTATAAACCAGTTAGTCTGACCTCAGTGGTGGGAAAGATGCTGGAGTCTATTATAAAGGATGAAATTATGGCACATCTGGATAATAGTAACAGGATAGGACAGAGTCAGCATGGATTTATGAAGGGGAAATCATGCTTGACTAATCTTCTTGAATTTTTTGAGGATGTAACTCGGAAGATGGACGAGGGAGATCCAGTGGATGTACTGTACCTGGACTTTCAGAAAGCTTTTGATAAAGTCCCACACAAGAGATTAATGAGTAAAATTAGGGCGCACGGTATTGGGGGCAAAGTACTAGATTGGATAGAGAATTGGTTGGCTAATAGGAAACAAAGGGTAGTGATTAACGGCTCAATTTCGGAATGGCAGGCAGTGACCAGTGGGGTACCGCAGGGATCCGTGCTGGGACCGCAGCTTTTTACAATATATGTAAATGATATAGAAGGTGGTATCAGCAATAACATTAGCAAATTTGCTGATGATACAAAGCTGGGTGGTAGGGTGGAATGTGATGAGGATGTTAGGAGATTACAGGGTGACCTGGACAAGTTAGGTGAGTGGGCAGATGCATGGCAGATGCAGTTTAATGTGGATAAATATCTGGTTATCCACTTTGGTGGCAGGAACAGGAAGGCAGATTACTACCTCAATGGTATCAAATTAGGTAAAGGGGCTGTTCAGAGAGATCTGGATGTTCTTGTCCACCAGTCAATGAAGGCAAGCATGCAGGTACAGCAGGTCGTGAAGTAAAGGCTTATAGCATGCTGGCCTTCATAACAAGAGGAATTGAGTATAGAAGCAAAGAGGTGCTTCTGCAGCTGTACAGGGCCCTGGTGAGACCACACCTGGAGTACTGTGTACAGTTCTGGTCTCCAAATTTGAGGAAAGACATTCTGGCTATTGAGGGAGTGCAGCGTAGGTTCACGAGGTCAATTCCTGGAATGGCAGGATTGCCTTACACGGAAAGACTGAAGCAACTGGGCTTGTATACCCTTGAGTTTAGAAGACTGAGAGGGGATCTGATTGAAACGTATAGGATTATGAAAGGATTGGACACTCTGGCAGGAGGAAACATATTTCCGCTGATGGGGGAGTGCCGAACCAGAGGACACAACTTAAAAATACAGGGTAGACCATTTAGGACAGAGATGATGAGAAACTACTTCACCCAGAGAGTGGTGGCTGTGTGGAATGCTCTGCCCCAGAGGGCAGTGGAGGCCCAGTCTCTGGATTCATTTAAGAAAGAATTGGATAGAGCTCTTAAAGATAGTGGAGTCAAGGGTTATGGAGATAAGGCTGGAACAGGATACTGATTGGGAATGATCAGCCATGATCATATTGAATGGCGGTGCAGGCTCGAAGGGCTGAATGGCCTACTCCTGCATCTATTGTCTATTGTTTTCCAAAGTTTGTCTGTGCTGCAGTGTGTGGTGGCTCATTGGAATAGTGTTCTGATACAGTTTCGTTTGTGTGTGTTGGGACGGTTGCTGGTGTAGTTAAGTATTTGGTCAGTGTTTATCGGTTTTCTGTATACGCAGGTTTGTAGTTCTCCGTTGTCCTTTCTTTCGACTGTGACGTTCAGGAATGCGAGTTTGTTGTCGGTTTCTTCCTCCTTGGTGAACGTTATTCCTGTGAGGGTGTTGTTGATGATGTTAAATGTCTCTTCTATCTTGTTTCGTTTTGTGATGACAAAGGTGTTATCTGTGTAGCGGACCCAGATTTTTGGTTTGATGGTTGGTAGGGCTGTTTGTTTTAGTCTTTGCATTACCGCTTCCGCTATGAATCCTGACAGTGGAGATCCCATGGGTGTGCCGTTGGTGTGTTTGTAGATTATGTTGTTGAAGATGAAGTGGGTGGTGAGGCACAGGTCCACAAGATTCATGATATTTTCATTGGTAATGTGATTGGATGGTGGTTGGGGTGTGTGTGATGGTCTCTTCTAAAAGTGTGGTAAGTGTTTCCTTTGCCATGTCGATGTTGATGGAGGTGAACAGTATTGTATATTGTATTGTCTGTTTCCTTTTATTTCCTGCCAATCATGTCTGTCAAAGTGCCAATAGACATTGCTGTTGTGTCTGCTTCGACCACTTCCTCTGAAAGCGCATTCCAGGCACATTGAGTCAGTCATATTGTCATACAGCACGGAAACAGACCCTTCAGTCCAACCCGTCCATGCCGAGCATAATCCCAAACTAAACTAGTCCCACCTGCCTGCTCCTGGCCTACAACTCTCCAAACCTTTCCTATTCATGTGCTTCTCTCATTTCTTTCTAAACATTGTAATTATACCCACATCCACCACTTACTCAGGAAGTTGCCTCTGTGGAAAAAGAATTTGCCCCTCTCATCTCCTTTAATCATTCCCCCTTTACCCTTAAATCTATGTCCCCTAGTAATTGAGATTTCTATCCTGGGGGGAAAAAAACTGCATTCTATCCATGCCTTTCATAATTTTGTAAATCTCTATCAGGCCGCCTTTCAGCCTCTGGTGTTCAAGTAAAAACCAATCTTGTCCAATTTCCTTCACAGATAATACCTCCCAAACCAGACAAAATCCTGGAGAACATTTTCTGTACCCTCTCCAATGCTCTCACATGTTTCTGGTCATGATGCAATGACCAGAACTGTACACAATATTCCAACTGTACACCTTGCTTACGCTCTGCAACATGGCTTGCCAATTTTTATACTCTGTGTCCGAAACAATGAAGGCAAGCATGCAATATGCCTTTTAGACTACCTCATCCACTGACATTGTCCCTTTCTGGGAACTGTGGACCTGTATGCTTCAAGCCCCTGTACTTTAATGCTTCTAAGGGTTCTGCCAATTATTGTGTAACTTCCCTTATGCATTGGACCTTCCATATATATCAGCTCATATTTTTCCAGATTAAAGTCCATCTGCCATTTCTTCACCCAAATCTCCAGATTATCTATAATCCTGCTGTATCCTCTGGCAATTCTCCACATTATCCATAGCTCCCTCAATGTTTGTGTTATCGGCAAACTTACTGATCAGACGATGGACATTCTCCTCCAAATTATTTATAAACAAATGAGGGGTCTCAATACTGATCCCTGTGCACCAACACTGGTCATATGGCCATATGACTTCACCCCCAGTATCCACTTACCGTGACAGACCTTGACAAAGGCCTTGCTAAAGTCCAGTGAGACAATATCTGCCACTCTGCTCTCTTCAGGCATCTTTGCCACTTCCTCAAAAATCTCAATCAAGTTTGTGAGACATGACCTTCTCCACACAAAGCCTTGCTGCCTGTCACTAATTAGTCCTTTTTTTTCCCAAATGTGAGTAAACCCTGGCCCTAAGAATCTTCTCCAAGATCTCTTGCCTTGGCGGTATAGAGTCATGGAGTTGTACAGCAAGGAAACAGGCCCTTCGGTCCAACCCATCCATACTGACCAGGTATGTTAAATTACCACTGACATAAGGCTCACTGGATTTCCCATATTATCCGCGTTGCCCTTCTGAAACAAGGGAACAACATTGGCTATTCTCCAGTCCTCTTGGACCTCTCCTGTAACTAAAGAGGATTTAAAGATTTTGTACAAGGCCCCAGCAATTTCCTCCCTAGAATAGCGACCATCAGCTCCTGGGAACTTGTAACCTCATGGTTTTTTGAAAAGCCCAACACTTCCTCCTTCTTTTATATAGACATGCCCTAGAATTATCGACATACCCTTTTCTAGACTCACTATTCACCATGTCCATTTCTTTTGAATGCCCATGCAAATTATTCACTAAGGTCCTCACCCACATCCTCTGGCTTCATACAGAAATTTCCTTCTTTGTCCACAACTGGACCTGGCTTTTCCCTCACCCGCACCAACCAACCCAACCGCCCCGTGGCTGAACACCTTAATTCCCTCTCCCACTCCGCCAAGGACATGCAGGTCCTTGGCCTCCTCCATCGCCAGACCATGGCAACACGATGCCTGGAGGAAGAGCGCCTCATCTTTCGCCTAGGAACCCTCCAACCACAAGGGATGAATGCAGATTTCTCCAGCTTTCTCATTTCCCCTCCCCCGCCACCTTATCTCAGTCCCAACCCTCAGACTCAGCACCGCCTTCTTGACCTGCAATCTTCTTCCCGACCTCTCCGCCCCCACCCCCTCTCCGGCCTATCACCCTCACCTTAACCTCCTTCCATCTATCGCATTCTCTCCTCCCTCCCCCAAGTCTCTCCTCCCTACTTTTTATCTTAGCCTGCTTGGCACACCCTCCTCATTCCTGAAGAAGGGCTTATGCCCGAAACATCGATTCTCCTGCTCCTTGGATGCTGCCTGACTTGCTGCGCTTTTCCAGCTTTGGCCAATATCCCTCTAAACCCTTCCTGTACATGTACCTATCCAGATGCCTTTTAAATGTTGTCATTGTCCCATCCTCCATCCCTTCCAACGGCAGTTCATTCCAGACATGCACCACCCTCTGTGTGAAAGCGTTGTCCCTTAGGTCCCTTTTATACCTTTCCTCTCTCATCTTAAACCGATGCCTTCTGACATTGGACTCTCATACCCTGGGAAAAAGACATTGACTATTCACCCTATACATGTACCTCATGATTTCAGAAAACTCTATAAAGTCACCCCTCAGCCTCCAATGCTAGAGGGAAAATAGCTTCCGTTTATTCAGCTTCTGCCTGTAGCTCAAAGCCTCCAACCCTGACAACATCCTTGTAATTCTTTACTGCACCCTTTGAAGTTTCACAACACATTGAGAGAGACCAGAATTGCACACAGTATTCCAAAAGTAGCTTAACCAATTGTCATCCAAAGCACTTGAATCTAGCCATTATTATCCTTCACTTTCACAGGAAACGCTGGTCTGGAATTCACTAGCCTTTAAAAGAGTCTCATATTATCCACAAACAGCTACTCCCATCTATATGCTCCAGTTTGTGACTAATATCACCATTGCTAGCTTCTCCCAATTTCGCCAGGAACCACTTTTATCCTCAACATAAGTAATGTATAACTTGCAGAATTCTGGTCAGTGTTCCCAAAATGTTTTTCCACTGAAACTTTGATCACGTGACTGGGCTCATTCCTTAATACCGGGTCAAGTATTTCCCTTCCTCAATTGGACTAGAGACATATTGCTTCAAGAAATCCTCTTGGACTCAATTAACACATTCTACCCCCAGCCACACAAAAGCCCCTTTCCTTAAGAGAGTCCTTATCAATTTCTAGAATGTTAAAATCACACATCACCACAACCCTGGTGTTTTCACATTTTTCCATTGACTCTCCATGGATATGTTCCTCTGTCTCCCACTGGCTGTTGGGAAGCCTGTAATACAAACCCACTGAAAGGTTTGCAGCCCTCTTATTCCTGAGCTCTACCCATATGACCTCACTGGATAAGCCCTCCAAGATGTCCTCCCTCAGTAAACCTGTGATATTCTCCCTAATCAATAATCCTCAACATCTTTTACATCCCTCTCTATTTTGCATGACAAAATATAGAACATTAAGCTACCATTCTTTTCCTTCTTTGAACCAAGTAATAGCTACAATGTCATAGTTATTTGCATGAATCCAAGCCCTAAATTCATCTGTTTAATGTGCCATAATCCTTGTAATAGAACAAATTCACTTCAGATCAACAGTCCTGCAGTGTTCAGTAACCTCTTCCTGTCTGTTCTACTTCATTGAGAGTGTGCTGCTGGAAAAGAACAGCAGGTCAGGCAGCATTCGAAGAGCTGGAGACTCGATGTTTCAGGCAAAAGCCCTCCGTCAAGAATCAGGCTTGTCGTTCAGGGGGACTGAGAGATAAATGAAATCCACATCGATCCCACATACACCTCCCCCCGAACACTTTAACTCCCCCTCTCACTCCACCAAGTACAAGCAGGTCCTGGGCCTCCTCCATCACCAAACCCAAACCACCCGACACCTGGAGGAAGAACACCTCATCTTCCACTTTGGGATGCTGCAACCACACAGGATCAATATGGATCAGTTTCCTCATTTCCTCTCCCTCCACCTTATCCCAGTCCCATGCCTCCAACTCAGCACCACCCTCTTGACCTGTCCATTTTCCTTCCTACCTATCCACTCCATCCTATCACCTTTCCCTGCCACTTTCACCTACCTAACACATTTCCAGTTACATTTCCCCCCAGCCTCAGCCTTCTCCCATTTATCTCTCAGACCCCTGGCCCACAAGCCTCATTCCTGATAAAGAGCCCATGACTGAAACGTTGACTCTCTTACTCCTCAGATGCTACCTGACCTGCTGTGCTTTTCCAGCACCACAGTCGACTCTGATCTCCAGCATCTGCAGTCCTCCCTTTCTCCCACCCTGCTTTAAACACCTACCGAGTGACACCAGCAAACCTCCCTGCCAGGATATTGGTGCCTCTCCAATTTGCGTTAAATCCTTCCTTCTTGTTGAGGTCCCAATTGCCCTGGAAGACATTCCAACGATCCACATATTGGAAGCCCTCCATCCGACAGCCTTTTAGCAATGTTTTTCACTGCACTGTCTTCCTATTCCTCGCCTCACTGGCACATGGAGTAATCCCGAGATGTGAACCCCAGAGGGGTTGCCTATGTTATTCATACCAACCTGTACCACACTCTTTGGCTACTCAGAGTCATAGAGATGTACAGCATGGAAACAGACCCTTTGGTCCAACTCATCTATGTCAACCAGATTTCCTAACCTAATCTAGTCCCACTTGCCAGCACCTTGGTCCATATCCCTCTGAACCCTTTTTATTCATGTACCCATTCCAGATGCATTTTAAATGCTGTAGTTGTACCAGACTCCACCACTTCCTCTGGTAGCTCATTACATGCAAGCACCACCCTGTGTGAAAACGCTACCCCTTAGGTCCCTTTTTTTATCTTTTCCCTCTCACCCTAAACCTATGCCCTCTAGTTCTGGACTCCCCCACCCCAGGGAAAATACTTTGTCGATTGATCCCATCCATGCCCCTTCATGGTTTTATAAACTTCTATAAGATCACCCCTCAGCCTCCAACACTCCAGTGAAAACAGCCCCAGCCTGTTCAGCCTCTCCCCATAGCTCAAATCCTCCAACCCTAGCAACATTTCTGCAAATCTTTTCTGAAATGTTTCAAGTTTCACAAATCCTTCCTACAGGAGGGAGACCAGAATTGCACACAATATTCCAAAAGTGTCCCAGAGATATTCTCTGAAACAATCCAATGTCCTGTACAGCTTCAACTCATTGTTCCTTTTGACAATGTTCTATGCCCACTCACAGACACCCTTGACCCTGGAACAAGGGAGACCATGCACCTTCCTGGTCCCTTTTGCAGCCATAGAAATGCCTATGGAGACCCCTATTAGTACTGGTTTTCTGTAATTTGATCCTACCTGTTGAACAACAGTGCCAGCTGTGGTAGCACTGTTCTGGCAGCTGCTGTTGTTATCCCCTGATCGGGCCCTACCCACCACTCCACTCCTCTCCTATCAACATCCAGAACGATATACTTGTTGGAGATGGTTTAGCCACAAGGGTGTCCCAGTCTCCAACTGCCTGTCCCTTCCAGCTACCTGCCTGAACCTTGGTAGTGACCACGATATAAAACTCCTGTCTATGACGCCCACCACCCACTTTCCTGAACGCCCCGAAGTGTGTCCCCAAACTGACCCATGTAATCTGACAGAAGCTCCAACTGGACAGTTCCCACAGGTTTGGTTGGCATGACTGTTTGAACTGTCTCGTATTTCCCACATTCGACATGATAAGCAAACTACCCAGTGTACTGCCATTTTAATCTTCTCACAACTATTTCATTGAAAATTAATGCCTGTTAAAATTAACTTACAGTAAACTAGATAGCCCTAGAGTTAGAATCTCATTAAAGAACAATAAATATGCAATTAATTCTAAAATAGCAGTCTCGGTCCCACTCTTAATCCCAGGACTGCACTGCTCCCCCACCAGCCTGACTCCCAATGCCCTTAAACCTGATGGGGAGGGCAAGGTGAATGGTGGTTTCAGGTAAGAACAGAGTGAGTCATCTGACCGTTACTGACCAATCAGCAGCCCTTCTGTCCAAAACGTTACTTTGGCATTGTGACGTCACTCCCCTCCAGGTCTGGCCCCGGAAGCTCCTTCCGCTGCCTCAGCCCCTCAAGGTGTGTCCTCAAACCCGAGCCCGCTCCTTCGGGATTGATGTGGAAGCTCCCACTGAGTGAGACCGTTTCATGCCGGGTCACAGGAAGCCTTGACTGTGCTGGGTGTTGACAGTGTCAGTTAAATATTAATCTGCTCAACCTGTCACTGAGAGAGGTGTGAAAAAGGGGATAAATCGGAATCACCTTCTTCTGTGCTGTCGATCTCTACGACAATCATATAACCAGAAGGTAACACTCTGAGATCTTAATCAAGGTGCGGGAACAAATGACTGCAGATGCTGGAATCGGAACTGAAAACAACAAATGCTGGAGATCACAGCGGGTCAGATAGCATTCACAGGGAGAACAAGCTGACGTTTCGAGTCTAGATGACTCTTCATCTTAATCAATACAGTTAAATATTTTTAGTGTTTTGATATCAACACGATCTATTTGCTGTTATTAGAATGTAGTTTGCTTCCATTTGTTGAATAGCAGCAGCAACAAAATTCCGCCAGCATTTTGATCAGTCTAACAACAATGGTACATATTCTTTTGTTTAGCTTGTGAACAAATGCAAAATTATGACGGATGGAGTAAATGTGGGACAAATACAATGTACTTCAATGAAAGGAAGAAATGGAAAAGGTAAAGTTCAAAGATCAGTTGTGTTACTGGCAATATTCCCTGATGAGTATCAGACCCTCCAGGATAGAATGTTACAATTTCAGGAAAGGCTGAGAAGTAACTGTTGCTATCAGAATGGGAAACAGCATGGCAGGCATCTCAGGAGACTGCATAGCCTGAGCACAACTTGCAGATGAATGGTATTTGGTGCTTGGCCACTGGGCAGACCACCTATGAACAAAAACAGTTGTTTTATCCCCTCATACATGATCTGTGGCAGCAGGAGAGATCATCTAGGCTCACGATCCTGCTACATGGAAACACAATTCAGTTTACTGAACCAGCTCATAACATCAATTGGATGGCCAGGCTGGTTGTAAACAGGTCTTGGCAGTGTGGCTGTGGAGGGAGGTAACTATCTGTCCTTCTGTGGTTAAGCCCGTGTGTCCTTGGAGATGGGGCGCAGAATGTCCATCTCAATGCCTTTAGAGGGATGGAACACCACAGAGGCATACAGTGCTTTATTTCCCGTCCAACTCCATTTCGACTTTATCCCTTCCCTCTCTTCCTACTACGTCCGCTGCCACGTTTATATTTGGTATTGTATTGCCCAAAAAAGGCTGCGCTTGTAAATCATCAATTGGATATACATGAGTTTTTACTGGTGGTGGCTGCTCATTATACAAAAAAAAGAAGTTGCAGTGGGAAAGAACTCATTTTTGTGTGATAACACTTCTGGGTAGAAATATAGACTAATAAAACACAGCAATGAAGGGCTCCTATGGTGCAGGGTTAGAATTCTTAAGTGTGTTCAAGTTCAGCCTGCTACCCTAAATGTGTAATATCTATGGGCAGAGTGATTAGAAATAACTAATGAGAACTGAAACAATTTAAGTTTTTGACTCTGTCATGTAGGAGGAGAAAGAGACCATTAATCCTTGTGAAATTGCTACATAAAGACAGGAAGAGTCTGCAAGTAAAATCGCACAATTATTTATTGCAAATTAATATTTTGTATCAATGGTTGAAAGTAGAAGGTTTTTGGTGTGATATTTCTTTAGCTTTTTACATCAGATTTTTTAATTGCATGTTTTGTTCACTTTCTTCTGACAGACGGTGATGGAAAAGGAATTAGTCAATTGCTGAATAGTTACAGCGACAGGGAGTTAAACCTGATTACCCGATTCTACTGTGAGAGATTGGAGGATGCAATATTAGACTTGGTGGAGAGCATTGCCCTGACATTAACAGCAACTGATTCATTGAGCAATGGAAATTACGCTGTAAGTTATATTATAGATTTTTTCCATTATTCTATTATGAATCAGTAAAATGATTGAAGTGGGCATGTATTTGAAGGAACCTTTGGAAGTTTAAGGAAAAGTAACAAGGTTGTGCATCTCATTAATGATATGAAAAACAGTAAAAGTAAGGGTCAGGGGTACAAAAATAAAAATGCACCAGAAAATAGAAAATACTGAAACAATATTTTTTTCAAAAGAAAAAAAAATAATGAAAAGTTGTTTACTTGAAGGACCGATAACGAACTGAGAGCAAAATAGAAATTAGTGAGGTGGGACCCCATGGCTTAGTGGTTCGTGGATGAAATCATGTGATGATGAAAACCACATGACAGAGAATGTCAGGATAACAGATCAGTTTTAGCGAGATGGAAGAAATGCCATGATGAATATTTCACTGGGAAGAATAGCTTGTGTGTGCTCTGCAAGCAACAAGATTCTAGCAGAGAGCACAAATAAAAATACCATGGTGGGGAGGGATTGGGGTCAGCGGTTTTAAGGGAGACACTGGAATACCCATTGAGTTCCGTTTCCAAATCGATTATGATGGAATTCTTCAGTTTATGTTGTATGCAGCTTTTGGTTTAAGCCCGAACACTATGGTCATTGTGTCATTCAGAACTGAGAGAGCTAAGTTTGGCTCGACCTAGAAATAAGTGAAACATTGTCATGGGCGGCACGGTGGTGTAGTGGTTAGCATTGCTGCCTCACAGCACCAAGGTCCCAGGTTCAATTCCAGCCTCAGGCAACTGCCTGGGAGTTTGCACGTTTCTCCCCGTGTCTGCGTCGGTTTCCTCCGGGTGCTCCGGTTTCCTCCCACAGTCCAAAGATGTGCAGGTCAGATGAGTTGGCCATGTTAAATTGCCCATAGGTTAGGTGCGTTCGTCAGAGGGAAATGGGTCTGGGTAGGTTACTCTTCGAAGGGCCTGTTTCCACACTGTAGGGAATCTAAAAAAAATAAGAAATGTGTTGTCAAGTTTTAAACAGGTCACCTTATGAAGTTCAAGTTCAAGTACCAGTAAGGTGCCACTCATGTCACTGAGGCAGGTAATGTTGAGGGACTCTTGAAGAAGTGTCCTGTCCAGATCATCAAAAGTGAGGAATTACAACCCCTTGTGAAGTTTTTTTGACTTGGTAGATTAGATTAGATTCCTTACAGTGTGGAAACAGGCCCTTCAGCCCAACAAGTCCATACCGACCCTCCGAAGAGTAACCCTGAAGAAGGGCTTATGACCGAAACGTCGATTCTTGTGTTTCTTGGATGCTGCCTGACCTGCTGCGCTTTTCCAGCAACACATTTTCAGCTCATCCTTAAATACAGGTGAGGTGCCGGAGGACTGGAAGGTTGCTCATGTTGTCCCCCTTTACAAGAAGGGTAGTAGGGATATTGCGGGTAACTACAGACCAGTGAGCCTGGCATCGGTGGTGGGAAAGTTGCTGGAGAAGGTACTGAGGGATAGGATCTATTTATATTTGGAAAACAATGGGCTTATCAGTGATAGACAACATGGTTTTGTGCGGGGGAGATCATGCCTTACCAACTTATTAGAGTTCTTTGAGGAAGTGACCAAGTTGATAGATGAAGGAAGGGCTGTTGATGTCGTATGCATGGACTTTAGTCTACTATGGGGAACCTTATCAAATGCCTTACTAATGGAGAAAGTGAAGTCACATGGTGTGCAGGGTGTTCTAGCTAGGTGGATAAAGAACTGGTTGAGCAACAGGAGACAAAGAGTAGTAGTTGAAGGGAGTTTCTTGAAATGGAGAAAGGTAACCAGTGGTGGTCCACAGGGATCAGTGTTGGGGCCACTGTTGATTGTGATATACATAAATGATCTGGAAGGTTGGTATGATCAGCAAGTTTGCAGATGACACGAAGATTGGTGGAGTAGCAGAAAGCATAAGGGACTGTCAGAGAATACAGGAGGGTATAGATAGACTGGAGAGTTGGGCGGAAAAGTGGCAGATGGTTTTCAATCCAGACAAATGTGTGGTGATGCATTTAGGCGAGACTAATTCAAGAGTGAATTATACAATGAATGGAAGAGCCTTGGGAAAAGTTGATGAGCAGAGAGATCTAGGAGTGCAGGTCCATTGTACCCTGAAGGTTGCTGCACAGGTGGATAGACTGGTCAAGAAGACATACAGTATGCTTGCCTTCATTGGACGGGGTATTGAATATAACAGCTGGCAAGTCATGTTAAAATTGTACAAGACATTGGTTCGGCCACATTTAGAATACTGTGTACAGTTCTGGTCGCCACATTACCAAAAGGATGTGGACGCTTTGGAGAGGTTGCAGTTTAGGTTTACGAGGGTATTGTCTGGTCTGGAAGGTGTTAGCTATGAAGGGAGGTTGAGTAGGTTAGGTTTATTTTCATTAGAAAAAAGGAGATTGAGGGGGATCCTGATTGAGGTTTACAAAATCATAAAGGATATAGACAGGGTGGATAGAGGTAAGCTTTTACCCAGGGTGAAGGATTCAATAACAAGAGGTCACGCTTTCAAGGTGAGAGATGGAAGAGTTAAGGGGGATACACACGGCAAGTACTTCACACAGAGGGTGGTGGGTGTCTGGAGCGCGTTGCCAGCAGAGGTGGTAGAGGCAGGCACAGTAGATTTATTTAAGATGTGTCTGGGCAGATGCATGAGTAGGTGGGGAGCAGAGGGATACAGATGCTTAGGAATTGGGCGACAGGTTTAGACAGTACATTTGGATCGGCTTAGGCTTGGAGGGCCGAAGGGCCTGTTCCTGGACTGTAAATTCTCTTTGTTCTTCGTTCTTTGTAAGCACACATGTTGAAAAGGCAAAACTTCATGCAGTTGCAGTGATGTTAATATTGTGTCTGTTGGTGAGCTGAAGGATATTTATGACTTCAATTATTGGAGTTTCATGATGTTATCAGAACTAGTTACCCAAATTGTCCCAAATACCATAATGACCGTTGATATCCTTTCAATTCTTACTGCAATAAAATCCTGGTAATTACAAACTTTTCAATGTTTCCTACAAAATTTCTAATTTATTGTTTTGGATTTCCTTTTTGTTTCTTTGGATATAGCAGTGAAACTAGTCCACTTTTAATGTAGGAATTCAATGAAGGTGTTGTGGTTCTAGCTATTAAAGTGACAACATGGATCTCATGTTCGCATCATAGTTCAAGTGTTATGGATTCAAACCCAAACCCCAAAACTTCCACTTCCAATACTGTAGAGTCCGGTTTTGTTTATCACATAACTTGTTAACTGCAAGTTTCATGTCATATCCAATAGATTCCTCTATTCCTGATGAAGGGCTTTTGCCCAAAACATCGATTTTCCTGCTTCTCGGATGCTGCCTGAAATGCTGTGCTTTTCCAGCACCACTCTAATCTAGAATCTGGTTTCCAGCATCTGCAGCCCTTGTTTTTGCCTACTACTAATGTCTCCCTCATAGTACTTCTTCACAAGGGGAGGGAAAGTCTCATCAGTGTGCTGAGATGAATATTCTTCACCAATGGAACATCATTAATGTAACAGCTTTTCACAATTCCGACACTGCTGTTTATCATTTTCTCTCTTTCATTGTTTTCCTTTCTATTTCTTCCTTTTCTGGTTTATTCCATTGTTCTTCCTTTGTTTCTTTCTTTCCCATCTTTTTCCCTCATTTCCTCCATCAATTCATTCTTCCATTCCGTTCCTTCATCTATTGTTTCCCTTTTCCCGTTTCCCTTTCTATTTTACCTGTTCTTCTCTTTTATTCCAGTATATCCGTAATCTGTCAGAGCATCAACAGAGAAAGGAAGCAGCAAAACATCTTCTGAGCACAGTGACCAAAACCAATGGCTGCAGAGAACGAATATTTTGGGAAACATTGGTGAAAATGCAAGAATCAAAGCCAAAACTGAAACTCATTCTGAAAGAAATTCAGAGCAGAGGTATTGTACGGTCCAATTATTTCTAGCAATCAAACATGGTTGCCTCTTTAATGGGTGAGGCTGCCACACACTACTAATGAAATGAAACATCTTTCCCAGGTTTTGACTTGCTTTATAATGCACGCATCGGAGAGATGGAAGGAGAGCTATCAGATCACCTCAAAGGTAAGTCAAAATAAAAGTAATCGTTAATCATAAAAATGTACTGCATTAATTAAGTTCTAACATTTTATTTGTGTCTCACATTTCATCACTGAAAGGAAACAAACCCTCCAAATTATTACCATTAACTGTTTCTATAAAATGCAATCAAAGTTACAACACGAAGCAAATGAACTGGAACTTGGGCATGGACAAATTCAATGCCACATGTGTGATATTGAGCTTTGTTGGAAATTGCTGAATGCTAATTTTGATTTTCCCAGCTGCTCTGGAGCAGACTGAGCCCAACTTTCCAGTTTTAGATGCTGAACCACAAGGTCACAATCAGCTTTGCAAGTCAGTTGGTTTCAAAATCTTCCCTGGTACTTTGTCAGGCCATTATTTCTTTTCCCTTCAGTCACATCAGGATCTGAAAAGAAGTCTTGCTTTTACTGTCAATACTCGGCCTTAGGGTGCCTTTATGCAAATGTAAACCTCAATATCACCAGAGTCTCAGAGTCTACAAAGTCTATATTGGGCTGGAGTCACATAGAGCTCCAGACCCAGTTAAAGCTTGAATCAAATACATGACAGACTGAGTAAAGATGATGTCATTTATAGGATCACATTTGGTTCTAGACTAGTTACTGATGAAGTCAGATCTGGTGAATACAGAAGTTAGACTATGGTCCCACAGTGTGGACAGAGTGAACTGATATGTATGTACTGGTTGAAGAAGGTCTTGATTCATATGTCGGCTCCACCCTGGGCAATGACTTGAAACACACATTGACCTAAAGAAGGTGAGGATATGGGTCACGTATAGAAACAGAATCTTTAAACATCCAAGTGTCATATTTCTACCAACTGCATATGTAGTAGAGTTCAACATGTATCAGATTGCACACATGTTGTTTGGGCATTGAATGAAGGCACAAATAGGGCTACAATGATATTAGCTTGACCGAATTGATCAACCAGGACTAGATAAGGAATTGTTTTTCAATAAGTCACATATCCCAGAAACACATTTCTACACACAGTACTGAAACATTGGATTTGTGAAGAGCCCATATTTGCTGAAATCTTACTGACGTCAGGTGGCTGTGTCAAAGACTGTACTCAATTGTCTGGCCTGGCAATTAGTTGACTTGGAAACATATTTAGGCTCATATCGAGATAAGATTTGCTTCATCTATGTCTCGGACTTGTTGAAACATGAAATCAAATATGGGGTCAAACTGGGTATAGGTACATTCACACGAAGATTCAGAATAGATAGGGAGTCCATTCACATACAATCTTAGACTGTACAATGAGAGGCTTCAGCTTTCGCACTGAAATGGACAATGAGTTGATAAAATTGGTGGAAGATCCCAATGTGATCCTTATACATCGACAGTGTTATTTTATAATTATGGTTCACATAGCACATTTAATTGTATCACTGGTTTTCATCCTGTTCCCAACAGTAAGCATTGAAAAAGTGAGAGTTATGCACAGTCCCTATTCAGCCAGTGGGCTATATGTTTACATTAGGTATAAATTGTCTGAGATTGAAGCAGACATCAATCTTAGAAACACTCTGATACTATCTCCACTAGGGACAACAGACAAAACAAAAATGAATGCAGTAAATAATAATAAGTGAACAATGTGATAATATTTGGCTTCTCAGATGTTCCAATGTTAAATTCTCCTCAAATGGAGATGGAGATGACGATAGAGTGGAGGGGCTTGTCTGTTATAATGTAAAATCTACTATAATTCAGTATTTATTCGGCAAGATTAATTTCTAGCACGGCGGAGTAAAATTTGGATTTGACTCCCATATTTTGTATTGCTACCCAACTCAAACTCCTTGCTTCTCGTTAATTGTTTTAATGTAGTTAATTAACAAATAAGAACAATGCCAACATAATTTTGATCATTTTCATGAAAGGTATGCAAGATCAACACAAGCAACACCTCCTCCATCAAACCGAGCATGTGTTCAAACACACCATCAAAGGAGACAGCAAAATAACGACCATTTCCCTCACTGATCGATATACAGAGCTTATCATTATTTCCACTCTGCGTGAACGGAGACTAGTGGAACATGAGCTCCTTTCCAGAGGCAGAGAACATGAAGAATGGCAGCGGAAGTACGTCACCAGTGAACTTGAAAAAATCCGGGTTGATCAATTATTCAGGAGCAGTTTTGGTCACTCCAGCCTGTCTGGCACCACGGTGGTTAGCGGAGTGGCTGGCATTGGTAAGACAACAATGGTGCAGAGGATGGTCCATGAATGGGCAGCAGGAAACATCTATCCTCAGTTCCAATTTGTTCTACATTTCACATTTCGAAATCTTAATGCCATCAACAGAGCCATTTCTCTGACTGAAATGGTATTGGATCAGTACCCTTATTTAGCAAAGATAATTGAAGATATCTGGATGAAACCTGAATATCTTCTCTTGGTTTTTGATGGATTAGATGAGTACAAACACCAGATTGATTTCACTGGCCACGTGGCTGGTGATGTCTCTGCGAATCACTGTGTTGCGCCTGACTGCAGATGTGAAGTTTTTGAAATGGTGCACTCCCTGGTACAGCAACAGCTGCTCAGAGGTTGTTCTGTGCTGGTTACCAGCCGGCCGACTGCCCTTAACTCATTGGAAAAGGCCAATGTCAACCTTTGGGCTGAGATCCTGGGCTTTCTTGCTGATGAAAGAAAAGAGTTTTTCAGAAAGTTTTTTGGCAGTGAGCAACTCGCTACCAATGTCTTCAAACACGTCGAGGAGAATGAGATCCTGTACACCATGTGCTACAACCCTTCATATTGCTGGATCATTTGCTCAACCTTAGGCCCGCTCTTTACACAGCTGAAGTGCAAGCAACCTCTTCCCAAAACCATCACTCAACTTTTCTCCATCTACCTTTCCAACCTCTTGGACAACCACAAGCGAGATGTTGAGGACCAGCGGATGGTTTTACAGCGACTCGGGGAATTGGCTTACCAGGGAGTTTCGAAAAGGAGAATTGTTTTTAATGAGAATCACTTCATTCAGCATCAGCTGGAGTCCAGCAAATTCATTTCAGGATTCATGATGGAGATCTTGGAAAGGGATGACACAGCTAAAAACATTGTGTACACATTTCTCCACCTTACCATCCAGGAATTCTTGGCCGCCCTGGCTCAGTATTTGAGTCCAAAGCATCAGAATGTGGTGGAAATGCTTCACTGTGCTTTTAAGAAGGACGATGGTCGGTTTGAGATTTTTATTCGATTTTTAGTTGGTCTTTCAACACCCACTTCATCCCGAAATCTGGAACCGTTCCTGGGTCCGCTGTCTCATCACACGACCTGTCAGGTGATAGACTGGCTGCAGGCCAATGTTCAGGCAGAAATCAAAAACCTGGACAGAGTCACTGGAAAGAGGAAACTGCTGAACACATTCCATTATTTGTCGGAGTCTCAGAATAGAGCTTTAGTTCAGAAGACCATTGGATCTGTGGAACGTTTGAACTTTGGGGACTCCAATCCAAAGAATGCACTGAGATTGAACCCAATGGACTGTTTTATAATGTCTCATGTTGTACAACTTTGTGAATCAGTGATGGAGTTGAATTTGGAGAAATGTTATATTCAGGAGGAGGGGATCAAACGATTGGCCCCTGCAATCCACAAGTGCAAAGTTCTAAGGTATGTTTGATCCGGATGAAATTAGATAACATGTCAGCAATGACCCATTGATTTTCTCTTATAAATTCCAACTGATATGAATTTCATAGGATCATAGAATCTCTACAGAGCAGAAAACGGTCATTTGGACCATCTAGTCTGCTTCAACCCTCTGAAGTGCATCCCATCCAGACCCCTCCCCTATCCCTGCATTTCCCAAGGGACATGAAAGGCTATAGAAAAGATTGAGAAGGATGTTGCCAGGGTTGGAGCGTTTGACCTAAGGGAGAGGCTGAATGGACTGGGACTGTTTTCCCTGGAGCATTGAAGGCTGAGGGTGACCTTATATATAGAGTTTATAAAGTCATGAGGAACATGTTAAGGGTAAATAGGCAAGGTCTTTTCCTTGGGATCTGGGAGTGAGAGGGGAAAGATTTAAAAGGTACTTAAGGGGCAACTTCTTCACACAGGATGGTGTGGGTATGGAATGAGCTGCCAGGGGAAGTGGTGGAGGCTGGTGCAATTACAACATTTAAAAGGCATCTGGATGGGTATATGAATAGGAATCATTTAGAGGGATATGAGCCAAATGCTGGCAAATTTGATTAGATTAATTAAGAATATCTGGTCGGTATGGATGAGTTGGACCAAAGGGTCTGTTTCCTTGTTGTACATCTCTATGACTCTATAACCCATCTAGTCTGCACATCCCTGGAAACTATGGGCAATTTAGCACGATCAGTCCATCTGGCCTGCACATAGATGACTGTGGGAGGAAACCAGAGTACCCAGAGGCAACCCCCGCAGACACTGGACGAATGTGCAAACTCCACACTGACAGTCACCCAGGGGTGGAATCAAACCCAGATCCCTGGTGCTGTGAGGAAACAGTGCTAATTGTTGAGCCATTTGTCACTATAGTAGCTGAATCACAATTACTATTCGTTTTTTTTCTAGAGAGTCAAGGAGTTTTCCATGCTTTTTATTTATTTTTAATGATACTCCTGCATTGACCTTGATACTGAGTGAAAACTATAATAGAAAAAAAAGCACCAGGCTAACTTAGTTGGTCTTACACTGTGAGACATTCAAAAGCCACAAGGAGTCTGGCAAAGTCTTTAACTAGTGCTATGACAAGGAAACAAAGAACCGAGCCAAATCATCGTACCTCTGTGTTCACAACAGAGTAAAATTAAAACCTTCAAAGATTTTAACCTGAACAATTCCTAACCAGACTTTATAACCAATCGCAGACTCTGTTGATAATGAAACCTAGACGGTGGGTTAATAACTGAAACGGAAAAAAGCAATTTATTACCAATATAGGAACTTTAGCAGAGCAAAATTAAACAACAAAGTTTGAAACCAATAACCTTGTTTCCAGGGCAATTCACACAAAAGACAGACAGACAGACAAATAAACACAGTGAAGGGATAATTAAAATAAAGTAACAAAACTGGCCAGATTAAGTGGTTTTCATATCTTATTCTCAATGTATATTTGATGGTTTCTTTGTTAATTTTCTGAAGATATCGATCTGTGCCACCTTTGAACTCACTCTGAGGACTGAAATTCTGAAATAAAGTACAAGGTTAGGCAGGGAGCATTTAAATCTTCATGCTGTAACATCAATAGCTAGGTTCATTCTCTCAAAAGCACAGTCCCAAAACCAACTTAAACCGTGATCTATGTCTATGTTTGACCATGTCGTTCTCTCCCAGAAACAAATGGAAATTGCTGTTCTGAGGAAAGCTCATTGGACCAAAATATATCTATCCACAGATGCTGCCAGACCTGCTGCGCTTTTCCCTCAATTTTTGTTTTTGTTTCTTATGTCCAGTATCCGCAGTTCTTTTGATTTTATGTTCTATCCCAGGCTTGTTCACAACAATTCCCAGGTACTGGCCTGATCAATGCCCAAACATTTCTTATCTGGTTCAATGTGCTGCTCTCCCACCGTGCTGAAACATCTACAGGATCCTATTGATCAAGAGCTAACCTGTCATTAACTGTGAGGCCCCACCTCGCGAACAAACAGCAGCTTGTTTGTTTGTTTTGTTGAAACTCAAGTTGCTGTCCACAATCCAAAGATCATTTCCAGCTCATTGCAGTTCACTGCTACAAATCAAAATTGATGAAATAATAAATTAAATGAAAAGTTGGCGAATGTTTGAACACTAATCCTAAGAGGCCCTCAATTAAATGAACAGACCTGGTGTGTGTCTGAACACAGTTCACTGACAGAGAATAGCAATGGAGATCAGGTGGCAAATCAAACTGTTGAACCCAATCTCTGTTACCAATTGTGTGCCATTGCAGAGATGAATATCATCCTTTGCAGTTTACTTTTACAAACCAAAGCTAATCTGGTATTGTATTTGACCCAACCATTCACGAGATAAATAGTAAGTGAATGCTGTACCTAGTTCAATGTAGAATACGTTGCTAACACAGCAAGGCTGCCATTCATGTATCTGAAACTGTTACGGGTGAGGGTCAGGGTGGTTTTGAAATAGAGGTTCAACAGTCTGTGATTTACAGGAGGCATGATCTGCCCTTTGTGGTAGCACAAAATTCACCATTCACCTCAGCAGGAGGGAGATTGGGCAGCTCATCACCACATATTTTACATGACTGTTGGGATGAACGATTATCCATTCTGCTTGGAACTGAAAACATGGCTTGTGTATTGTTAAATACAATAGAGATGCAGGAATTTATTGATTGATTGATGTCTATAAGTCTTTTTCTTTGTTGTGTTATCCAAGCAGGGCAATAATGCCTCACAATTAACCATTGCTTTTACTCTTTGCTGGATTACATATGGATGAGTTCAATGGAATATAATTGCACAAATGTTTAAAAAAATTGGAGATAAGACAATCAATTTTCTGTCTTGCGTTCAACTTGTCAGAGTCAAATAACATGGAAACAGACCCTTTCCAGTCCATGCTGAACGTAATTCCAAACTAAACTAGTCCCACCTGCCTGCTCCAGGCCCATATCCCTCCAAACCTTTCCTTCTCATGTATTTATCGAAATATCTTTTAGAATCATAGAGATGTACAGCACGGAAACAGACCCTTCAGTCCAACCTGTCCACGCCGATCAGATATCCCAACCCAACCTAGTCCCACTTGCCAGCCCCGGCCCATATCCCTCCAAACCCTTCCGATTCATATACCCATCCAAATGCCTCTTAAATGTTGCAATTGTACCAGCCTCCACCACATCCTCTGGCAGCTCATTCCATACACATACCACCCTCTGCGTGAAAAGGTTGCCCCTTAGGTCTCTTTTATATCTTTCCCCTCTCACCCTAAACCTATGCCCTCTAGTTCTGGAATACTCAACCCCAGGGAAAAGACTTTGTCTACTTAGCCTATCCATGCCCCTCATACTTTTGTAAACCTCTATAAGGTCACCCCACAGCCTCCGATGCTCCAGGGAAAACAGCCCCAGCCTGTTCAGCCTCTCCCTATAGCTCAAATCCTCCAGCCCTGGCAACATCTTTGTAAATCTTTTCTGAACCCTTTCAAGTTCAGAACACCTTTCCAATCGGATGGAGACCAGAATTGCACACAATATTCCAACAGGGGCCTAACCAATGTCTGCTACAGCCGTATTGTTTGAAATATGTGTTCACTAGTCATCAACTAATTCAGTCAGAATAGTTATGCAAGATTTCAATCTGTTTTCTAATACTGCACAACACTGTTCTATCTGCCCATGCCTCAGTGTGTCAATGAGAAACAATTGGATGGAGTTTCTGTAAGGTGAAGTTTATGCTATGTTAATCAGAGAGATTGTTTTTTCCTTCTTGTCTGTTAGGCTGAATGACAATAACATTGGAGATACAGGAGTCAACATTTTGACTGCATCTTTGGTGCATTCGGAATGCAAAACAAAGCGATTGGAGTAGGTAATCTTCCCAACATTAACCCCAAATTTTATGTGCAATGATTTGTGGCAAGTCGGGAATTTGCTGTATCTTTGGAATGACCACTGTTGAATATATAGGGGAAGGTGAGGACTGCAGATGCTGGAGATTAGAGTCAAGAGTGTGGTGCTGGAAAAGCACAGCCAGTCCGGCAGCATCCGAAGAGCAGAAGAATCGATGTTTTGAACATAAACCCTTCATTAGGACTCTTGATGAAGGGTTTATGTTCGGAATGTCGATTTTCCTGCTTCTCGGATGCTGCCTGACCGGCTGTGCTTTTCCAGCACCACATTCTTCGATCTTGGTAGACTGCACCTGGAGTATTCTGTTCTGTTCTGCACAACAAGTATATATTAGACTGCAATCAAATTTCAACAGGAAGGTATTAGGGAGAAATTGAATCAGAATCTTTTTGTGGAAATTATGGTCACATGGTAACCAATGGAGATGTTTAAAATGCTGAATGATGGGACAGGGTCGTTAGCTAAAAGATCGAGGAAAGAGCATTATTTTAAAGTTACAGTTAAGCCATCATTCGGGAGCCAGTTCAAACCACACTTCTTCCAACTAGAGAAGCACAATTTTCAGATTCTCAACAAAAAGAGTTGTTAAGATTCAGAGACGAAAGTAAAAAAGTTAATTTTTTTTTCTTCAATTAATACAATTTGGCCTAAGCTGATGTGTTTACATCCCACGTTGTTACAATGCTTGAGGAGAGATGCAGGACATTGGAGAAAGGAAGAAATGACTCATGAAAAGGATTTCATGGATCATGAACATAAGGTCTGAAGATAGATTGCAAACATTGGATCTGTCTCCATGAAGGAAAGGAAGCTGTGATGTAATTTGAATGAAGTATTAAAAATGATAATTTCAGTGGAAAGAGTCGGTAGCAATAAACTGTTCACTGCCATGAAATGATCAAGTATATCAGCACAAAAATTCAAGAAATTGCCAAAAGAAGCAAGAACAATGTGAGATCATCTTTTCTGCACAGTGACTGGTTAAGGTTGGAATGTTGTGCCTGACTGACATCATGGCAGAGGCTGGTTCAACTGAAGTGTTCAAAAAGGAATTAAACTTTGATATGGAAAGGCCCAGTGCACAGGGACACGGGATACAGAGTGGCAGGAAGTGAATTGCTCATTCGGAGCCTCGAATCACCTCCTCCTGCACTGTACCCTGTTTGATTCTTTTCAAAATTAAGAGTAATGCCTTTCAATTAAGGAATAATAGTGTTAAAGACTAAAAGCATTAAAGTTAATTGATTATTAGTTTGTCATTACTGAGTCAAATAAAATGAAAAGGAGGCTGATGGTTCAAAAGCTTTCTCACTTTGTTATGCTGATCCAATTATTGCTCTTCCTTCTCAGTGGAATTTCTTTTATCTTTTCAAGCTGTATTGAAAACTGATTTGTAATTATCAATCTTTAGTTTGCAGGATAACAATCTGACATTAGCTTGCATTGAAGACCTGAGGATGGCATTTAGTCAGAGCGAATCATTGTCAATGCTATACCTGGATGGAAATAAATTCACAGATGATTGCATTCCGAAAATGAGAAACTTCATCATCAACTGCAAGAATTTGGAGCTGATTCAGTGAGTGCATATGTTAAAACATTAAACATTTCCATTGTATTGTAAACAATAATTTCCTTAAGTCATGTCCACAGCAAGTTCTTCAGGGGTGCTTAACATATTAATTCACCTGAACATAGAAAATCAGAACAGCAGCAGGCCATTCAGCCCATAGACCCTGATCTATCATTATATATACCATGAATGATTATCCAACTTTAAACCCTATTCCTGTTTTCTCTTTGATATCCTTGACCCCTTTAACCCTGAAGAACTTTATCTGCCTGGCGTTATAGAGATGTTCAGCACAGAAACAGGCTTTTTTGTCTAACTGTCCATGTTGAACAGATACCCCAAATTAATCTAGTTCAGATGGAGTTTAATTTAGATAAATGTGAGGTGATACAGTTTGGAAAGGCAAATCAGGGCATGACTTATACACTTAATGGGAAGGTCCTGGGGACTGTGCTGAACAAAGAGACCTTGAAGTGCAGGTTCATAGTTCCTTGTAAGTGGAGTCACAGGTAGATAGGATAGTGAAGAAGGCATTTGGTATGCTTTCCTTTATTGGTCAGAGGACTGAGTATAGGAGTTGGGAGGTCATGTTGAAGCTGTACATGATATTGGTTAGGCCACTTTTGGAATATTCTGCGCAATTCTGGTGTCTCTCCAAGAGGAAGGATGTTGTGAAACTTGGAAGGGTTCAGAAAAGATTTACAAAGTTATTGTCAGTGTTGGAGGCTTTGAGCTGTACGGAGAGGCTGAATAAACTCTGTTTTCTCTGGATCGTCGGAGGTTGAGGGGTGACCTTATAGAGGTTTATAAAATAATGAGTCCCATGGTTAGGGTAAATAGACAAGGTCTTTCTCTGGGATGGGGGAGTCCAGAACTAGAGGTTTAGGGTGAGAGGGGAAACATTGAAAAGGGACATAAGGGGCAACCTCTTCATGCAGAGGGTGGTGCTTGTATGGAATGAGCAACCAGAGAAATGGTGGAGGCTGGTACAATTATGATGTTTAAAAGGCATCTAGGTGGACACAAGATTAGGAAGGAAATGGGACAAGCGCTGGCGAATGGAAGTAGATTAGGTTAGGATGTGGAGCTGCCAGTGTTGGACTGGGGTATACAAAGTTAAAAATCACTCAACACCAGGTTATAGTCCAACAGGTTTGATTGGGAGCACTAGCTTTCGGAGCGCTGCTCCGGACAACCACCTGATGAAGGAGCAGTGCTCCAAAAGCTAGTGCTTCCAATTAAACCTGTTGGACTATAACCTGGTGTTGAATGATTTTTGGATTAGGTTCGGATATCTGGTCAGCATGGACGAGTTGGACCGAAAGATCTGTTTCTGTGCTGTACATGTCTCTGACTTGTTATGGACCAAGCCAGACCCCCTCAAAACATTTCAAGAAAGTAGCCTAGACCCTAACTTTGCTCGTTGTTTTAAGAAAGTGTAAAGTGGATATTCCAGGAGAGGTGCCATTGGTCAATCCACTTCGTTTTAAACAAAACCAAATTTATTTACAAGATTACCCAATGAAATAGAAGCAAAGAGAACTGAATGCAGAATAGCCTCACCTATCCAAAAACCAAACAGACTTTACCTGTTGTTCCCTATACTTGCAACAATCCCCATAAACACCTTGTGGCGCAAAAGGTAGCATCAAACACCGGGTCTTACAGGAGAGAGATGTCAGACAGAGAGGAGCAGCATGAACCTGCTTCTTTCACGTAACTGTTTCTTGGATCAGCAGCCTCAAAACACTCCCTGTCTGCTTTCAGTGAATAGCCAGATGTCCAAAAACCAAATCAAACCAGAGAAAAGCTGAGCTGGGGGAAGTGACCATTCCCCTTTCATTGCACAAATTCTTTTAAAAATAAAACTTTTTGCTGGAGGCAGTATCTGTAGCTATAATCAAACTGGCCCGAAAACCCTTTGAAACCCAAACCTTTTGGAACCTGTGTCTTTTACGATCTCTCTGGGGGGAAGAAAACCAAGTGCAAAAGAACCTTGTTAAAGGAGCAGCATCATCACAGACTCTATTTGACAGCATTTGGCCCTAATCCCCCTCAACCCTTCGCATTCATAAACCCATCCAGATGCCTTTTATATGCTGTAATTGTACCAGCCTCCACTACTTCCTCTGGCAGCTCATTCCAATCTCATACCATCCCACTGTGTGAAAAAGTTGCCCCTTAGGACCCTTTTAAATCTTGCCCCCTCAACTTAACCCTATGCCCCCTAGTTTTGGTCTCCCCCAACCCTGGGGAAAACATCTTGTCTATTTGCCCTACCCATGCTCCTCATTGTTTTATAAACCTCAATAAGGTCACCCCTCAGCCTCCCATGCTTCAAGGGTAACAACCCCAGCCTATTCAGCCTCTCCCTCTAGATCAAACCCTCCAACCCCAGCAACATCCTTGTAAATCCTTTCTGAACCATTTCAATTTTCACAACATCCTACCTATAGCAAGAAGCCCAGAGCTGCATGCAGCATTTCAAAAGTGGCCAAAGCAATGGCCTGCACAGCCACAACATGACATACTAAAGCAAAGAAATACAGATAGTAGAAACCTGAAACAAAAGCCAAAATTGCTGAAGAAACTCAACAAGCCTGACAGCATCTGTGGAGAGAAAGTAAAGTTAATGTTTCGAGTCCAGTGATCCTTCTTCACAGCTGACTCTGTTTCTCTATCTGTAAACCTGCTGAGTTTCACCAGAAATTTCTGTTCTTTTTGAGAACAATATTTAACTTTTTCTTTCCAACCATTCAGTGTTTTAGCCAACAAACATTCTCTCTGACAGTGAATATCACAGACTCACCTCAACCTGAGTGAAGAAATTTATCCTCATCTCAGCTCGAAATAGCCTACCCCAGATCCTTAGACATTAACCCTTTGTTCTGGACCTTGGGAACATCTTTCCTGTGTTTACCCTGACCTTTCCTGTTAGAATTTTGTCGGTTTCTAAAAGGTGCCCCATATTATTCTAACCTACAGTGGAAATAGTCCTAACTGATCCAGTCGCTCTTCATTCATCAGTCCTGCTATCCCATGAATCAGTCTGGGAAACCTTTGTTGTATTCCTTCTATGCATGAATGTCCTTCCTTAGATAAGGGACAAAAACTATACACATGACTTCAGGTGTGGTCTCACCAAGGCACTGCATGTAGGCAACTCGACAGCCCTGCTCCTGTCGTTGAATCCTCTTCTCTTTTTTTTCTCTTTTTCTGTCTCTCTCTCTCTCTCTGCCTCTGTCTGTCTCTCTCTCTCTTCGCCTCAGCATGCTACTCTCTAAGGGGTTGTGGGAGGGAGAGAGACTGTCACACATCTCCTTCTGGAATTTGTCTTTGCAAAGGAAGTCTGGAGAAAGATGCAGTGGCCTTTGTCAAGGTTCGTCCTGAGTAGCTCCATGACGCAAGACTGTGCTCTTCATTCTGTTCCCCGGGACGCACACCGAGACAAACATCAACTGCTCCTGGAGGACCGTCACCTTGCTTAAAGACACTCTTTGCTCTGCCTTAAAGTTGTTGATTGTTAGTTCCCGCCTGAATCACACACACTGCTGTTTACCCTCCCTTTCCAGGGGTTAATCCAGCTGTTCTTTGACACTGAACAGTCAGCAATCTCCTTCCCTGTTCTAGTGATTCAACTCCCAGAATTTTCCTCAGTCACTTCTCACTACCACCCTCTGGTGGATGCTCTTTCTCCTGCTGAGCCCCATGGCCTCCGCGATTCCCATCTCATTAAGTTGAAACAAGTTGTTATTTCTTATTGGTTCCCTTTGCGTGAGTTTCAGGTCTAGTCTGGTTGACAATGTCCTCACGAATTAACGAATTTGGTCCCTTGTGTTGCTACTGAGAATCTGATGCTCCCCAGTCTTTGCCATTTGCCATTTGAAGCACGTCTTTGAGGTGGTGTTCAAAGTGCAATCGACATTTCAGTGTGAATTGATGAAAAATCAGCAAAATAAAAATCCTTGCCCATATCTGTCTTGATACCAGTCGTTAGGAAGGAGTCATTACCGTGATAATTATGTGTGTTGTAAACTTTTTAGTGCCGAAGTTGAAACCAGATATCCATCCCATTTTCATTCCATATTCATATCTGAAACATACATCTTTAACCACACATTATATATCAGTCAGAACTATTTAATATCTTCTGAAAATACCTCTGGGCCAGACCAGGTAAGATTCCCAGATTCCCTTTGGTGATGGACATGAGTGAAGCAGATGTGTATTTACAGCAATCACTGATTAGGTTTGACAATGGTGACTATGAAACTAACTTTCAATTCCAGATGGATTAATTATTTGAGATAAAATTCAGACAGTTGCTGGTATTTGTACTCTAGGTCACTGCATTACAAGTCCAATGCAATTTCCCCCAGTCCAACTACATCCTCAATTTACATCATTCCCCAAATATCAACATCTTAGTTTCTTACAGCACTGTCTGTGTGTGCAGCAGCTCATTAGATTCTCTCTCCCCCACCACTTACACCCATTTGTTACTGTGTAGCTGCTCAAAGATTGATTTCAAAATGTGTGTTTCAATTGGAAAATTATGAATGATTCTGTCATTTGAACTTTATTAATTGGTTGGTTATTAATCATTAATTTCTTTCTTAGATTATGGAGGAATCAGTTCAGTTCAGATGGAAAGAAGCAGCTCCGATCACTGAGAGAATGCAGGGCTGGTGTCCGAGTATTTGTGTGATCAAAGGATCAAGAAATTGCTAACTATTTGGACTTGATATTACTGAGAGGTGTATTTCTCTCACCTCCATCAAGTGAAACACATGAGATATTACATTGGCTCAAGAAAAACTATTCCTGGAATTCTGAAATAGAATGGGAACGATGTGGAGTATTCAGTAGAAACTTTCAGTCGCAGTTGGTGAGTGTCGATGTGTGGGTGATATTCACCGTCGAGCACAGGGAGATGGAGCTGTGACTGTGAAGCTTTTATAAAAGAGTCCGAGAGATCGCCATCATAGAAACAGGCCTTTCGGCCAGCGTGACTATGCTATCCAGTTTTCACCTTTAAACTAGTCCCTTTTGCCTGTGTTTGGTCCATGTACCCCCCCGTATCTAACCCATCCATATACCTGTCTAAATGTTTCTTAAATGATGAAATTGCACTCACTTCCACCACCTCTGGCAGCCCATTCCAGACACTCACCATCCTCAGTGTAAAGAAAACTGCCTCTCTATACCCTTTTGTATCTCTCCCCTCTCACCTTAAACATATGCCCCAGAGTTTTAGACTCCCTTGGGGAAAAGCTGCTGGCTACCTACCTTATCTACGTCTCTCATGATTTTATAGTTCTGTATAAAGTCACCCCTAAATCTCCTGCGCTCCAGGGGAAAATGTCCCATCCTATCTCATCTCTTCTTGTAGCTCAAACCTTCCAGTCCAGGTAACATCCTAGTAAATCCTTACTGCCCTCTTTCTAGTTTGATAGTTACTTTCTACAGTAGAGCATCTAGAACTGCGTACAGTATTCCAAATGTGACCTCACTCATGTCATAGAGTCATACAGCATGGAAACAGACCGTTCAGTCCAACCTGTCCATGCCAAGCAGATATCCCAACCCAATCTAGTCCCACCTGCCAGCACCCCGGCCCAGATCCCTCCAAACCCTTCCTATTCCTATACCCATCCAAATGCCTCTTAAACGTTGCAATTGTACTATCCTCCACCACTTCCTCTGGCAGCTCATTTCATACACGTACCACCCTCTGCGTGAAATAGTTGCCTCTTAGGTCTCTTTTATATCTTTCCCCTCTCATTCTAAACCTATGCCCTCTAGTTCTGGATTCCCCAACCCCAGGGAAAAGACTTTGCCTATTTACCCTATCCATGCCCCTCATAATTTTGTAAACCTCTATAAGGTCATCCCTTAGCCTCCGACGCTCCAAGGAAAACAGCCCGAGCCTGTTCAGTCTCTCCCTATAGCTCAAATCCTCCAATCCAGGCAACATCCTTGTAAATCTTTTCTTAACCCTTTCAAGTTTCACAACATCTTTCCAATAGGAAGGAGACTACAATTGCATGCAATATTCCAACAGTGGCCTAATCCATGTCCTGCACAGCTGCAACATGATTTCCCAACTCCTATACTCAATATATAGGCGGCACGGTGGCACAGTGGTTAGCACTGCTGCCTCACAGCGCCAGAGACCCGGATTCAATTCCCGCCTCAGGCAACTGACTGTGTGGAGTTTGCACGTTCTCCCCGTGTCTGCGTGGGTTTCCTCCGGGTGCTCCGGTTTCCTCCCACAGTCCAAAGATGTGCAGGTCAGGTGAATTGCCCATGCTAAATTGCCCGTAGTGTTAGGTAAGGGGGAGATGTAGGGGTATGGGTGGGTTGCGCTTCGGCGGGACGGTGTGGACTTGTTGGGCTGAAGGGCCTGTTTCCACACTGTAAGTAATCTAATCTAATACTCTGACCAATAAAGGAAAGCATACCAAACGCCTTCTTCACTATCCTATCTACCTGCAACTCCACTTTCAAGGAGCTATGAACCTGCACTCCAAGGTCTCCTTGTTCAGCAACACTCCCTGGGACCTTTGCATTAAGTATATAAGTCCTGCTAAGCTTTGCTTTCCCAAAATGCAGCACCTCGCATTTGTCTGAATTAAATTCCATCTGCCACTTCTCAGCCCATTAGCCCATCTGGTCCAGATCCTGTTGTAATCTGAGGTAACCCTCTTCGCTGTCCACTGCACATTCAATTTTGGTGTCACTTGCAAGCTTACTAACTGTACCTCTTACGCTTACATCCAAATCATTTATATAAATGACAAAAAGTAGAGGATCCTTGTGGCACTCCCGTGGTCACAGGCCTCCAGTCTGAAAAACAACCCTCCACCACCACCAGTCTCTGTCTTCTATCTTTGAGCCAGTTCTGTATCCAAATGGCTAGTTCTTCCACTATTCCATGAGATCTAACCTTGCTAATCCGTCTCCCATGGGGAACCTTGTCAAAGCCTTACTGAAGTCCACATAGATCACATCTACTGCTCTGTCCTCATCAATCCTCTTTGTTACTTCTTCAAAGAACTTTTGTACACCTGCAACAAGGCATTCCAACTCCTGTACTCCATGCTCTGCAATTTGTTCAATTGTACAATAAACCTGTTTGTTATTAATTATTTCTTATTATTACCTGTCTTCAGTTGTACATAAAGCTATATTCAATTTGTCTTAAACATATGTTTATTACACAAACAACCATATGTTCAAGTGTGTAATTATTCCCAGCGTTAGACTTTAGACAATAGACAATAGGTGCAGGAGTAGGCCATTCAGCCCTTCAACCCTGCACCGCCATTCAATAAGATCATGGCTGATCATTCCTTATCAGTATCCTCTTCCTGCCTTATCTCCATAACCCTTGATTCCACTATCTTTGAGAGCTCTATCCAACTCTTTCTTAAATGAATCCAGAGACTGTGCCTCCACTGCCCTCTGGGGCAGAGCATTCCACACAGCCACCACTCTCTGGGTGAAGTAGTTTCTCCTCATCTCTGTCCTAAATGGTCTAACCCGTATTTTTAAGCTGTGTCCTCTGGTCCTCGTGTTTCCTGCTGCCAGAGTGTCCAATCCTTTCATAATCTTATATGTCTCAATCAGATCCCCTCTCGGTCTTCTAAACTCAAGGGTATACAAGCCCAGTCGCTTCAGTCTTTCCGTGTAAGGCAATCCTGCCATTCCAGGAATTGACCTCGTGAACCTACGCTGCACTCCCTCAATAGCCAGAATGTCTTTCCTCAAATTTGGAGACCAGAACTGCACACAATATTCCAGGTGTGGTCTCACCAGGGCCCTGTACAGCTGCTTCTATACTCAATTCCTCTTGTTATGAAGGCCAGCATGCTATTAGCCTTCTTCACTACCTGCTGTACCTGCATGCTTGTCTTCATTGACTGGTGTACAAGAACACCCAGATCTCTTTGTATTGCCCCTTTACCTAAATTGATTCCATTGAGGTAGTAATCTGCCTTCCTGTTCTTGCCACCAAAGTGGACAGTCTGTGTTTGATACTGGGTCAGAGATTGGTCAGCGCTGTAGCTGTTCCCCTGTGGGAATGATAGGGTCTGCATCAACAGTATGTGTAAAATCAGTCAGGATCAGGTCGTAGTTTGGAACCAGTGACCATCTGCACAATGTGTGCCTGTCCCACTCTCATCAAATACACTGGAGACCCCGACACTTGCAGAGATCCCACTAACAAAACTCTGAAAGAAATCACATTTGTAAGGGAAGATTAATTAAGTAATCTCCCTCCCAGTCGCTAAAAAGGCCATTTTTTGATGCTTCCACTGCATTCACTGTGATTTCACTTTGAACATCTCTGGTCCCTATCTCATGTCGGCTTGCAGGGTTGGGTCAACTTGTCAGA
Source organism: Chiloscyllium punctatum (assembly GCF_047496795.1). NCBI lineage: Eukaryota > Metazoa > Chordata > Chondrichthyes > Orectolobiformes > Hemiscylliidae > Chiloscyllium > Chiloscyllium punctatum. Next base: position 36,725,545 of record NC_092767.1, read on the forward strand.
GTCCAAAGGCAATTTTGTTGATTTGTCTGTTAAATATTTGCCTCTAACACAGATCTCCACAAGGCTCCATTCAGTCTTAGAGTTCAACAAATTGTGCATCGTCCAATGGTAAAGACTGGAAAGGACCCAGCATCTCATTGTGCACCCATGTGTTCAATGCAGGCTACACTCAGCTAAATATTCAAATTTCACTTCCCACACTGTTGACTATGTATTACTGTAGACAATACAAATGTGCACTCTGCTAACTGTCCACATGTCATTGTCACACACTGTAGACAGCAATCACTGTTGGAAGTTCACACTTTGCACACTGCAGAGTGTCCGTATATTAGTTATCAAGTATTATAGATGTTGCATTCCTGTAGATATTGTATTACTGTAGACAGTACATATGTTGCACACTGTGGACTGTCCGTACATCAGTTATCTCATACTGTAGACGTTGTATTCCACGCCAGCACTGTAGCTGTACTGGCACACCTTTATTAGGCATGTGACAATTTTTAGAGACTGATGTTGTCAGGATGCACAACCTTTGCAGTATACAGTGCGACCAGTCAGGTGATGGCAGCTTAGTGGATCAGGGAGGGTTGAACCTAGACTAAGTGTGGGATATCCAGTGACCAGGACCCAGCCCGTGACATCCCCACATCCACACACAAACCTCTCTCTCTGTCAGACTGACTTGTTAGAACCAGCCGAGATTGCTGCAGATCTGTTCCAGTCCCAGAGTCACAGCTTCTTGATGCTGTTCAGACTGAGCTGGAGGGAAAGGAATTGCTGGACCTTTCCCTACTCCAGCAATTATTTCACACAATTCCCACAGGATCAACGCAAGGTATGAATGAGACTGACATGAACATGAAAAGTCAGCAAGTTTTACTTTTTGATTGAGTTTCTGAGGGTAACCATCAATCCTTTTCACAGACAGCCATCCAGTGATTACACAGATCACTGTTAATTGTACAAATGACCATGAGATTCAGCTCTTCCTTGACAACAAGCTAAGGGACACTGATGTAATGCAAATGGTTCTGCAACATTATACAATATTGGGGTGAAGATATAGCCACAACTACTCCTCTGTTTTCATTGATTTGGTTCCAGTTTCTTCCATCTGTGGGAAAGTTGGCATGGTGGCTCAGTGATTAGCATCACTGGCTGGGGCTCCAAGGTGTACTAGCTAGATGGATGGAGATCTGGCTTGGCAACAGGATGCAGAGAATAGCAATGAAGGGAGTTTCTCAAAATGGAGAACTATGACCAGTGGTGTTCCACAGGGATCCATGTTGAGACCACTATTGTTTGTTATATACATCAATGATCTGGAGTGATGTACAGGTGGTCTGATTTGCAGATGATTGGTGGGTTAGCAGATGATGAAAGGGACTGTCAGAGAATGCAGCAGAATATAAACAGATTGGAGAGTTGGGCAGAGAAATGGCAGATATAGCTCAATCCGGGCAAATGTGAGATGATGCATTTTGAGAGCGAACTACACGATAAATGGAAATGCCCTTGGAAAAATTGATGTACAGAGTGTTCAGGCCCTGAAGGTGGCAATGCAGATCAACCGAGTGATCAAGAAGGCGTACGGCATGCTTTCCTTCATCGGACGATGTTGAAGAAAATCTCAGATGCAGACTTTGGGAATTGACCAAGCTTATTACATCTCATAATATGTCATGGGTAGCAGCCAGTCCATAAAACAAATGGATTGTGACTGCGTCGAAAAGCTCCAGTTCAGTGGGGATTTATAAATGGCCCAACGACAATTTGCTTAACTAGACTCAGTACCACAATTAGCCACTAGATAGCTGATTTACACTTGCATGCAGCAGAGTTGAGACCTTGCCAAGAGTGGGTATTAATGGTGCATTGTTCTCAGGATTTGTGTCAATACCCTGTATTCAAATGCTGATTAGCGACAGTCTCCAGATAAGGCAGTTCATGAGACATGCGAGAAAGCATACTATCTCATAGGTAAGGCAAGTCTATTTCTAGAGCAAATTATACAATGATGGAAGAGAAAGTTAAAAATCAGAGAACACCAGGTTATAGTCGAACAGGTTTATTTGGAAGCACTAGCTTTTGGAGTGCTGCTCCTTCATCTGGTGGTTGTGGAGTATAAGATTATAAGACACAGGTCTTTTTCAATATATCATTTCAGTTACATTGCACTGTAAACTTTTGCTTTAAATTCTGTGTCTTACGATCTTATATTCCATGGTCATCAAAAGCACTGCAAAAGGCTAGTGCTTCTCAATTAACCTGTTGGACTATAACCTGGTGTTGTGTGATTTTTAACTTCAAACCGAATGCAAAATTCTAAGTATGCTTAACCAACATAATATAAAGCTGCAACATGACTTCCTGACTCTTGGACTCAATGTCCTGACCAATACTGGAAGTACGACACACACCTTCTTAACACCCTATCTACATGCGTGGCCTCTTTCAGGGAGCTACAAACTTGAACCCTAATATCCCGCTGTACATCGATATGTTCAGGGCTCTGCCCTTAACTATATACTTTTCCTTAACATTTGATCTCCTAAAGAGTAGCACCTCACACTTAGACAGATTAAACGCCATCTGCCATTTCTACAACTGATCTATATGCCGCTGCATCCTCTCACAATCTTCTACAATATCCACAACTCTACTGATCTTTGCATCATCTACAAACTCACTAACCCACCCATCTACAACTTCATCCAAGTCATTTATATCTGTTACAAAAGCAGAGGTCCCAGTGTGATTCCCTGCGGAACACCAGTAGTCACCATTCTCCAGCCAGAAAAACACCCTTCCACAACTGCTCTCTGCCTTCTATTGGCAAACCAATTCTGAATCCATGTGGCCATGTTACTGTGGATCCCATGCATTATACTCTTCTGGATGAGCCGACCATGAGGGACCTTGTCAAAAACCTTATTAAAATCCATGGAGACAATATCCACCCGCTCTACCCTCATCGATCACCTCCTCAAACAATTCAACCAAGTTAGTACGACACGACCTGCCCTACACAAAGCCATGCTCACTGCCCCTAATTAGGCAGTGCTTTTCCAAATGTGCTTAAATCCGATCCTGGAGAATTCTGTCAATAGCTTCCCAACGACTGATGAAAGACTCACCAGTTTATTACTTCCTGGATTATCCCTAATTGCAGTCTTGAACAGAGGAACAACATTAGGTTCTTGCCAGTCCTCCAGTACCTCTCCAGTGGCTAGTGAAGATACAAATGTCTTGCTCTACTAATTCCCTGCTTGAATTCTTTCTTGCTTTCTTTATATTCTTTACAGTCCTTGTCCAATTTTAGCTTCCTAAACCCTCCATTTGCTTTTTTTCTTTTTGAGTAAATTCACAACCTCCTTCTTTATCCAAAGTTCCCTTACCTTGCTATCCTTATCCTTTCTCCTTACTGGAACATGACGGTCCCAATATTGACCCATTGGGAACTCCACTCCAAATCTTCCTCCAGCCAGAAAAATATCCACTGACCATTGACTCTCTCTTTCCTATCACTCAGTTAATGTTGTATCCATGTTGCCCGTGCCTATTGTACCATGACTTATAATCTTCCGCACAATTTGTTGTATGCTATCTTCTGGAAATCCATGTTAATCACATCAGTAACATTGCCCTCATCGATCCTTTCTGTTAAGTCATCAGAAAACTTCAGCAAGATAGTTTTACACAATTTCCCCTTGACATTTTTTAACCAACTCTCCTTTTTTGATGTGAGAGAAACAGAGCTCACAATAAATTTCAGTCCGAGTCAAATTCTGAAGCAGCGAATTTTATTGAAACATTCTTGCAAGAAGAGGTGACTAGCAGATAGCCACCCCGATCCAGAAATTACTCCACAATTTATACAGTTTAATTCTCAGTAGTTCTCCATTTACCTCATTGGCCTTCAAACCTATCAATATTCCTTACTGTGTTCTGCCCCTGCCCAGCTGCGCTCTGCCCTTGTTTACTTCTCCCCCTACTCCAAGCCGGGCGACCCACCCCCCTATAAGTGACTTGGCTCGCCTCAGTGCTGGCATGAGGGAAATTTGCTGAGCTTAGAATATCTTGATGTTCTTTTTCAACTTATCTACTTGTCTGTAACCTCTTCCAGTGTTTGCATGCATCTTCCATTCTTGTAAGCACATTTTAGCTAACTCAGCTCTTTGCTGAAACCATTATACACTGGTGTAGGTTAGTTCATTCACATTGTATAAGCAATTATGCTTGCAGAAGTAACACTACTTTACCTATATCCCACACATGTGATTATCAGTTTAATCACAATAGTTGCTTCCAGAAGCTCTCCCAACAGCAGTATTAAACTGACAAGGCTGTCAATTCCAGGATTAACTTACAAATCTTCATAGAACAAGGTCATAATGTTGATAACCCTCCAGTCTCCTGACACCTCCTCTCAGTCCAGAGGAGACTGTAATGTTGTGTCCAGTGCCCCTCTCACTTCAATCAGGATCCTTGGATGGATCTCATCCTGATCTGGTGTCCTGTTAACCCCGAGTGCCAACATCATTTGGACAGGGAATTGGATAGAAAAACTTTCCTCATCAGTGTATCCGCACATTAACAGTTTACTGATTAGTATCATAGATGTTTTCTCACCTTCACTGGAAAGACTTAAAAATAAACTCTTATTTCTCTCCAGCGCGAGGCCCCAGTCCGCGAGCTCGCGCAGAGTCGGTTAAACGGCCGCGCCTCGAGACCCCACGTGAGCCCTCAGGGCGGGCCTTTACTCTCATCCAGCTCTGATTGATCAGAACATCTGTCAATCTCGTGCTTATAGCCAATAGAAGTGCGGTCCAGCGTTGGGAATGTCATCTGGAAGTGAATGTGGATGAAAAGAGAAATCGCTGGAGAAACTCGGCAGGTTTGGCAGCTTCTGTGGAGTTAAAACAAAGGTAACGTTTCAGATTCAGTGACACTTCATCAGTACTGAAAGTAGCTCGGAAAAAAGTGCAGTTAGTGGCTCTCACTCCTGTAATAGGTGGAGATGGAGCCCAGAAAGAGAGAGAAGAGACGCAGATAAAGGGGGTGGATAATTGTGAGACAGGGAGAAATAAAAGCTGATACTGGGGAAAATGTAGGAGCAGATTACTGCAGATACTGGAATCTATTGAAAACAAGTCACATTCCTGATGAAGGGCTTATTTCCGAAATGTGGACGGCACAGCATTTCTGCGTTTTTGGGGTTTCGCTTGAGGGAAGGATAGGATTGATAAATCAGTGGCTGAAAAGGTGGTGCAATGTGCAGGGATTCAGTTTCTTGGATCATTGGGATCTCTTCTGGGACATAAAAGATCTGTTCAAAAAGGATGGGTTTCACCTGAACTGGAAAGGGACCAATATCCGACTGGGGAGATTTGCTAGTTCTAGTTTCGGATCCTGTCAACATTTTTAGAGTGGTGAGTTGGGAGCTTCTAAGTAACAGTGCATAGACAGAAATATGAGGATGGTTCTGAATCAGAAAAGAGCAAGTTAATTCGAAAAGACAGACATGAGCGGTCAGAGAATGATTAAACTCTCAGGTAAGGCTGATGAGCTCAGCGCATGTATGGGAATGTGGGTTTGGGATGTCAAAGCTACAACAGGAGCTTGGCTGAGGAATTGACACGAGAGGCAGCTCAACATTTCAGGCTTGAGGTGTTATAGGAGGGATAGTAAGAGAGGAGAGGAAATGGCATATTTAATTAAGGAATACATTACTACTGCAATTAGAATAGATATTTCTGAGGGACTGTCGTAGTGTTAAAGTTTTGTTTGGTGAAGAATTTGTTAAATGTGTTCAAGAAAATTTTCTTTATCAATATATAAATGTTCCTGAAGAGAACGAGCAAAACTTGAATATTTTTGGCAAAATAAGGCAGAGCAAATGACTGGAACTAGTGATTGTAATGCTGTTAGTTTTAAAATAGCTATGGAAAAGGATAAATCTTCCAAAAAAGTTAAAGCTCTTAATTGGAATAAGGCAAAATTTAAGGGAATGATGCAATAACTTTCAAAAGTTGATTAGAGCAGACCGTTTACAGGTAAAAGTATGACTGACAAGTGGGAGTCTTTAAAAGTGTGATAATGAGAGTTCAGAAGCATATGGTCCTGTTGGTTGAAGGGTATAAAGAGGGTATGAACATGCTTAAAAAGGAAATCAGAAAGGCAAAAATGGAAAATTATATAGCCTGGCAAGTAAGATTTAAGATAACCCAAAAAAGATTCTATAAACACTTCAAGAGCAGGAGAGCAATGGGAGACAGAGAGAGAGAGAGAGTAGGACCCTTTAAAGATCAACAATGTTGTCTTTGTGTTGAACCTCAGGAGGTGGGAGAGATGATAACTGAATATTTCACATCAATTTTTACTGTTGAAAAAGAAATGGGGGCTCGATAACTCCGGGAAATAAATATTGATTTTTTTAAAAACAGTTTATGAGGAAGAACTGGAGGTCTTAGAAAATGTAAAGATAAGTAACCCTCCAGTGCCTGATTATATGTGTCCCAGGATGTTGTGGGAAGTTGGGTAGGAAATTGCGGGGCACCTCGTAGAAATATTTGTATATCTATGAACATGGGTGAAGAACGAAAGGACTGGAGTTTGGCTAATGTTGTGCTATTGTTTAAGAAAGGATGTGAGGAGAAGCTTGGGAACTATAGACCTGTGGGTCTAACTTTAGTGGTGGGTAAGTTGTTGGCGATGATTCTGAAAGATAGGCTTTATATGCTTTTAGAGAGGCAAGGATTGAGTAGAGATAGCATGGATTTTTTGCAAGAAAAATCGAACCTCACAAACTTGCTTGAGTTTTTTGCGGAAGTAATCAATAAGATTGAGGGCAGAGCAGAAGTTGTTGACTTGGATTTTAGTGCAGCCTTTAACAAGGTTCTGCATGGTTGACTGGTTAGTAAAGTTAGATCACACGGGATTCAGGGTGGGTTTGCCAATTCGTTACAAAATTGGCTTTGGAATAGGAGACAGAGGATGGTGGTGGAGGGTTGTTTATCAGACTGGAGGCCTCTGACCAGCGGTGCTCCATAGAATTTGGTGCTAGGTCCACTACTTTTTATCATTTTACATAAATGATTTGGATGTAAATATAGGAGGTATGGTTAGTAAGATTGCAACAAGTTTGTTTCGTCCTAAGATGACAGCACCATGTGGCAGAACAGCTCTTGTGCCAGAACTCATTTGCTCCGACCGCTTTTCTCTTTCTTTCTTTTGCTTCTCTGTTTTATATTTCTCTTCTTGACCTTGTCCTGAGCTTGGACAGTATCATGGCAGCAAGCGCCCAACACAGGGAAGAGTGGGCCCAGGACACACCTCAAGTGAGCAGCTACTTACTTTTCCAGAGCATGCACAGGACCTAAAATCAGTGTCTGTCATATCGGAGATGACATCAGTGAGATCAACCCAGAGGCAAAAGATCGTGCCTGAGGTTTGGCGACTTTATTGTAGGTTGGGTCCAGCACTAGCACCAGTGCAGTGGTGGAAAGGCACGATGGCAACATCGACGAGGTGGGTCTACCGGTGAGTTATACAGCTCTGACGTTGGTAGGTTTGGCGCAGCCATTGGTTTGGAATGGTCGAGCAGTACATGTCTAAGGATCAGCAACTTCAATGTTGGTTGGGTCCACTGCAGATGATGGTGAAGTGGTGGTGGAAAAAGGATGATGGCGAAGGCATTGATTACCGTGTTTAGCTGGCTCATCTTCAGCCATGTCTTTCCATTTTTTCTTATTCTTAAATTATTCAAAATAGTGCTGTGTCATGGTGACAAATGAAATGTTTTCACTGTATTTTATTGTATTTTTAATGTAAAATGCACATGACAATAAAATAATAATCAAAATCAAATCACACCAAAATTAGTGGTGTAGTGGACAGTACAGATGGTTATGTCAGAGTACAATGGAATCGTCATCATATAGGCCAATGTGCCAAGGAGTGGCAGATAGAGTTTAATTCAGATAAGTGTGTGGTGTTGCATTTTGGTATGGCAAATCAGGAAAGGACCAATATACTTAATGGGAAGTGTTGTCAAATACAGAGACGTTGGGGTGCAGGTTCATTGTTTCTTGAAAGTGAAGTCGCAGGTAGACAGGGTAGTGAAGTAGGCTTTTGGTGTGCTTGCCTTTATTGTTCAGCGTGTTGAGTATGAGAGTTAGAAAATCATGTTGCGGCTATACAGGACATTGGTTAGACCTTTTGGAATGCTGTGCGCAATTCTGGTCTCCCTGTTGTAGGAAAGATGTTGTTAAACTTGAAAAGTTTCAGGAAAGATTTACGAGAATGTTGCCAGGGTTGGAAGGCGTGAGCTGTAGGGGGATGTTGAATAGGATGAGGCTATTTTTCCTGGAGTATTGGAGGCTGAGGGGTGACCTTATAGAGGTTAATAAAATCATGAGGGGCATGGATTGGGTGAATCACCAAGGTCTTTTTCCCAGGGGAGAGGAGTGCAAACCTAGAGGGTATAGGTTTAGGAGACGGAGTTGGATAATCAGAAGGACTTAGAGAGGAATCGAGAAGTTTGGGCAGCTCAGTGACCCAGGATTGTTCCCAATTGTCAAACTTACTGTTGTTTCTGGCATTCTTACCTGCATTTCATTTCACTTAATTCTATGAAATCGGTCATTTCTTTCACAATCATACCAGCTGGTAACATTTACATCACAACAGAACAGCTAACACTTTCATAGAGATTTTACAAAACGTGATGCACACTTGTCCAAGAAAGCAAATAAATTAATGATGAACTTGGAAGATTTTGAATACAGGTAAACAGGTGAGAATTGGGTGGCACGGTGGCACGGTGGTTAGCACTGCTGCCTCACAGCGCCGGAGACCCGGGTTCAGTTCCCGCCTCAGGCGACTGACTGTGTGGAGTTTGCACGTTCTCCCTGTGTCTGCGTGGGTTTCCTCCCACAGTCCAAAGATGTGCAAGTCAGGTGAATTGGCCATGCTAAATTGCCTGTAGTGTTAGGTTAGGGGTATGGGTGGGTTGCGCTTCGGTGGGCCAGTGTGGACTTGTTGGGCCGAAGGGCCTGTTTCCACACTAATGTAATCTGACTTTGAGAATTTAGAGGACAACATGCTCCATTATAAAGATTAAATCACATACTTTTTAAAAATCTGTGTCTTTTGATTGCAAATGTATTTTCAGCAATACTTTACTTGGTCTGTTTCCATTCAGTTCATCCTGGCCTGATGCCGATGTCACCCACTTTTATCATGACAAATTAAATGAAGTTAATTTTGACCCATCAAGCATGCAGGTACAGCAGGCAGTGAAGGAAGCTCATAGCTTGCTGGTCTTCATAACAAGAGGAATTGAGTATAGAAGCAAAGAGGTTCTTCTGCAGCTGTACAGGGCCCTGGTGAGACCGCAAATGGAATATTGTGTGCAGTTTTGGTCTCCAAATTTGAGGAAGGACATTCTGGCTATTGAGGGGGTGCAGCTTGGATTCACGAGGTCAATTCCCGGAATGGCGGGACTATCTTACTTGAAAGATTGGAGCGACTGGGCTTGTGTACCCTTGAGTTTAGAAGGCTGAGAGGGGATCTGATTGAGCCGCATAAGATGATTAAAGGATTGGACACTCTGGAGGCAGGAAGCATGTTTCCACTGATGGATGAGTCCCAAACCAGAGGACACAGTTTAAAAATAAGGGGTAGGACATTTAGAAAAGAGTTGAGGAGAAACGTCTTCACCCAGAGAGTGGTGGGTGTGTGGAATGCTGTGCCCCAGAAGGCTGTGGAGGCTAACTCTCTGGATACTTTCAAGAAAGAGTTGGATAGAGCTCTTAAGGATAGTGGAATCAAGGGTTTTGGGGATAAGGCAGGAACAGGATACTGATTGAGGATAATCAGCCATGATCATAATGAATGGTGGCGCTGGCTCGAAGGACAGAATGGCGTACTCCTGCACCTATTGTCTATATTATGTAAGATGACAATAACTCATTCAAGGACATGAATTTTAAGGGGTATCTTAAACAGGGGAAGGACCTGTTCACTCGGAATTATGAGACTGGCCGAAGGAAAGTGCAGCCTCTCAACCTGCACCAGCCATTACCTCATGGCTGTGGTGACAGCAGATCTATTTATTATAATCACAGAGGTTATTCTGTGGCAGATTAAATGTATTAATTTCCCCTGTCTTTCCTGGATCTCACCACTGTGTAGTGTTCACAATGTTCTGATTCATTCAGCCAAAAATTGTTCTGTCTGGTTGACAGTTACCTCCTCCTCTGATCGATTTAATTGTCATCTGTTTTCAGAATGTGGATACACAGTAATGCACCAAGAAAAATGCAGCTGTCGTCCTCTGAATAACATGCATTCTGGTCTATTTTTAAAAACATCCCCTTCTACTATAGATATGAACTGACAGAGGTAATTGCCAATTGTTTCTGTTATCCAAAGCAGAATTATTTTTCTGTGCTGGTTGGTGGGATTTGACAGTTTTGATTGTGTTTCAATACCCTTGGTTCCATACATTTTAATTCTGTCGCTCAGTACTGACAGTGAGACATATTTCTGTGACAAGTCGGGCCCATCAGAGACTGAAGGGCCAGAGCAAAGGAGAGAATCCCAGTGACCCAGAGATGGAAAGCAGAAGAAAGTCTGTGATTTTACTTTTGTCGTTATCCGACATTTTCATCATTCTGTGGTCGGTGCAAGAATTATAGAATTCTTTTATTATAACATTCAGGGAACATACCTGAGATATTACAACATTTCAGAATTTATATTTGCAATGGTTGGCGTTTCACTGGTGAATTTAAATTGCTGCATAAAAACTCAGTTCAAGTTCAGGCTGCAAGTCAAAGAAATGATGAAGTATCCTGTCATATTAATTATCCAATTAATAAATAAACAACATATCTGAGAGTAGTCTAGAGAACCCAGTATATACATCGCATGAATGAAAAAAAAACTCACGAAGGCTATTGCGAATAACCGGAACCCAAGCATTGATCTTTATCCTACCCAGTGTCATTACCTTCCACTCCAAACAATACAGGTTCTGTTTGCTATGAATTCTCAATTCAAGTCAGTATATTATCCTGATGCCATTTGCTTTGATGTTGCAAACTAACTTTTTATGTGGGACTTTGTCAAAAGATTTCTGAAAATCCAAATACCCACGTCCACTAGATCTCCCTTATCTGTTCTCTGAGATAATACCAACTTAATAGAATTATTTGAGGAAGTGACAAAGTTGATTGATGAGACAAAGGCTGTAGATGTCATTTACGTGGACTTCAATAAGGCGTTTGATAAGGTTCCCCAAGGCAGGCTGATGGAGAAAGTGAAGTTGCATGGGATCCAGGCTGGACGAGCTAGATGACTAGAGAATTGGCTGGACAACAGGAGACTGTGAGTAATAGTGGAACGGAGTTTCTCAAAATGAAGAACTGTGACCAGTGGTGGAGTAGCAGTTAGTGAAGGGGACTGTCCGAGAATGCAGCAGAGTATGGATAGATTGGAGAGTTGGGCAGAGAAATGGCAGATGGAGTTCAGTCTAGGCAAATACGAGGTGATGCATTTTGGAAGACCCAGTTCTCAAGCAAACTATACAGTAAATTAGAATCCCAACAGTGTAGAAACAGGCCATTTGGCCCAACAAGTCCACACCAACCCAGTCCCCTACATCAATTAGTCCAGACTTCCCCTATCTAATGCACCTTGCTTACATATCCCCGAACACGATGAATAATCTAGCAAGGTAAATTCACCCAATCTGTACATCTTTGGACTTAAGCCCTGGGGAAATTGACATATGGAGAGATCTGCGTGTTCAGGCTCATATTTCCCTGAAGGTGGCAATGCAGGTCAATAGAGTGGTCAAGAAGGCATATAACATGCTTTCTTACGTCGGACGGGGTATCAAGTACAAGATTTGTCAGGTCATGTTACAGTTGTATAGGACTTTGGTTTGGCCACATTTGGAATACAGCAGACAGTTTTGGTTGCTACATTACCAGAAGGATGTGGATGCTTTGGAGAGGGTGCAGAGGAGATTCACCAGGATGTTGCCTGGTATGGAGGGTGCTAGCTATTAAGAGAGGTTGAGTAGAATAAGATTATTTTCATTAAAAAGATGGAGTTTGAGGGGGGGATCCTGACTGAGGTCAACAAAACCATGAGAGGTATAGACAGGGTGGATAGCAACAAGCTTTTTTTTACCAGGGTGGGGGACTTAATTACTAGGCGTCACAAGTTCAAGGTGAGATAGGAAAGGGTTAAGTGAAATATGCGTGGAAAGATCTTTACGCAGGGAGGAGGTAGAGATGGATATGATAGCGTTGCATAAGATGTATCTAGACAGCTACATGAATGGCCAGGGGACAGAGGGATACAGATCATTGGAAAATAGGCGACAGATTTTAATTGAGGATCCGGATCAGCAGAGGCATGGAGGGCTGAAAGGCCTGTTCCTGTGCTGTAATTTTCTTTGTTCTTTTTTGTTAGCGTGGTTTTGTCAGAGGGACAAAATGCATCACAAGTGTGGTGAAATTTTTCGAGGAAGTGACCAGGTCTTTGAATGAGAGTAGGGCAATTGTTGTAGTTTATATGGATTTTAGCAAAGCCTTTGACAAGATTATATTCAATTCCCTACAGTATAGAAACAGGCCATGCAGGCCAACAAGTCCACACTCACCCTCCAAAGGTTAATCCATCCGAACCCATTCCCCTACCTTTACCCCTGCCTAATGCACCTATCTCTATTGGCAATTTCGCATGGCCAATTCACCTAACCTGCACACCTTCGGACTGTGGGAGTAAAACAAGCACCCAGAGGAAACCCGAACAGACACAGGGAGAATGTGTAAACTCCACACAGACAGTCACCCAAGTCTGGAATCGAACCCAGGGCCCTGGTGCTGTGAGGCAGCAGTACTAAGCATTGTGTCACTGAACTGTCCCAAAGCCACACATAGGAGATTGACAACTAATGTAAAAACATATGGAATTCAGAATAAATTAGCAAATTGACTCAGTCAGAGGAAGCAGAGGCAAAGCTGAAAGAAGACTGTTAGTGTAATTGGAGACTGGTATCCAGTGGGATCAATTTTGGATCTTTTATTGTTTGTGATATTCGTAAATGATAATAAAGAGTGTGTGTGTGTGTGTGTGGTGTATGTGAGTGAGTGTGTATATGTCTGCATGTGTGTGTTCATGTATGTGGGTGAATGTGTATGTCGTTGGGGGGTGGGAGTGGGGGTGGTTGGGGATACTAAGTAAGTTTGTGATGACACAAATATTGACTGGGTGGTTGGCAGTGAGGAAAATATTCTTAGGCTACAAACAAAAATAGGTAGATTGGTTAAATAGGCAGATCAACGACAGATAAAATTTAATCCTGATAAACCCTGACGTGATACATTTTGCCAGAAGTTGCAAAGCCAGGCAGTACTCAGTGAATGGGAGGACACCCAGGCTGCATAAAGCAACCAAAAGATCTGAAGGTGCTTGTTAGCACATCTCTGAAGGTGGCAGGACTGACTAATAGGGTAGTTAAGAAGGTGTACAGGATATGTGCCTTTACTCGTCAAGACATAGGTTATAAGAGCAGGGAAGTGCTGTTGGACTTTGTTTAAGCCATAGTTGGATCATTGTGTGTAGTTCTACTCACCGCAGCATGGGAAGGATGTGTTTGCATTGGAGGGAGTGCAAAGGAGGTTCAGCAGAATGTTGCTTAGGCTGTAGCAATTTAGCTGTGAAGAGGGAGGCTGGATAAGCTCGGGTTGCTTCACTAACAGAGATCGGAGTATCTATGAAGACCATAGAGAGGGTGAATAGAAAGCAGTTGTTCCCCTTGGTCCAAGGGCCTATAACAGGGTGGTGTAATTTTAAGCTGAAAGGCAGGAGGTTTAAAGGGCACATGAGCAAAATTCTTCCCCCCTAGAGGTTGGTGAGGGACCTGAAATTGAAATCGGAAACCTCAGAAAAGTACTTGGAAGAGCACTTGAAATGTCATAACATTCAAGGCTATGGGCCAAGTACTGGAAAGTGGGACTGTTGTAGATTTAGTGTCATTTTGGTGGGATAAACATGATGGTCCAAAGAGCCTCTTCTGTTCGATGTGATTCTGTCATTTGAGAATTCTGAGGATAAGGATCTGAATTTGTTCCTGTTTTTCTTTGTATGTGTTTTAAGAAAGTATTACCTAATGTGAGTTCGAGCAGTTGTTGTGGTCCGCATCAGCTTTTGGTTCTAAACCAGAGTGCTCATTCACAGATAGAATTTCCTAAATGGGTTGCAAAACTGAATTTAAAAATGTGTTGCTGGAAAAGCGCAGCAGGTCAGGCAGCATCAAAGGAGAAGAAGATTTGACGTTTTGGGCATAAGCCCTTCTTCAGGAATGAGGCGAGTGTGCCAAGCGGGCTGAGATAAAAGGTGGGGGGGGAATTTGGTGGAAGGGTGCTGGGAATACGATAGGTGGAAGGAGGTGAGGGTGAGGGTGATAGGCCGGAGAGGGGGTGGGTGCGGAGAGGTCGGGAAGAAGATTGCAGGTCAAGAGGGCGGTGCTGAATCCGGGGGTTGGGACTGAGATAAGGTGCGGGGAGGGAAATGAGGAAGCTGGAGAAATCTACATTCATCCCATGTGGTTGGAGGATTCCTAGGCGGAAGATGAGGCGCTCTTCCTCCCAGGCGTCGTGTGGCCAAGGTCTGGTGATGGAGGAGGCCAAGGACCTGCATGTCCTTCGCGGAGTGGGAGGGGGATTTAAAGTGTTCAGTCACGGGGTGGTTGGGTTGGTTGGTCCGGGTGTCCCAGAGGTGTTCTCTGCAACGTTCCGCAAGTAGGCGGCCTATCTCCCCAATGTTGAGGAGACCACATCGGGTGCAGCGGATACAGTAAATGATGTGTGTGGAGGTGCAGGTGAATTTGCAATGGATATGGAAGGATCCATTGAGGTCTTGGAGGGAAGTGAGGGGGCAGATATGGGCGCAAGTTTTGCACTTCTTGCAGTTGCAGGGGAAGGTGCCGGGAGTGGAGGTTGGGTTGGTGGGGGGTGTGGACCTGACGAGGGAGTTGTGGAGGGAGTGATCTCTCCAGAACGCTGATAGAGGTGGGAGGGAAATATATCCCTGGTGGTGGGGTCTGTTTGGAGGTGGCGGAAATGACGATGTATCCGGAGGTTGGTGGGGTGGAAGGTGAGGACCAGTGGGGTTCTGTCTTGGTGGCGATTGGAGGGACAGGGTTCAAGGGTGGAGGTGCGGGAAGTGGAGGAGATGCGGTGTAGAGCATCGTCGACCACATCGGAGGGGAAATTGCGGTCTTTGAAGAAGGAGGCCATTTGGGCTGTTCGGTAGTGGAACTGGTCCTCCTGGGAGCAGATGAGGCGGAGGCGAAGGAATTGGTATTCTTTATACAATCCACCCCGAGACCCTCAATTAAATGTGGACATCATTGCAGTGTTCTGATTTCTGTTCATTAAACAGCCATAATCATTCTCACTCAGTCCCATTTAGTTCCCATTTCTACAAGTAGATTCTATCTCATTTGTTTTCTTTTTGACTGTTTTCCTTTTTTATCTGCATCCAAATGATATCCAGTGTCACTATTTCCAGTGTTAGTGTCTATAGTTAAAACATCTGACATCGCAATGTCCAGCATTACACTGTCCAATGTCACAGTCTGATCTCACAGTATCTAGTGATAGTGTCCAGAGTGACAGTGTTGTAACCAGAGTGATAGTGTCCAGAGTTATTGTGCCTGGAGGTACGGTGTCTGGAGTGATACAGAAAAATGAAGCTGAACCAAAACCAACCTCCCGATCACTGGATTTGCAACACAGTGACATTCAACCATTCAATGACCTACAAAATCGTTCAATTGTTCCTTACCAGAATTTACAAATAACAGATCTTGGATGTCAAGTTTATAACTTAATAGATTGTTAATTTCTGTTTATGTCACTATGCAGAACACAGATGATCATAAACCCATGCACCCCCCTCCCCTCCCCCCCCCCCCCCCCCCCCAATTCGCACACCAGCAGACAATTAAGAGATAAAATTGTTTAAAATTTTAAATTGCCAGTTGATAACAGTTTCAATGATAAATAATAGGCCATCATGAAATCCTTTATGCTGGGTTGTATTACAGGCACAAGAACTGTACACCATGTTTGAATTTAAAGTCACCAATCAATGCGAACAAATTCTGCAGAACTGTGGAGACTAATACTCATTCCCGACGACTCACATTCTCATCTCAGATCTTTTAACAAGTTAACAACTGGGGAAATAACTAGACAAAGTCAAACCAAAAAGAAGATCAGACCAGTCCAGCAACTTCCAAAGAAGCACTTCCTCCAAGCCCAAAATCCAGTCAGAGCGAGGTCACTCATGGTTTTTGCTTTCTTTCTCACCATTCTCTGTGATTACCTGCCTGGCAGCATTCCTCTTACTGATTGACCCATTCAATATCCATCCAGCTGTCAGTCCCTGAGCAGAACTACATCTCGGTGCTGAAGCGTCTGCTGTGTTCAGAGAGCAGTAATTCACCTGCATTATCTTTCCTGGCCAGATCCTAACAGCAAACATCAGTCTTTTGTCTGTCCAGTTTTTTTTTAAAGAAGAACTAGCCACTGTTCAAAGTTCAATTCTCAATTTGGACTCAGTTCCAAACCAAAATGAGAAAAATAAAAAAATAGTGATGGTCACAACACTGGTCTTGCAGTGTCCAGCTGTGCATGCCCACTCGTGCAGTGTTCCAGTAATGCAGTGTCCACTCGTGCAGTGTTCCAGTAATACAGTGTTTCAGTAATGCAGTGCCCACTTGTGCAGTGCTCCAGTAATGCAATACCCACTCGTGCAGTGTTCCAGTAATGCAGTGTCCACACGTGCAGTGTTGAGATTATTGGTGGATGTGTCCCTGTGAGACTGGGCACAAGTAACCCCATCGACCTGTGGCCAACCACTTCAACTCCCCCTCCCACTCCACAATGACACTTCCTGCACCAACAAATCTAAGTTATCTGACGACTGGAGGAAGAACACCTCATCTTCTGCCTTGGGACCCTCAACCACATGGCATCAACATTGACATCACTAGTTTCCAAATCTCTCCTCTCCCCCCACCTCATCCCAGATCCAACCCTCCAAGTCGGCTCTCCCCTCTTGACCTGTCCATCTTCCTTCCTAACTATATGTTCGACCTTCCCCACCGACCAATCACAATTACCCCCCCAGCTAGATTTACTGAGCACCTTCTCAGCTACCTTCCCCAAAAGCCCCACCCTCACTCTATTTATCTCTCAACCCCCTTACTCCTCCACATTTGTGATGAAGGGCTTATACCTGAAATATCGGTTCTCCTGCTCCTCGGATGCTGCCTAACCTGCCGTGCTTTTCCAGCACCACACATTTTGACTCTTACAGTGACTAATGTTACAGTGCTAAGTTTCACAGTGCCCAGTGTTACAGTGGATAGTATTAAGGTATCCAATCTCCACAGTGCCCAACACTATAGTGCCCAGCCTCACACTGTCTCGTGTTACAGTGGCCATGTTACAGTATGCAGTCTCACTGTGCCTGGCCTCCACAGCAGCCAGTGTTATAGTATACAGTCTCACAGTGCCCAGTTTCACAGTGCCCAGTCTCTCAGTGTTTCCGATGTCTCACCCACCACCCCTACCACCATCACCGAGGTTTACTCTGTCCCAACCTCTAACCCAGCCCCAGTTTTACCAAGTGTCCTGTTTCGGAGATATTCCTCCATGCACTGTACTGCCGTGTTGTCCATGTTGAGGTCAAACCTATTTGCAAAGAAACATCTCTGACGGACCACCCAATGTAGATCTCCTACCCCATATACACAAACCAAGTGGCGATACCTTCCCGTGCAGGGAGGGTATAGGGCACCCCTCGCAATGTCACCAGCCTCAAAGGACCACTTTACTGCCCGGCCAAGTGTCCTGGTGGCTGCTTGGGTGGAGGGGATGGAGCCTGGTACATTGGGCATTCTGTGCAGGGTAGCCCACACATGCTCGTCTGGGCTGTAGGTGTCCTCCGACCACTTGAGGAAGGCCTGGATCTCGGCACTGTCAAACACATGGCTAACAAACTCTCCGGAGGCCATGAAGTAGGCGCTGCCCACGAAGATGGAGGGGCTGATGTTCGGCTGGTCTTTGAGTTGCGCCGTCAAGACGACTTGGTCGAGGGTATCGTGGTGGTATTGCCAACGTTTCTAAAAGGCAAGCGCAAGAGGGAGTGAGAGAGATGAGAAAGCAGAAATGATAGCTTTTCAACTTCACCTATGGCTTTTTCCCTCCCCAACTCCTCTGCACTCTCCTCGCCCCCAGCTCCAGCAAGATCCATGCACACTCCTTCTCTCAGTTACTCACCTTACAGTGGAGAACAAGGCCATTCAGCCCCTCAGGCCTTTCTCACTCCTATTGCCTAGTGCCAGTCACCTGCCAATTACCCCATATCCCTGCCTCCCAAACCATCTCCCAATGCTCATTCGCTGAGCAAACATAAAACTCATCCTCAAACTCTCCCAGTGGATCTGGCTCCAAAAATACACTTCAAACTGTGCCCTCTGGTCATAAAGATTGAGAGCACCCGAAAAATAGATCCTTCAGCCCATCGTGTCTGCGCTGGCAAAACAGGCTCCTTGCTACTCCAGTCTCATTTTCCAGCACTGGGAACATTGCCTTTCATGCCTCACCAGTGCAATGGAGACACTTTCCTGTGGTCATCAACTCCTGGAGTGGGACTTGAACACAGAGCTTTTGCCTTAGAGAGAAGGACATGGTGTGCAGGGATATAGATCTTTGAAAGTTGCATTGCAGATAGACAGGGTGGTGAAGTAGGTGTTTGATACCTTTACCTTCATTGGTCAGGGCATTGAGTATAGGAGTTGGGATGTAATGTTGCAGCTGTAACAGAGATGGATAGAGCTCTGAAAGATAGTGGAATCAAGGGTTATGGGGATAAGGCAGGAACAGGATACTGATTGTGGATGATGAGCCATGATCATAATGAATGGTGATACTGGCTCGATGGGCTGAATGGCCTACTCCTGCACCTATTGTCCATAAGTAGGAATATCTTTGACTATCTCTGATATGCCTTTGCCATTACCAAGTGTGATCTATTGTCTGTCGAGGACATTGGTGAGGCCACTTTTAAAATACTGCATACAATTCTGGTCGCCCTTCGAAAGAAAGGATGTTGTTAAACTTGAGAGGGTGCAGAAAAGATTTACCAGGATGTTGCCAAGATTGGAGTGTTTGAGCTACAGTAAGAGGTTGAATAGGCTGGGGCTATTTTCCCTGGAGGGTCAGACGCTGAGGGGTATCCTTACAGATGTTCATAAAATCAGGAGGAGCATGGATAGATGTTGAAATAATCAGCCGGATGATAGTACACTTCACACAGCTTCCTTTATCACATACATGCAAGAAGACTCAACCGGCCGGGTCAAAGCCCACCCTTGTCTGGAGAGTCTGAAACAGGAAGCTGCAAACACACTTTTACAGACAAATCAGCATTCCCTTTTCACGAATTACATTTTGATTCCAAGCCTTAGCAACACAACTGATCAATCAGATCCTGATCTAGGTACGTGATGTTTAGCATTAGATCATTGACCTTAAACTTCTACAACACCTGTTGAGTGTTGTTTCGGTCTTCCTGCCTTCTCACTTAACGGGAGCCAGTTTCAGTAAGCTAGCTCGCTTACATACGTGCTTGGCTGCACTTTTCTGTTGCTGATCAGAATTGTTTAGCTGACCTCCTTTTCTGTTCTTGCCCCATTTTGATTCCTTCCAGGTCGGCTGTATAGCCAAAGGTCTTTTCCCAAGGGTGGGGGAGTCCAAAACTAGAAGCATAGGTTTAAGTTGAGAGGGGAAAGACCTGAGGGGTTACTTTTTCATGCAGTGGGTGATGTGTACTTGGAATGAGCTACCAAGAGGTGGTGGATGCGGCTGGTACAATGACAATATTTAAAAGGCATCTAGATGTGGACATGAATAGGAATAGGTTAGAGAGATATGTGCCAAAGGCTGGCAAATAGGACTAGGTCAGATTGGGATGACTGGTCAGCGCAGACAGGTTGAACTGAAGGGTCTGTTCCATACTGTATGATGCTGTAACTCCATACTCTCTGGTTATTGAGGTTTAGAGCATCAAAATAATAAGTTGCCCTTCAGCCCATCGTGTCTGCACTGGTCAAAAAGACCAGCTTCGAACTATTCTCATCCCATTTTGCAGCACTTGGCCCATACACTTGAGTGTCTCACAAAAGCAATGAAGACACCTTCCTATGGCCATCAGCTCCTGGAGTAGGACTTGAATCCAAAGCTCCTCCCTCAGAGTGAAGGACACCACACATTAGATTCTCTACAGTATTGAAACAGGCCATTTGGCCCAACAAGTCCACACCAATCCTCTGAAGAGCAACCCATCCACACCCATTATCCTACCCAATATTTACCCTTGACTAATGTACCCGAACACTACGGGCAATTTAGCACGACAAATCTACCTGGCCTGCACATCTTTGTGGATTGTGGCAGGAAACCAGAGCACCCGGAGGAAACCCACGCAGACATGGGGAGAATGTGCAAACTCCACACAGACAGTCGCCCAAGGCTGGAATCGAACCCAGGTCTTTGGCGCTGTGAGGCAACAGTGCTAACCACTGAGCCACCGTGCCACCCCTTTCGCAAGACACAAGACACTTTATTTACATTGTGTCAAAAGATATCTTTTATCCTCGGTCCTTGTGGCATCATGCATGGGAGATATGGATCCTTGGTTACCAAGGGGAGGATAGATGGTATGCAGGAATGTGGATGGTGGAACAGGATCAAAAGGGCCAATGGCCTACTCTTGTTCCTTGTATGTATGGGAGCAGATTTTTTTTTCCAACTTACATCGGAACTTGCCATCATCTCATACAAATGTAGTTTAGGCTTCATTTACGTTTCAATTCCTCAGATCTCCCCACCATGCCTCTAACCCAAAATCTTACATCTGAATTCCATTGCACTTGGACAATCGGTGAACAGTGAAGTATATTTCCTTGTCTTCATTACCGAGTGCTCATCCTGTACCCATTGAATAAACCTCACCCCAATCTCCTTTGTTCCAATGGGAGCATCGTTGACCTTTCCAACTATGCCATCCAACTTAAACCCTGGCACCATTCTGCGAAATCTCCTCCCTGTCCTGAGGGCCCTCACATCGTTTTATAGTCACCGGAAATGACCACAACAATCCAACTGGGGCTAAACCAATTCGATATGCAGCATAACTCAACCATTTATTGGCATCAATGCCTCTATTTATGAAGCCTTCTGCTTTTCTACCCTCTTATGGCCTCCCCCATCTTCTAATGTTGATGAATGTTTATCGCCAGATCCCTTTAATCCTGCGCACTCTTTACGATTGTGCCATTACATTTCTATTACCTCTCCACATCCTTCTCCCAAAACATAGCACCTTACACTCTTCTGTATTCACCACTGACTGGATGCTGTCTGTTCATTGTGGTGACTCTGGACAATTCACATCATCCTCACCATTTGCCAATCCTCCAGGTTTATCATTGCCCCGAATATGGGCATTCTGCCACATACTCCAAGATTGATATCACTGACATATTGAATAAAAGCAGTCGTCTATTTAAGGCTGAGATACGGAAACATTTAACTTACAGGATAGTGAAGTTATGGAATTCTGTACCACAGAAAGCTGTGGAGTTTGAGTCATTGAATATATCCAAGAATGCGATTAACAAATATTTAGTTTTCAAAAGCATCAAAGGCATGGGGAGAAAGCGGTAGTATGGCATTGAGATAGAGAATTAGCCATGATCATATAGTATGGTGGGCCTCATTGAGGGCCAAATCATCTTCTCCTGCTCCGGGTCTTGATGTTTATATGTCCCAGCTGTGTGGATCATTCCCACCTACCAACCTACCAACCTCTCGTCCAAAACAAGATCCATGAATCAGGGCTTGTGTTGTCAATTTTGTTGTCCAGCCATTTTTATCTAGTGCCGAGTGAAACACTTCATTGAATCCAGTTCAGACAATATTCTCTGCATTCAAATTCTCAGCTACTTCATCAATGCATGATGCGAGGTTGGAGACTTACCTTTTGAAAACCTGCACTGACTTCGCTTCATTAATTTGATCTAAGGCAGGTTGGTGCGAATTGCAGCCATAACTACCAGCATGAATGTCAAATGCATGATACAAAGTAAACTAGGATCCATGCAGTGTGAGCCTCGGAGACCCAGGTTCAAGTCGCTTCTGCTCCAGAGTTGTGCGATAACATCTTTGAACAGTTTCATCAGTAAATGTAAGACCATTAACAAGGCAGGATAGGAGTCGGCCATTTGGTCCCTCAAGTCAGCTTCACTAGGATCATGGCTGATTCAACATTCCTCAAGTCCATGTTCTTGCCGTATCCCAGTAACGCTTAATTCCCCAACTGAGCAAGAATCTGAGCCTTAAATATATACAAGGACAGCTCTCTGTGGCTAGGAATTCCAAAGATTCACAACCTTCTCAGAGAGGAAATTCCACCTCATCTCAATCTTAAACTGGTGCCCCTTTATTCTGAGACAATAACCCCCCCCCCCCCCCCCCCCCCGGACCTGGACTCTCCCATGAGGAGAACCATCCTTTCAACATTTACCCAGTCAAGCCCCTTAATCCTGTCCATTTCAATGGGGTCACCTCTCATTCTTCTAAACTCCAGTGAGTAGAATCCTGTTTAGCCTTTTGTTTTTAAGACAATCCCTCCATAATGGGGCCATCCCACTGAACATTCTCTTAACTTCCTCCAATGAAACAACATGTTTTCTTAAATATAGTGACCAGAAGTGCTCACAGTACTCCGGATGTGCTCTCACAAGCACCTTGCACAGTTGCAGTAAGACTTCCTGACTTTTATACTCCAACCCCCCTTCAAATAAGGGCAAACATTCCACTTCAGTTCTAAAGAAAGGTCACCAGACTCGAAACATTGACTCTGTTTTCTCTCCATGAATGCTACCCGACCTGCTGAGTCTCTCCAGAAATTTCTGTTTTTGTCCAACATTCCATTAGTCTTCCCAATTACCTGCTGCCCTCGTGTGCAAGCTTTCCACGTTTCATTCACTAGTTCCCCTGAGTCCCTTTGTGTTGCAGCTTTCTGAAGCTTTCTCCATTTAGATAATATTCTATTCTTTTGATTTCCCTTCCAAATGAACAGCTTCACATTTTCCCACATTGCACTCCATTTGCCAACATTTTTGCCAACTTAACCGATCAATATCTGACTGTAAAGCACATAAGACAACATTTTTTACTGTAACTCGATTATACATGACAGTAATATATTAGCAAGGTTTGAGAAGGTTTGTAGTTCAGGTTGAGGTTCTAGATGTAGGTTTGCTCGCTGAGTTGGAAGGTTCGCTGAAGATATTGCCTAGTATGGTGACAAAACATCTCAAAATGAACCTTCCAGCTTAACGAGCAAACCTACATCCAGAGTAATATTTCAAGTCAACCTCAGAGTACAACGGGATCTTGATCAGATGGGATAATAGGCCGAGGAGTGCCAGATGGAGTTTAATGTCGATTAAATGTGAGGTGCTCCATTTTGGAAAGGCAAATCAGGGCAGGAATAATACACTTCATGGTAAAGTCTAGGGAGTGATGATGAAACAAGGGATCGTGGAATGCAGATTCATAGTTTCTTGAAAAAGGAGACGCAGATAGACAGGGTAGTGAAGAAGTCGATTGCTACACTTGCCATTATTGGTCAGTGCGTTGTGTGTAGGAGTTGGGAGGTCATGCTGTGGCTGAACAGGACATTGGTTTGGCAATTTCTGGAATACAGCATGCAATTCTGGTCTCCCTGCTATAGGAAGGATGTTGTGAAACTTGAAAAGGTTCAGAAAAGATTTACAAGATGTTGCCAGAGCTGAATGTGGAAATGCAGGAGATTGGTACTAGATGTGGAATAATTACAGACACGATGGACTGAATGACATCCTTCCGCAAGAATTCTTTAATTCTGTGACTGGCGCAGAGGAAGATTAACTTCAAGGTTCATGTTATCAGGAGGGACACCAAAGCCCTTAGCTGAGTGGTCAGAAAACTCCTTACTCTTTATTTGAACTAAGGCATAACCTGTCTCCACCACTATCATAGCATAAGTCAGCCATTCGTCCCTTCAAGTCTGCTCCACCATTCAAGAAGATCACTGCTCTTCTGGTTGCAATTTCAATTCCACATTTCTATCGTTTGCCCCGGGGTCCTTATCTTTTTTTTAAAAAAAGGTCACCTTGCTCACCCTTTCATAACTTCATCAACTCAGCCTTCACAACTTCGTACAGAAGAGATTTACACAGTGCAACAACCCTCTCAGGGGAAAATAATTCTGCAAGGCATTGGTGAGGCCACTTTTGGAGTATTGGATAAATTTGTGATCGCCCTGCTGTTAGAAGGGTGTTGTTAAACTGCAAAGGATGCAGAATAGATTTACAAAGATGTTGCCAGGACTGCAGTTATAAGGAGAGGCTAGATAGGCTAGGACTTTTCTCACTGGAGTATTGGAGGGTGAAGGGTGACCATATAGAAGTTTATAAAATTGTGGGGGAAATCAATAAAAGTGAATAGCCCCAGGATGGGGGAGTCCAAACCCAGAGGGCATAGGTTTAAGGTGAGACCTGAGGGTGGTGCAAATACGGAGCAAGTTGCCAAAAAGAATTGTTGTAGTGGGTACAACCACAAGATTTAACAGACGACATAAATAGGACAGGTTTAGAGGGATATGGACCAAATACAGGATAAGGGGACTAGTTCCAATTAGGATACCTGGTTGGCATGGATGAGTTGGACGAAAGGGTATGTTTTGGTGCTGTAGGACTCTGACGATATCTTATTCTACAGAACACCTTGTCAAACCTACAAGAGAAAGCAATGTCCCAGCAACCACCTTACCATGTCCCCTCAGAGAAACTTATACATTTCAAAACGATCTCTCAGATTTCCAAACTTAAATGTGTAAAAGCCAATTTGTTCAACCTTCCTTCATAAGATAAACCCTTCATCCCTGGGAAAAAGGCAGGTGAAACTTGCTGTCAATGTAATTATTTTATGTTTTAAATGAGAGAAAAATGTACAGTCTAATTCTGATGTGGTCTCATCAAGGCCTTGTATGGCACTCTCTCCACCCCTCTGGCCTGGAAACGGACTCTACATTTTGAAGAAAAATGTCTGTGCTAATGGACCTGGACGAGAAAGGACTCTGTTTGTTGGTAATTAACTATCATATGGTTTGTTGGGCTTATCACCTGCACTGTCTTGCATGTCCCTGGGTCTGGCAGGTCTTACTGTGAGCTGGGAGGCTCGTGGGTCGTCCTGAAAGCTGTCACCCTGAGAGCCGGAGGGTGGGTAGGCCATCCTGCAAACCTGAAGGTTGGTAGGCTGTCCCGAAAGCCAGAGGGTGGGTAGGCCACCCTGATGACAGTCTCCCCGAGAGCTAGATGGTGGGTAGACCGTTCTGAGCACTATTGTCCCGAAAAGGGGTAATCGGGACGGGCTGTCCTAGAGGTGGTCGAAAGCTGTGTCAGAGCAGCCGAGAGCCAGAAAGCGCTAGGGGCGGGCTGAGATCCAGAAGGCTTGTGGGCTGCCCTGCACGCTGTCGTCCAAGGGAAGGGGGGGGGGCTGTCCTAGAGGTGGCCGAAAGGTGTGCCAGGATAGCCCACTGGCCAGATGGCCCATCGGGGTGGGTGAGAGCCCAATGGTACGTAGGGGCAGACCAAGAGCTAGAAGGTGGGTAGCCGTCCTCAGCGCTGTCACCCCAGGTGGGTACTGGGGCGGGCAGTCCTAGAGGTGGTCGAAAGGTGTGTCAGGGTGGACCGAGAGCCGGAAGGTGTGTAGGGGCAGGCTGCCTGAGAGTGGTCGGAAGTTGGGAGGGATGGGGGCTTGCTGGGTCTGTATTATCTGCACTTTTTAACGTAACAGGATTGTCTTATGCATAAATGTCATTGTTGCTGTCTTTTCATATTTGAAACTGGGATTTGTGGTTTGTCCTCAATTCCATGTAAACTGGTTGAACGGTAAGGTTTGGGGCCTAGCTTTGCTGCTCCTCTCCCTTGTAAATTTGCTGATGTATGCAGCTGTAAATGTTAACTGTTGTGCAGTAACCTCTTTTTTGTACTTGTTTAATAAAATAAATAGGGGAATGCTCCTCTCCCTTGTAAAATTTCTATCTCTTGTATACAGTTGTAAATGTTAACTGTTTTTGTAAATTGTTTTGTAACTGTTTAATAAAATTTATAAACAGGAGATTCAGAGGTCTTCTTGATTTCGGGGACTGACTCTGTGCTGGCTGGGTCACAGTCAGTGTGTTACTGTTGGTTTCTGCTTGGTTTTTGTATGGGGGAAACCTGATTCCTGAACTGGCTGAATTATTTAGCCAGTTTGTTAACTGGCATTCCTTTAGGGAGGACTGATTGTTAAACTCCTGATGCACATACTGTGTTTCAGGTGTAACTCAGTTCTCATTAGGGGACTGTTGTTTCACTGACTGGTTATAGTCCGTGTGTTACTCTTTTCTTCACTTTTGAGAAAAGGATAATGTTAATTTTGTGTTAGGGCTTAGTCCTTGTACTCCAGTTTTCTTTGTTTTTTGTATGTGTCCTCATTGTTTGGACTGAACCCTTGTGGAAGACATACATTTTACCAGAGGACCTGTTCCTATGGGGAGGCCCAGCCCTGAGCCTGGGCTTCTGAAGATTGAACACATGTGTGCGTGCTGGAAGGTGAGCACTTGCTGTATCCTGGAGTTTGGGAGAAGACCTTCCCTTCAGGAGTGGACCAAAACCCCTGTGAGTTAACCACCTTTACAATGTACTGTGTTCCTGTGAGTGGGCCTGGCTCTCCAAGGATGTGCCAGGACTCCATGGAGACTGAACACCTGTGTGCTGTGGGGTGTGCATTTGCTGCCTTTGGGAGTGGACTCTGCCCTTGGTTGGAGACCTTGTTTTTAGCAGTGGACTCTATTTCTGACAACACATGTTGTAAACTGGAGTGGACTCTGTTCCTGAGAACTCTATTTTTTTGAAGACTCTATATTTAGTCTCTGTGTACCAGAAAGGACTCCGTTTTTTCACAATTAACTCTATTGTGTTTCTTGTTGGGCTTATCACCTGCACTGTCTTGTGTGTCCCTGGGTCTGGCAGGCCTTACTGTGAGCTGGGACGTTCATGGGTCGTCCTGAAAGCTGTCACCCCGAGAACCAGAGGGTGCGTAGGCCACCCTGATGCCAGTTGCCCCGAGAGCCAGTAGATGGGGAGGCCATTCTG
This sequence comes from Chiloscyllium punctatum, assembly GCF_047496795.1. Lineage (NCBI taxonomy): Eukaryota > Metazoa > Chordata > Chondrichthyes > Orectolobiformes > Hemiscylliidae > Chiloscyllium > Chiloscyllium punctatum. The sequence continues at coordinate 36,752,897 of NC_092767.1, forward strand.
AGCGCAGTCGTCCTGAGAAGGGGTAATCTGGATGGGCTGTCCTACAGGTGGTCGGAAGATGTCTCAGAGCAGCCAAGAGCCAGAAGGCGCATAGGGACAGGCTGAGATCCGGAAGGCTTGTGGGCTACCCTGCACACTGTCGTCCCAGGGAAGGGGACGGGCTGTCCTAGAGGTGATGGAAGGTGTGTCGGGGTAGTCCACTGGCCGGACGGTGCATTGGGGTGATGAGAGCCCAATGGTAAGTAGGGGCAGACAGAGAGCCAAAAGCAGTCCTCAGCGCTACCGCCCCGGGCGGGTAACGGGGCAGGCTGTCCTAGAGGTGGTCGAAAGGTGTGTCATGGCAGATCGAGAGCCGGAAGGTATATAGGGGCGGGCTGCCTTAGAGCGGCCGGAAGGTGGGAGGGATTGGGGTGGGTGGGGTGGGAAGACTTGCTGGTTTTTTGGGGGCCTGTATTGTATGCACTGTTTCTTATACAAGTGGACT